>NW_026000048.1:8802946-8946084 GCF_001458135.2 Marmota marmota marmota | reverse complement strand
TTGGGGGCCGCTTGCAGAGCCGGTTGGGCGGTGGCTGCGGGATTGGACCTCTGCGCCCGCGTGGCCGGCCAAGATTCACTTGTCTGGGGCCAACTGTCACCTCTAATATAACTTACTACTTCCTGGCAGGTCTCCTTTCAGCGGAATTTTGCTAGAAGTTCCTCAGTAGGTAGAATGTAGCTGTTTTAATGGGTGTTTCTGATCCGGTTAATGTGGAGATACTGAAAGTGCTGCTTCCTTGCCGGCCGCCATGTTGGATCCCCCTCATGAAAACTTAAAAAAAAAAATTCTGTTAATTTTTGAAAAATTTTAAAATCACTTTTAAAAATCTATAAATCCTTACAAATTTTATGAGGCAGAAATAAACTATTAAAAGTAGAATGAAGACTGGAATTTTTCAGTATAATTATGGACCATAACAAGGAATGGCCTATTTTAGAAATCAATAGCCACAGAACATATTCTTCCATCAAAAAATTGGAAAGATAGACTCATTACTTCGAAGGTGTTTAAAGGAATCCTGAGAAATTTCACCTTGTTTTCTCTGCAGCTTTTGAAGTACCTCACTCCTTGTGAGTTGCTCTATCCTGTATGGGGTCTTTCAATGCCACCCAACCAGTATTCATCAAAGTCAGAAATCTCAGTGGATCTGAGGGATGTTTTTCCCCCTTGCTTTACTTTTAATATCAGTGTATATATCTGAAATAAGAATTCAGCTTGCTAGAATAATCAATCAGTTAGTTCTACTGGCAGAAATATATTTTTTTCATAAACTTTTAAAACTCTCCATAGCTTTCTGCTGTGTGTTAGGAAATTCACTGATAATAATCTTTGCCAATGGTTCAGAATAGTGTTGCTTTTGAAAGGGGAAAACTAGGTAAGCATTCATGTCATTCAAGGGGTATATCTACTTTTCTACTTGATGGTACCTTGGGCTAGAATCGTCTATCATTTCTGAAGTGTCTGTGAGAAGAAGCACATTCTGTTAATTTATCTACTATCTACTCTTTTCCAAATTTCCTTGCAGTGAATATTTACTTCTGCAACTTGGAGTAGAATATCTTTTTCCTAAGATTCTGCCTAAATCTGGCTTGTGTTTAGTATGATCTTCATCACTTTAAACTCTACTTGCTAATCAATAGAGAGGAAAAGTGGAGAAAAAGAAGCTTACATGTAACAGTACATGGACATTTTTAGGAAATTAACCTGAATAACCAGTAGAGGTCTCTGCTGCTCTATGTAAATGTTCTTTAAAGGCAAAGTAAAACAAAACCAACCGAAAAGCCTTTCAAAGAATGCATTGGCCCAATGGCATTATAGACACCAAGAGTATGTTAGAAGAGGAAAATGCATTCTTTGGTGATACAAGAAGAATTAAAATGAAAGGCGAGCTCATGCCAGGCAGTTGGGTGGTGGCAGAGTCTGATAATGGATACACACAGCATGGAGGCAAATCTATCTGTATTTCAGGGGTGGGTATGAAGTCAGACCCTCATACAGAGAAGTCTTGGGTCGGAGAGCATCAATGCAGTGGGAAATCACAATCGAAAATCAATAGTATTGAATTGGTTGTTGGGGGTTCCAGGAATGCCTGGTGCCAGGTTTGTAGATCTCTAGATACCAAGCTGGAATCCAGCAAGAGTTAATCTGAAAGAATTCCCAAGGAAAAGCAACATGGAAAATGCCAGGCAACGGAATTAAATGAATGAATGTGTCATACTCTGTCAAGGCAAGAATTAGTCATACAGGAATCCATCAGGGCTTACATATTGCCCATCTTCCAGGCAGGCTAGAAGGTCCTTCTAGAAATATCTGAGCTGAGCACAGAGATCAGCAAGCCCTGGTTAGGAGTAGAATTGACAGACACCAAATCACCTGAATGATATATTTCCCTAAATTCCCTCTGAGTGGTAATAAGACTGCATTCAGAGCATGTGGAAAGTCTGAAACTACAGAGGTGAGCCACACTATTCTAGGCTTAGGTCCCTAGGATGACCCTACCTGCCAAATTGAAACCTGGTTTTAGATGTTCTTCCAATCACTATTCATTCATCTTAACTGCAAATGGAATAATCTGAGGGATTAAGATGTAGAAGGGAAGGAGAGGAGCAAGACTGATCAACAGAAGCTGAGCAAAGTTGCAGGCTTGACAAAGCAGAGGGTAGCACAGCTGAGTCCAGTAGATGAAAATGGCCAAAGTGGCTGAGGCTTTACACATCCCCCAACCCCCATGGAGTCATCCTAGGTGGGCTGTTAATAAGGGCATGACCTTAAAGATCTTTAAATAGAAAACAAAAAGCCCTTCATGAAAGGGCATCATTATTTTAAGTGGAAGATAGGGAAGCCTGCAGACAGACCCTGACCACTGAATTTTACATGTAAGAGAATACTGAAGACTCCCATGACCGCAATTGTTCTAGATTAATGGAGTCCAAAGTTAGGATACAATGGATTGTAGAGATACAATGGGGATTTGGAGAAAAAAAAAGATTCTGGCATCCTAGGGCTCCTTAAGAGTGGGTATATTTCTCATTGGACCAGCCAAAGAAACATTAGCAGCTGTTTAAAAACCAGTGTCCTAGTGGAGCTATCAATGATCAGGGGTTTAATTGTTTTAGGTTTGTTTGGTTTTTTTTTTTTTTTTTGGTTAGTTTTTTTGTTTGCTTATTTGTTTACAAGAGGCGGGTGTCTTTGGAGAACACATGAGCAGGAAGCAAAAAGACTGAGGTTTCTAATGAGCTGAAAGACTGAAGCTGCAGTCAGCAACCTTCTCACTGAAGCCAAGCCCAGGGCTCTCCAGTCTCCCCAGCTCAATTCCTCATCTCTATTCAGCTTAAGCTGCTTTCCTGGGGGTCACCACCAGTGACTACAAAAGGGAGGTCTTTTCTCAGTCTTGGTGAAATTTGTGAGAGTTGTAGCAGGATGTAACACCAGGGAGGATTGAGGAGACATATTATTAGCTTTATACTAAAGCCTTGTTTTGTTTTCTTCAAAGAAGCAGTACTTTTTGTAGAGTTGAGAATATATAATTGTAAAATATTCCAGGATGTACTACTCACCAGGTAATAAAGTGTGCCCAGGTGGTTTTGTTTATGGATCTGAGATATTCTAGCCTTAAATTGTCATTATGGAGCCTCAATACGGTACAGAGGAGGCGGTCATTTGGTATATTGAGGCATCAGTTTCCTAAGCTGTACTGTGATGGGGTTGTAATAGTTCAACAATATGCCGCTCAACTCTAAGACTCTGTAATTATGCTTCTGAAAGTAAATCACAGTTCACAGACTCTGCAAATTAGAGAGGATTTTGTTGGCTTGTAGAACTTGACCTCCACATACAACATTATTTCTTGGTAGACACAATATTCTAAACCCCAAATAACCAGCTTCAAGGTAAATATTGTGAGCCTAATATATTTCTGTGGTAAAATTTTATGAAATATGCATATTTAGAAAATTTTAATTAAATTCACCATCACTTCATCCACAAGATGTCACTGTCTACCACAATTTGTTTTACAGTTTACTTGCTTACTTTTCCCTTAGGGCTGGCTTTATGGTGGTTTTTCTTCTGTGAACAGTCAAGTACATCTAGAACTAAATCCCTTGTGATAGATTCTGTAAGTGAAATCCTATGTATGATTAGAAGATTTCAAAATTACATCTGCATATCTCATAATCCTAAAACGTTTGTCACATCATCCATAGACTTTAAATGTAAAAATGTTTGATTTGTGAGAAGGGGTGTTTGCTACATCTTGTGATTAGTATAAAATGCCAAGGCAAAATGTTTGGCTAAATGCGGAGGGTACTTTGAGTGGAGGTTGACATTGCCCGGTGATGTGGAAGGGCACCTGGAATCTCTATGTAAGACAGAGGGAACTACAGCCCTGGCCCTTCCCCCAGAACTGAAGGCACCACCTTTGTCTCTGTTTACCCTTCTCAATATTTATGCCTCATTAGTAATGCCAGAGCTCAATTGCACCATCTCTGCGGGTTTGGGAGCCTGAGCAATGGTGGCCTACCCTCATTGGCATCCTTCCCAGTCCTGGGCACACCACAGAGAGAAACCTGTGAACACTGAGTTTAGCAACTGATGTAATAAAGTGTTTTCCTGTGACAATTTCATCCCCAAAGCATTCCCTTGGCAAAGACTTGGAAGATATTGTCAGAAAAGGGATCTTACTTTTAATTGCCTAGATAAACTCAAATCACAGTTATCAGTATCATCTGGCTGCTAGAACAAAGATTCAACACATTAATCTCTGTGATTTTTAACTACTGTGCTCAGGATCCTAGGAAGTATTTTCTAACATGATAGAGAGAATTGGCAACTCGAGCATAACAATCAAATGGAAAATTCTGGTTTTTTTCCCAGTAAAAATGTAGTATTTGGGGAAGCCACTGGATGTCAGGCTGCACTCTAGTTCAATGAGTTCAGTCACATTTATTATCTCACACTTCCCTGGTTTTGGAGCTACGATAGGTAAGTCATTTTTATATTCTATTATCTTTTGTAGGGCTATTAATTTCATCTGAGTCTAATTATATTTTCAATGAACACGTAAATTGAAAAAGAACATAGATTTTGTTTTCTTGTTTGATATGCCCACATACTTTCTTCTTTCTTTCAGGTGACTTTTAATGTTAAGATTTCTACATTAGAGAAAATGAGTAAAAGTAACCAATTGTTGTTCTATGTTCTGTACCTGTGACATTTGTTAGTTGGCTTATTACCAATCTCAATATAGCGTCACTATAAAGGTAATTGAATTTTTCTGTTTTCAAGTTCTCTCTGTTCACACTATGTTGGCCTCACTGATTCTGTGTCCAGTAATTTGTCTTGGCTGAATGCTAGGAAATCTGGCAGAAGTGAAGAATTGAGTATAAAACAACTAGGGTTCAAATACTTGATCTGCCACGTATTAGCTGAGTGACTTGATGAAAGCTGTGTATTCCATCTTGGCCTCAAATTTTAAATGTTATACCATTAAAATAATATTGATTTATCTCACCAAAGTTTCATGAGCAGAGTAGCACAGGGTTTTATTATCTCTGGTGGATAGCCAAAATGACAGCCATATTAGATTTTTAGGAACAGCAACTTCATTCTTCCCTCAGCTAAGCTCCCAAATCCAACCCAGAAAACTTCACTCAACGAATGTAGATTTTCCTGACAGCATGATTTTGCTATTTGATGGGGGACAGGGGTGCAACTGCATGAAAGTTGAAAGTGATCCTTTCCTGGGCCCAACTCACTCAACCAGAGAGAAATATGGGCATTAGCCCTGTGCCCCGGAGCATATGTTGGGCATGCATTGTTGCCCCATTGGCCCTAGTATTCTTTCGACATGCTCTAGCACGTACTGGCTTTATTGTTTCCTTGTTCTACCCCGTGGGCAGTCAGAACATCTTCAGTCAATGTGCCACCAGACTAACAGGAGGCACATGTGGCCTGGCCCTCTCTGTTTACCAGTGTCCATCTTCAGCACCATGTAGGAATTGCACCAGGGCAGTTGGATCTGTGCTTAACACTCATTGTGGTCTTCAGCATCTATCTGGACACAGATTAGACCTGGGGAAATAGTGACATCCCTTGCTCCTGTATACAGAAAGAACTTGGACATCAACAGACATCAACATTTGCATTTCTTTAAAATTTCCAGAAATCTGAGGACATACTCCTTACATCTTTCAGATCTCATTTTTTTTCTCATTATCTAAACTTGTTTCAGAAAGTAAAATAAGTTTTGTTCTACTGCATGGACAAGGCGGGCATATTTAACTTTAAAGAAATCAACAGCTACCAAATCTGATAAATGGATCATGAGGAAAAACAGGCTCTCTCCCCTCATGTAAGATACCTTATTCATCCCTGCACCCCAGCTCTGCTCCTGTCAACTCAGATGCACCCAGGAGGCAGGACACTGAGGTCACTTTTTTTTTAGGAAAGTATAAATAGAAATTTTTTTTGATGGCTAAACATGTAGATATAATTCAAGCTATGAGATATATCTTATCAACATTGTTCTCCATCATTAATAATCAACTCCAAAGTTATACAATAAAAAGATTATTTATAAAGAGCATAAACAAGCTTGATTTGTTAATTATTTTACTGACCAATAATTAACAGCATAGAGTCTAAAAATAATCACAATGTGACAGTATTATAACTTTTTAGTACATTTCAGCCAAGCATTTGATTGAACAGATAAAATTTAATTGTTAGAGATCCCTGGCAAAGACAGTATTTCTTCCCTCCTTGTATTCCATTATGTTAACATATGATTTATGGCCAGACTCAAATTAATATATTGATTTGGATTCACAGTACCAATTTTCACTTATTACAATTCACTTCTTCATTTGTTGAGCTAATGATTCACAAATTATATAAAAAATACAAGAAAATATCTGTGAGGCTATAGAGCCAGATATCAGAGAAACCATCTTCTCCCCATTATAAATGTTCAAAGCAATATTTACTCATCTGCTTGGAGGCTTGGTCTCTAGGAGCCCATTGTTTTATTCTTTCCTATGTCTATTTACCAATGGCAAATTCCACCTATGGTGCTTTTCATTCATCTGATGAGGTAATGAAAGACTGTTGAATTAATATATTTGAATAAAGGAGCCTAGTGATGTAATAGGCAAGTGTTTCATGTAATTCAGAACCAAAACCTTTATTTTGAAAAATAGCCATCTTTATGAAATTTTCTAGGAATCATCTGGCATGGATTAACCTTAGATACAAATCAAGCTTTCATTAAATTTATGACCTTACACTTAGGGTTTGTGAAAAGTGGTCACTAACCTACTCACTTACCCCTAATCCCCTGCTCAGGGTAGTTTTTATCATGTCATGAAAAGGTCATGAATCAGTGCTTTATGTATGATTTTTCTCTCTCTCTCCCCCCCACTTTCTCTCTCTTTCTCTCTCTCTCTCTCTCTGGTTGGGGTGGGGTTCACTTGAATAAGAATTGAAGAATCACAGGATGAAATAGGAGTCAACTTTGGCCAGTAAACAGTGTGAGTTAAGGCATCAAGTTAGAATTAAATTCATGGTACTGTAAAATAGTAACCTCATTGAGGATCAAAGTCATGCTTTTTTATCCCGCGCTTCTTTGTGACAAACACATTATGTCAGCTCCACTAGCTCATTTGTCTGCTGCAGTTCCACTTTATCAGGCTCGAGTAAAAAGAATTGATGTGTCTGGATAGATAAAGTAAATGGAAACTCAGGACTCATTCCAATATGCTGTACTTTGATATATTTTGCAAACCTGAGAGCAGCTGGTGTAACATTAGTTACTGTTTGTATTTAAATATTGTACATTAGAAGACCTTTGAAAGGGTGTTTTATAATGTTCCTTTTTTTCCTTTTTTTTTTAGCACCTATTGGCTTTCAGATTGTTCTTTTTTCTTTCATTTCCACATTGTGTTCACAAATATTTCCAGAGTCTGTTCTTTCAGAAACTTTTATTACCAAGCAAGAAAAACAAGTTAAGTTTGATTACAAATTTCTGAATGAAGACAATTTTTAATTATAATAGTCACTTGCCTTTGCCTAATGTCCTCGTCCTTTATAATAGCCAATGGGAGCTTTCGCAAATTAGAAAGATTTTATTTCCCCAAATTCCTTGTTTTCATACCTCTGTCCTTTCTGGTTCAAAATACTACCAATTTAGGATAAAAATAAAACTTCTTTAACATTAGATCAAAGTAAGTATGAACACATTTACTTTTGAAATTATATTTTGATCTAAAATATATTTTTAGATCAAAATAAAAATGTTTGAATATATAGATCAATGTAACAAAAATATTACCAAAATCATTTTAGAATAAAAATGGAATCATAATGTGTCTCAATTTACTAGACCAGCATGAGTTCTAATATTTGGGTATTGACATTTTAATTTCTGATGGTTTAGAGGTCTGGGTCACAAAGAGGCATAAGATTATACCTCCAGGGGCAATGGGAAAATGAATCCTAGTTTGAATCATAATGAATAAATTCCTGGAAATGAATCATTCTTATACTTTGCTCTTTATTTCTTTTAAAATTATTTACATACCCAAAATAAAATGAATCATTGAGAACTCTACTCAGATAATTGAACTCCCCCAAATATTCCTGATTCATTATTTGGATATCGAATTAATGTACATTTTCTGTGGTTCTGTTTTAGTTTATCTCAGACTAGGCTCTAGTTTTTTGCTCCGTACTCTTCTACACATAGTTAGCATCTTAATTTAGAATTATAAGGCAAGCATATCATCATGGACCCTATAACGAAGTTCCACTGGAAGCAGATATTATGCATATTAAATACATGAGTAGACAGAGGAGGGGGAAGGAAGCTGTTGTGACCCTGAGGTATCAGGGATGAGTGGCTGAAATGACCTGCAGATCTTTCTTTTATCAATACATTTAGGAGGAACTAAACCAGCTACTGATAACTCTGCTGATTATGGGCTTTCTCGAGCGCCTTTATGGAGAACAGGAAGACAAGAAGATCGGCTCTTATCCCTGAAGAGGAACTTGATCCTGATGGAAACATCCTAATGGAAAATGTGGGCTGGGATGGGAGCCTGTGATGAAGTGGCAGCTTGGCCATGCCACAAGTCATTTGATACCAGCTGTCTACCTTCCAGCTCCAAATTTTCAGAAAGAATTTTGCATATGGAAAAAGCAAAGAGTGAGATAAAATATTAACACAGGATCTACATTTTTATCGATGTTTCAACAACATGTTGATCAGCACTGACGTTTAGAATATACTGGACTTTTGGGAAAGGTGTCTTTATTGCTTTCCTTACAAATGTACTTGTGTATGTATTCAATTTTTTATTAAGATGTGATTGCCAGAATATTTTACTCTGAAAAGAAAACCACTGGGAAACAAGGTAGGAAAAAAAAAAAAAAAAAACGTATTGATGAAAGCAATATATACATGTGAAAGTAAATCTGGTTAAAAAGCATCCTTTAACATCAGCCATTCCAATTAATATTGACTCTAAATGGTATGTGATTCAAAATTGAGTGTTTTTTGTTAATAAAAAACTATGAAGATTCAGCATTTTTAAAAAACTATACTTTTAAAAACTCTTATTTGTAGAGATGTTCCTTAACATGTGGAATATACAATAAACATTTAGAATACCCTGGCAATGACAAAAAAATGTCATGTCGGACTAATACATATACCTATACACTTTTGCACTTGAAATGATAACTGCTCTAGTTCTAGCAAACAAATAGGTCTTTCGTTGTTTGGAAGATTATTTGAAGAGTCTTTCAATGCCTAGAAGTTTGTTTATGTGAAAAGTTATAGTGAAGAAAAAGAAGCAAAGGAAAATACATTTGGAAAATGCCATAAAGATAAAGATTTCATGTTTAAGTTAATATAGCTCCAGGGAAGTCGAGCTTAGTAAGGGACAAAATTGACAATTTGGTGGTCCACAAGAGAGTTAATGATGTTCAAGAGTCCAAAGGATAGGGATGAGCAGAAAAGAGAAGGGTATTATTTGGGACATGTGCAGTGCATTACTAGGTAGCTCTCCTTTCAACAGCTCAAAATGTCAAGTTATTGTTCAGTGTGTTCAAAATGCCATATACGGCTTGTGGTTGGTGCAGTGACATTTTCTGTTGTATCAACAGAGAAGAACAGTGCGTAGGAGTCATGGGCCTTAAGGGGTGTGATCCAATGGAATGCAGGTGCACACATTCAGTAATGTCACTGAAACTCTATCCTAAGCAAAGAATGTCAGTCAGTCTATCCTCTGAATGCCTCTCTTGATACCCTGGCTGTGCAATAGGAAACCCACTTACCAAAGGTCCTCCTCTGTGATTGGCCATTGCCAATTCCATTTTGCAATACAAACAGGTGAAGTAATTCTGCATTTGTTAATCTTAACATGTATAACCAGATGTCCCCATTGGGGCAGAACCTGTTTCAAGCCTTACTCAGCATGAAAACTAGGGAAGTGAGGTGACTTCATGTTACAGAAGGAAAACTCTGCACTGAGAGCTATGAGCCTGGAGTCCTGGTATGAACCCTTCCCCAGGTTGCTGAGTGACTTTGGGCATGTCATTTAATCTCTGGGAGTCTTGTTTTCTCTACCTGGAAAATGAGAATGCTTGGCTCATCCTGCTCACGATTGGTTTCAATTCTGAAGTTCAATGCTGAAGTAAAGAAGAAGCACCTACATTCCTCCCCACCCTACAGGGAGACTAATTTCTAGCAAAATAAAAATTGGGAATTCTAAAATCTGATGCAGTTGATGAGAAATAATAGTGGCGATTTACCTGCCTTTGGGATTTAAAAGGTTTTAGACAACCCTTAGAAATGGAAATTCTGAGAGGAAGTTTGAAGCAACTGGGGTTTTTTGTATCTGCTCTGTAGCAGAAATTTTGCATAGTTTATCATAGTTAAGTTTCAAGAGTTCATAAAATAATGATGGTGTTATAGATGAGAGATCTCAAGCTCAGAATAGCATAGCTAATCAGAGCCAGAGCTTGAACCATCTATCCTCATGTGATGTTCACTATATCACAGCTATTGGGAAGGGAAAAAGACATTTATGTATGGAGTATCTACTCTGTGTTGGGTATAATGTTTTCTCATTTAAACTTTCTGAATGATAGGTAAATTACTTCCCTCAATAAATTAGAGGTTGGCTAACTAATTCTGAGAGACTAAATCTGGCCTGTGACCTGTTTGGGTAAATAAAGTTTTATTGGTACTCAGCCATGACTATGCATTTATACATTGTCTCTGACAATTCTACAAGAGCAGAATTGAATCATTGTGACAAGGTAGTATGACTTGCAAAACCTAAAACTATGTATTAGCTGGACTTTGTAGAAAAGTAGCTCCATTGCCAGGTTACATATACACTTTGGAGACAGAATTCAGGTTTTCCCCAGGGGCAGAGTGCACCAGGTTGATATTCTGAACTCCAATTGGAAAACCAACTTATGAATGAATAAATGCAATGAAATAATAAATGTAGCTGTTATACTAATTTTACATATTTCCTTTTTAAAATTTTTAATCAGAAAATAAAATTGTATATGTTTATGCTGTAATGTGATGTTTTCATACATATATACACAGTGGAATGGTTCAAGCTATTTAACATATGTATTATCTCACTTTTTATTGTGATAGGAACACTTAAAATCTACTATTGCCAATTTCAAGGATATAACATATTGCTATTAACTATAATCACCATGTATAATAGATCTTAAATTTATTCCGCCTGCCTAATGAAAACATATATCTTTTCACCAAAATTCCCTCAACACCAGCACCTCCCAGTCTTTGGTATCTATCATTCCATTGTCCACTTCTATGAATTAGAGCTTTTTAGATTCTATGTATAAGTAAGATTATGTGATCTTTGTCTGTCTGTGCCTGGCTTATTTAGTTTAATATTATGTCCTCTAGGTTCATCTATGTTGCCACAAATGACAGGATTTCCTTTTTTGTAAGGCTGAAAATATTCTATTGTATACATACAGCCCATGTTTTCTTTATCTGCTCATTCACTGGTGGGCATTTTGGTTGGTTCTGTATCTTGCAATTATGAACAATGCTGCAATGAATTGGGAGTACAGATATGTCTTCAATATATTTCTTTCAGATACGTTGGATAATATCACTGATTTCCTTGAGTAGCTCAAAACTGCTTCTGAAGGTAATTCAAGAAAAAAATCTATAAGTATGTTGAATTATAGAGCCTTTTTGGAATAACTTAAGTTATTGACTTTGTATTTACTATGCTTATAAACCTATTCACTTATTAGAATAAAGATGTTCACTTTGAATAAAAAACGTACATTTACTCATGAAACTTCTTCAAGTTTATTTGAGAAAAATGCACATCATGTTTGGATATATTTTATCAGAATTACTCATAGTGAGATGGGGTAAAATAAAAGGTGAAATGAGAAGACAAATACATATTTGAAGTGTTAAAATTCTTTTAATCTAAAAAAAATAATTTCTAAATACTTTCATTATGACTTGACACATTTTGCACTTAATATGAGAAGTAGGTGCTGAAATTGTCAGATCTCTACCTTCCTACCCACTGCCAATCATCTCTGATTGTCATTGTGGTTCAAGTCTACTTCCTCTTTCCCAAATTCTTTTCGCACTGCTTTACAAAACCCAGAATTCTCCATTATACAAATCGAATAAGATCTACTTTTTATACTTTAAAAGCATTCCCTTCAGATTTACTCCACCATATGAGGACTGTTCCATCTTCACTGAATAATGGGAGAGTCATGAGGCTATAAATTCTCTATTATTTCTGAATTTTCAGTATCCCAAATATACCTACTCAATAGCATCCAGCAGTTTTGTTGGACTAGCTATGTCAGTACACATTCACCTACATTCGTCAAATCACCTACACTTAGTTAACTATTATTTTGCACCTGTTTGACTGATGAGGTGACTGAACACAGAGAAGCTAATAATCAGGTCCTCCATCAACAATAGTTTGGTGGGATCTGAACCCAGGGCATCTGTCTCCAAAGCCTGTGCTTCTTTTTTTTTGCACCTGTCTGGACTTCTGTAATCCATACAACTAGTTGGGCAGAAGGCAGATTGGACAAGAAAACTTACTATTCACAGAGCAGCAGAGGATTTAGGTGATTTTACCTGGGCCATAGCTAGAAATGGTGATCTAGGACTGGAGCCCAAATCATTCTAAAAACAAGTACTTATTCTGCGGAGCCACAACTTCCAAATTAATGAAATAAACACCTTCTACTTGAGATGATATACTTTATAAATTGTTAATATTTCTGGAATTATTTTATTTTATTGGGAGGAATCTAGGAAAAAAAAAAGATCTGTCTTCTAGTAGCAATCTCAAATAGTTCCATGAAGAATTGTGTTGAATTGATGAAGGGAAAAGGTCTTGGTAGAAGGTATTTGGGGGATCCTTTAAATCAAAGAGGAAGGTATGTTGCAATCTTGACTTCCTATTACAAATTAGAAAATAGCTATAAACACTCCAGTAGCATCACTCAGACACCTTCACATCTGTGGACTCATCAGTTTAGTATCCTGAAAGGGTACTGACGTCCATCCACTGTGCTCAATCTGCAGATCTCATGAGCAGTAATTAACTGAAGAACCGAATTGCTTAAAGATGCCAGTAGTAAGTACAAGATGCCATCTACAGAAGCTGTCTGTGACTAATCAAAAGACTTTATCAGTACCTTGCTATCACAATTTAGCAACATGGCATTGTATTGAGACCTAAAGGATGTAATAATTATGCCTCGCAATGAAACATAAGGACAACGGATCAGACTGAGAAAAGGAGGAAGAAATCTCATTTCTTTTCTGCCCCCAACTTTTTAAATAGGTGTCATTTATTTCAAGTCCCAAATTCAGAACAAATAGGAATGTGGGGAAAGCAAATTCCCTTGCTAGCCAAAATCAACTAAAAAGAGAAAAAAATAACATGAATGGGAGAATGTCAGTGTTTGAAACAAGAGTTGGGCACATTCTAGAAAATTCTGAATGCCCTGAGTAAGAAGTCATTGACACTGATAAAAGTGTCTGTGGTGCAGGGATGTAAGGGTAACCAATTTACATGGTGCCATAAAACCTTTCAAGATACAGAGTGGGTCAAAAGAGACTAGAGTACTATACTCATTTAGTTTTGTGGGTTGTTTTTCTTTTCCTTGAGAAAAGAAACTAAGCTTTTGCCAATTTCAAGCAAGAAATGCATTTCTGGTTTTGTAAAGAGTATGTTGGTTGTCTACAAAATGTTGATGAAAAAACAAGTCAGTGGAGAAATCATCAGTGGGAACAGTAACTGCCATTTCAAAGCACAGGTGATGAGGTGGTTTTGATTTTTACCACACACCCAGGAGGCATGTACTAAGTGATTCACCTCCATGGACCATAGCACTACTATCTTCACCTTTTAGAAGAAAACTAATTCTTCTCTCAAACTATAGTCAATTACCAATGCTTACATTAGGCTTTTCAAACTATTCCGCCTCCCAAAAAGAAGAATCATATCATGCCACAACATGTATATTCACACATAAAAAGTATCTCATAAAACAAATCTTCTGCTTTTTCTGATGTTCATTCTATGTTATTTTATTTTGATATGTTGTCATTCATACAAAGAAAATCAGTTTTCACCTACAAAATTGGTTTAACCACTCAAAGGAGATTCTCCATTACAGTTTGAATAAAAGCAAACTGAGGCACATCTTCTTGTGTCTCTGGCTGCATTTTCAAATAATGGGTTGATGGAAATACCAATGCAAAAAGCCAAGTTTGCCTTTTAAAACAAGCAAGTTTTGTTTGAGCGTCCTTGAAAGACCAAATTCCGTTTTCATCACCTCCATTTGAAAAAGCATTAAAATAAGCTAATTTTTAAAAATAATTTAGTCATGTAAATAAAGTATGACCATCCATGTTATACTAGACATAGTGGAAAGAGGCAGATGATGTAAATGCATCCATTCTAACTGTGCTTCTGTAAACACAATTTTGAAGACTAGTTCCAATTACCTGAGTGTGTTGTGCTTCTATATCCACCTTCACTTCTTGCAAGATGCTGACTTTTCAGTCACACATTTCCTCTCAACTCTGAGCTCAAGTGTAGACTTTCTACTTCTGCTGCTGTACCCACTTTTACATGCTCTTTCTCAGATGGTCTGTTCTTTCTCAGTTTGATAGCATCTCCTTCTGTTTTTGGACAAAAGCCATCTATAACTTTCTCCTATACATTTTTGTGGCAATATTTTATAGCATTCATTTTTTCCTACTAGAATCTAAGGCTTTTTGACTTAAGAAATCACATATAACATTCCTAAGGTCATACCCATAATCAATCCAGGAGCAGTATTTTGTATGTAGTAGATTTCCAAACATTAAGCATTAATGTATTCACTGATTCAATAAAGTCTTATTGAACACTTAACTCTGTTAACAGTATTTAAGGCACTGAGACTATCATTGTAAACAAGACAGTCAAAGTCTCTGTCCATCAACACTTAGACATTTATGAAGGAATTCATGGATGAATTGTGAGGCTATTGAGAATAGTCTTCTTTGATTTCGATTTGGACCAACTTAGATTCAAATAATGTATCTGCTACCTCTGAGCTGGATAATGCTGAAAACATTACTTAAATACTCAGAAACTCATTTAATGATAATGCCTATCTCACAATACCATTTGAAAAATTAACAAGAATATAACTTGCAGGCGATCAGTACCTTTGAGTTCTCCCACTCCAAGAGGGTGAACAGCATTTTAGTTCTTCAGCACATTTAAAAGGTAGCAACTTGACTGTTAGCTTTGAAAACTACAAAGATAACAAATCTACTTAAAACATTGATTTTTACAAGTTGGATTAAGGAGATGTACCCCCAAAATATTTACTGAATCAATGAGAAAACATTAGCTTTTAAATATTTTTAGTGTTATTTTCTAGATAGCTTTTGCTCCACATTTATAATTTTAATTGCTAAAATTAAGTTTGACTAAATCTAATAGGTAAAATTAAGTTGTACAATTTGTTTATTCTGTGATTTACTTCTTGGCAAAAAATGAAGAATCGTCACTAAGGTATTTAATTCTTAGTTAAACATGCCACATATAATTAACTATTGAAATACTTTCATCCTACTTTTCCATAGTTTTGTCCTTGCTATACTTTGAAAGTATCTGTAGATGATACATTTGATTTTATTTCAGTATTGGCAAGTTGATTGTTTTGTTTTTGTTTTTTTTTCCCCCACACATATCTGTGCCTTCAGAAACAGCATTAGTCTGACTTCACAGAAGAAAAGACCTTCTGTGACTTCAGTGATTCACTCATGGTCAAAGTAAGAGAAACTGTCATTTATCTACCAAAACACCCCTGCCCTCTCTCGTAGGGAGCATAGGTTTTCTCCTAGACTGTATTTTCCATCCTCTTTTGCAGTTAAGTGTGAGTGTGTGATTGAGCTCTTGCCAATGGGATACAAATGCAAAAGACTTGTTCCATTTTTAGTCCAGGACCCTACTGAAAGCCTGTTTCCTCACCCAGCTGAAATCTGCACCCTGCACAAACCCAAGTGGACCACACAACCATAGCAATGCACCAGTGAATGAAGGAACAAAACACGCACATCACCTAAGTCACTTATTTCCAGTACCTACCATAAAAGTGCTCTTCTTGGAGTTTGGAATACACCAAGAAGCAGTATAGAGATGCATCCTTCCCCCGTGTAGCTTTCATTCTGGTGGAAAAACACACAGTGTATGCAGGCAGAACAATAAATTAATAAGTTACAAAATCTGTTTTACAAATATCAGGAGAAGGAGTAAAAATAAATAAGGTTAGGAGAATGAGAAATGGGAAGTGGGGTAGCTGTACCTGCTGGGATCCATCTAAGCAAAGGTTCCTCCAATGGATCAGAACAGACTCCAACACTATAGGATGGCGACGCACAACTGGCTGAAGATCAGCCCTGCGGTGGTTTGTGAACTCACCATGCTCCTTTCTCATGATGCCCATGCCTTTCTCCTGGTCTAGAATTGTATCCTGGTGCCTCACCTCTTTGTATAGCTAATTGCTAATTCTCCTCCAGACCTTAACCAAAAGGCTGGTAGAGAAATAGTCTATGGTTTCCTTGTTTCTTTCCCCAAACCAAGTTGAATTTCTTTACCTATAGATTTAACTCACTGAATTTCCTCTGTCATACTTATGATTACCGGTTCCATGTCAAGTCTTTTTTGTGACATGTAAACTATCCCGGTAGGAGACATTTCTGTCTTGTTTGCCGTTTCACATTCTTATTATATGTATGGAGAACTGAGCAGACCAGATAGGAGGTGCTCAACAAATATTTGTTAAATGAATGAATAAGAAGTGATGTCCCATTGTCAGGAAAGAAGTAGCATCAAGATATTTATTCATGATTTCTGAGATAATTGAGCTTACTTTGGCTTCTTTAAAGCCAAGGAAGGAATCATAAGTTGAATCAGTATTAATGAATATCTATTTGTAAAGCATTGTATGGTATATTGGGGAAAATATCATGATGAATAAGATACAATCCTTTTCACAAAAGGGGAAACCATAAAGTAGAAAAGTGACCATTAGGAAAGAGGGGATCAGAGGGAGAGGAAGAGGAGAGGGGTATTGAGGAATAAAATTGACCAAATGGTGTTTTGATATATGTGTGAAATTGGTACAAACTCACCATTCTGTATATTAAAAAGTACCAATTTTAAAACAAAAAGAACTGAGGCACTGAGTTGAGTATCCCGAAGACCCCACAGGCATTTGGCATGAATTGCCAACAAATCCACACTAGAAAATGTAGATTTCAATACTCATACCAATAGAGGCCTAGTAAATTTTAAAATAAAAAAAAATATCTGAATGGGTGTTTGGAATATGTTATCCTGCATTTTTACAACTAAAAATACATCTCAGTCAAAATCCAGTTACTTGGATTTAATTTTCCACTTGCATTTGGCTTGAAGATATCCATCTTAACATAAACTGCAAAGGGCTTCCTTCTACCACTACCCCAGACTCACAGGTAGCAGATAATGGGGCAATGTGAGGGGAAACAATAAGCAGAGAGTCAAACACAAAAGGCCTTCTAGGAAAATCTTTCCTTCTCTGTTATTACTTTTCACATCTTCACAATTACTAAGTGTGACTGGACGAGCTTCAAGGTCTCATGATTGTCTCCTTTTCAATGAATCTGAATGCTAAGTGCCCAGGGAAGTTGAATGTGTAATTATCCCTGCCTTGGGCTCTTGAATGCTTACTCCAAAGCTAGGTTCTATATTTGAGGATGCACTACATCTTATTTGAACTGAAAATTGAGGTCCCTGGTTTGTGAGAGCTATGACTTCCAGTTAGAATCAGAACACATCTGTATCCACCAGAAAGCTTGCCTAGGTGAAACCACGCTTCCATTTGTAATTAAATCCACTAGCTCCTGTAGATACACATATGTGTAAGTAATAAATTACTGACTTATTACATTTATTAATTTTATAGAACCTTTATTAGTGCTTAATAAGTAGGTCCCCCCTTTTTTAATAACCGTGCTTGTATGCAGATCACAAACCCTACCAGAAGCATGATTTAAAATCAGATGCTCCAAACAGTGTTTCTGTATCTTTAGGTTGAAAGACACCTGAACCCCTAACATGCTATACTATAAGGGAAATGCTACTCATTCAGACTTTTGTTTTAAGTCAGGTTTGGGAATTCTGTTTGCTTATTCTCCCCCTGGCCACCATCCTAGGTGTTTTGTCTTGTTTTGTTTCATCTTGCATCTGTTTTGCAGTTTATTGCTCTAGTGCTAAATTTTAATTTATATTTATTTTTTATTTCCAGGGTATTTGTTCTATTTGTACTCACTGACTTACAGGCCAGGATGGTGATTGTTATACAGTAGTTTACTTTTAAAAGAAATAGGACTGCTCAAGCAGCTAATACGGGAAGATGTATCACCAGCCTGAATAATTGTGACAACCATAGACCGTATCAGGGCCTGTTTGTTTGCACAATACCCTCCTGCATTAAGAAAGCCGTCCCAGCTGTCTTGGGCTCTGGAGTCACCCATTTCATCACTTGACACTGCGGCAGATGTTATGGATTGATAACAGACTTCACTTCATTCACTCCACATCTAAGATTACCTCTGGAAAAAAAAAATCTAATACATTATAACCCTCCCAGCCATTTGTTAAAAAAAAAAAAAAAAAGATCAGCAATTTATTCCCCTTTTTAGCATTAAATGGTGCTTTTTTTTTTCTTTCTTTCTTTCTTTCTCTTTGGATGTACACGCTATTTTAAAAATGACCATTGAGCACATTCACTGCATGGTTTTCTGTAGGCAAGAAAATAAGTGAAAGACAAGAATGTAATGATTTAATTGAATTAGGACCAGATCAGATTTAGAGTTGATGACTCATATTCCCATTACATCCAAAAGATGCTGTTTGCTTTTTGTAACAGAGAGATGCACTGTTTTCACAAGTTTGTTAGAAATAAGGGCCTCTTCGTTCCTGAAAAACTGAAAAAGAGCTCAGTCTGGGATTTAAACGAAAGTATAAAATCTGCATTAAGTTGAACAGATTTCTGAGCTAAACAACGGCTTCTCCTCTTTAAGAAATGCAAGGATTTCTGTAAATGTAACACAAACAGGATTGACCATTGCTTAAAGATCATGCAATAAAACAGTCTGAAAAGTGGGCATTTCCTACATACAGATAGATTTTTTCTGGGAAAATGTGGCTGAAAAATAAATAAAAAGGCACAATGGACCTGCTTCTTAGATATGAAAGTGGTTTGTGCAAAAACAGCATGATTGCATTGTTTGTGCACAGAAAAGCCTGGGATTGAAGTGAATTTTGAAATTAAATGTGGAAGGAGGAGGTGCGTGGCTCACCAAAACAGCATTTAATCTCGAGTCTTGAACTGGCATGCAGAAGCTTCAAGTTTGTGTTCTGCATTCAGATATTTCCACCACCTCTTAAATCTCTTTCTATCTTAAATTCAATTCCTCAGGGATCCATGCAGATTCGCCACAGGCAAATTCCAAAATGGGACAAGATTCTCAGGTTGTAGGTCTCTCACTGCCAGGTGACACATTCCTTTATTATATTTTATAGACTCCAAAATGAGAGTTACATCATTTAAACAAAACTCGTGTCACTCCATTCCTCATTCTATTGAGCCTGGTAAGAAAAACTAAGGGAACAACTGCTCTGGAAGCTCTGTGTCTGTTCCTCTGTTTCTATCTTTTCTCAGAGAAGTTCAGCAAGAAGTGCTGGCCAAGTGGCTGCAGTTCATATTTCAGAGCAGAATATAGAAATAGAAGGAAGTTTATGTGCCACACCAGGAAGTTTATGTGCCACATCAATCTCAGCTCGTGCAAGGTAATTCAATATGGGAAGCTGAGTTTTGAATATACCTGAAATATAAAACTTTAGAACATTAATCAGAGGAGACTTCAATCCAGGTCTGAGAAAGTATGCAGGAGAGATGAGCTCTTTATTTACTCTATTCCTCTTGAATTGTGGTCATTACTTCAGTAGCTCATGGTACTGCCCCATGCTGATCATAGATCTGATCCTAGATTCCACCCCAGCGAAAAGTGAGTGGTTTTCAATCTAGAAATACTTGATACTGCTGGGTATTGCAAATTCAATTGTTGTTTTTGAGATGAGTTCATCCTTGAGGTGAGGACCCAGCAGATCAACTGAGGTGGCATGGTAGCCAACCCTTTGCAGGTTACAACAGGCACTGATGTCCCAGGAGGAAGGGGAGAGGAAAAAGCCAGGGGCAGTGGCACACGCCTATAATCCCAGTGGCTCCAGAGGCAGAGGCAGGAGAATCATGAGTTCAAAGACAGCCTCAGCAACTTAGTGAGGCATTAAGCAACTCAGTGAGACCCTGTCTCTAAATAAAATACTAAAAGAGCTGAGGATGTGGCTCAGTGGTTAAATGCCCCTGAGCTCAATCTCTGGTACCAAAAAAAAAAAAAAAAAAAAAAAAAAAATCAGGCCTAAGCTTAATACAACCTTCAGATCCAGGAAAGGACTGACAAGCCTAGTGAGAAGACAGAGACAGAGGTGATAGGAAAAAATGAAGGGGAAATGTTGATATTTAAGTACATGGTCTGTGAGAATGGACCCTGCTTCAGGAAAACAGATTTACTTGGATGCCATGAGCTAGTCAAGACAGGCATTGCTATGTACTTCAACTGGTGGTAAGGATCTCTGGAAACTGGGAAAGGTTGACAATGAAAGTGGAAGACACCAAACTCATCTGCAACTTGATGCCAGACAAGGAGAAAGGGAGTCCTTTGTTTTTGTATTTCAAGAGAAAAAATAAATCTTTCATTTTTCTCCACTTGTATACCACCATGTTTTGATGGTTTAATATCCTCAAAGTGAGGGCATGTCTTAGGGTTGGCAGTTTCTCAAGGTTATAATTGATGGTGTTTTTCCTTTCTTTGTAACACAAGATAATGACGCTTCCAGCAATGGAAGGTGTCTAAGATTTATAGCATAGCAGGTGCTTGCTATGAAGGGAATAACCAAAGCAAACCAAAAAAAAGACAACTCTAGCGAGAGACCTGGAGCTAGCCAAAAAGAATCCATGATTTCTTATGAAAGTGGGTCCAAAAGGGAGATTCCATCAAACCCTACTTACAGATCAAATAGAAAGAAAAGGGATTTGCTAAAAAAGTAATGTATTATTTGACTAAACTGAATCCTTCTAAATTGTCTCTTAATTTGTGACTTGTACCTATGAGATTAGAAGCACAGAAGAGCACATTTTATTTTTATTCCAATTAATACAGTAAATAAGGCTGTAAATTGGAGTCGGAGAGAGTGGGTATGTTCATGGGAGAAGTTTTGGATCCATTGAATTTTGAAGGTGGAGGAATATTTCAGTCAGACCCAGAATCAATTTGTTTGAATATATGTCCTGGGAGATTTCAATCTTAAAAAGAATATAAGAATAAAAACAAACAAACGAAAAACCAAAACTAGTTTGGATTTCTTTTTATCACTTAATAAAAATCATGTGTATTTCTACAAATTTCTACATTTTATTGATAATTTTTTTGAAAGAATGTGTGGTTTAATAAATCCTGGGCAGGTTTCTGGAACAATATGAGTAAATGTTCTCAGTTTATCTACACTATATCTTTGAGTTGTCAGGTAAATATACACCTACACTTAGAATAGTAATGATTGTGATGATATGAAACCACTAATTGGCTCTAGCTCTATGATCAGTCTTGTGTATAGAATAGTCAACAATAAAACTTTTGGCCTTAAGGAGTTCATATTGTAAGACAGAGATAAAATATAAGGACAGTTTGCCTTAATAGGATGCCTTGAAATGGAAGTGACTCTACCTCCTCAGAGGCATCAGAGGAAGGTAACAATATTTTACTTTTGTCTCATGAAAGACCTAGTGTCAATTTAGCCTTGACAACTAAATGTCAGGTTTTCCATGACTTTCTTGGGAACACCAGAATCTATACCTGGTCCACTGCTTAGGGGTCATCAATGGCAGCAAGAGGGCTGGGCACCCTCTCTGGGAATTGGCTATTATCTCCAGTCACTTGTCCCTTAAGGGAAAGAGCTCATCCGTCGGCTACAAGGGAACTACGCTGGTGGAGTGAATTATTGAATTATCCTCATTTTTTTTCTTTTTTAGTTTTTGTTCTTTTTCAGGAAAAAAAAGCAGGTGCTTAATCTAGAAGAGGTTGGGAACTGAAGACCCCCTTTTCCATCTTATACTGTAGAGGAAATGGTTTGCCAGTTAGCTCCTCATCAATCTACAGAATCATGACGTTTATGTTTTCTACCACTTGGTGATGCTCCACTTCCTGAGAAATACAAGCAACCTGCTTCATACGGGTGATAAGGGAATTGAAAACAACGAATAGATAAAGGAAAATAACTTATTTAAGGGCCTCAGTAATGTAACACTGCTGGGGATCCAAAGGAAGAGGAAGGCAACTTTGACCAAAATAATAACAATAATAATAATAATTGCTTGAGTAAATACATTTAAATCATCAGTAAGGCCAAATACCTCTTGGAAAGGTAAAGATAAATTTTCAAAGTTCAATAGAGAAACCAAAAAAAAAAATATTCTCAAGTCAGTGAGTTCTAGTGAAGCAAATATTCCTACCATAAAACCAAATCACAAAGAGGCAAACAGGTGGAGAACAACTTGGAGGAGATCCAGGAAGCATAAGAGGAAGAGATTTATGAGAAAATTAAATCCAATGGAGCAACAGTAATAATTATCAGATAACTTTAGAAAGAAAGAAACTTTAGAAAAAAAAATTTTCCTGAACTAAAGATTTGAAATTTAAATTGGACTTACCAAGTAAAGGCCAATAAATTAGAAGTGATACAAAGCCTTACAGGGTATGATGGAAATATTGAATTGAAAGTGAAAAGAAGAAATCTCACGTTACACCACGTAAAGTTCCTGAAAAAGAGAGGATCATTTATATAAATCATAAAGTTTACAGAGATTAAAAATGCCACAAGAATCCAGAAGCCAGATAGCTGTTAAAGCTACAGAAAAATATTTGCAAGATGTATTAGTCTCATGAAAAACTAATCTTCTAATTTAGAAAATAAAGCTGTGGCAATGTCTTTATTCTGTAGAAATGTGGGGGTTTTGTTGTGTTTTATCACAGAAACACATATGTATACTGTACAAATTAAAGCATAGATGGGCTTTGATTCAGCCTCTTTTTATTCCTAGAACCTAGTAAACAAGGAATTAGAAAAAAGAGAGAAGTAGGAAAGAGCTTCTCAAATGCAAGTGGGGTTCCAGGATGCTGATGGCAGATTACAGAGGGTGAAGGTAGTGGTTGCGTAGACTATGACAACCTCCAGACAGCTGGGTCCTGCTCTCGAGGCCCAGAGAGGATGTCACTCGGGCAGCAGGTTCCAGCAGGGACCATGCAGTCACATGGACTTGGAACATATTCTGTTGCCTTAGGTTGTAGCTTAGTCTAACTCTGGGATCTCTTTTTCCATGGGGTTAGTCAGGGAAGGACCGGCTGCACAGTGTTGTTGCCACAGTGAGGGTTTCCAGAGGTTCAAGTTCTGTTGCAATCCAGGCAAAAAGCAGTGGTTTTCGCTGTAGGAGTGGTATTCCTACATCATTCCATGTTAGAAAGTCAACTTCAGCTCCACTAAGGGTAAATTCTAAAGATGAAAACTTTGAGAAGAAAATACGAGACCATATTTTTATGCCTTGAAAGATTTCTCCAACAAAATTTAAAACTCTTTTACCAAAGGAAAGTTTGGTAAGTTTTCCTATTGTGAATGTCAGAACTGTTCATTATTAAAAGACATTAAAACATAGGTTAAAAACTCAGAAGAAATATTTGCAACTAACAATGGAATAATGTCAATACTATATAAGGAATTCCTTTAAAAAACAGCAATAAGTAGATCACAGACAACACAAAAGAATAATTGGGAAGAGATATGAACAGATTTTCCTAGAAGGAAAAAAAAAACATATTGACAATAAAAGAGGTAAAATACATTTAATTTCATAGTGAATGATTAAACATGCAAATTTTGACCACAATATATTAAAACTTTAACATAAAAAAATTCTAAGTAGTTTTGAAGTAAATATTGTACACAGTTGCAAAAATGGGTGCAATACTTTGGAAAATCTTTGGGTGTACTTTCCAAACTTAAATATATTCAATTAAGGCATAACAATTCCATACTCAGATATATGTCCAAGCACAACTCTTGCACATGTACAAATATGTATTAATATTTTTCATATGCTAAAAATTATAAATATGCATAAATACCATTTATAAACACTAAATGCTTATATCTAAAGTGTGTGCCAAGCAAAGAAAGAGTATCATATTCTTAGAGACATGAAAGATTTTCAAGAGTTGTTCATGTGCTTATCCTACAAGATAACTTTGATTATTCCAAATGTAGATTTTTATCATATGCATGATCTAAATGTGAGGCCAGATATCTTAAATAAATAAAAATAACTTAAAACTTCTTAACTGCCTGGATTTTGAATCATTCTCCTATAGAATTCCACTCAAAGAGGAAATTTAAAAAATCACCAATTATTTTTCAGCAAAAAGCAATGGAAAGGAAAACTGTGTATATCAATTTTGTCAATAAATGAAGACATACCAATAAATTGACATCTATCACATGTCGACATTGGCAGAGGTGAATCCACCTAAACCCACTTAGACGCTGGTGTTAGTGGAAACGGCAGCCTTGGGCCTTGCCTGAGAGGACCATCGTCTTCAAATCACACACAGAGGTGTTTAGAACAGCATAAAAGAAGAAATGTGAGACTGATTTAAGATGGAGAACCTAGGAGGCATAAGGTCACCTTGAAAATGTGGGTGAGATGACAGTTTGCAATAAAAGGTAAGATTCCAGAATTCTTGGTATGACAGAAAAATGGTTAATGTGCACTGTTTGCTCTATCTCTATGCATCTGCTGACTGCTATTTTCAAAACCTCCAGAGCATGACCACTAAATAGCATAATATTCACATTTTTTTCTCTCTCTCCTTTTCTTCTTTTTCTTTCTTTTTTTATGAAGAGTTAGAAAAAAGAAAACAAATCAAATAAAAAGAGAGAGAGAGAGCACTTTGACAGGAGGTAGAAGGGAGTGATTGTGAAAAACATGGTTTTGCTTCATTTACTGAAGCTGCTGCTGAAGGCTACTTGGAAAAGAAACTCCACTTTGTGTGGATCTGCAGCAGTTTCTTTTTTGATACAACTACCTCGGAGGTGCATTGTCATGCCTGATAAAAGGTTGTTATTGGAACAAAAAAATGTGTTTTTTCCTTTCCATGTAATATGTAATAAAACTATTCTATGAAGTCTCAATGAACTCTCTCAATTGAGAAAAATACAGACAATTTTCATTATAAGTGAATGTCTCCAATTCATTCCTTTTCTATGGAAGGAAGACATGCAACAGTAACTTACTGTAGGCCACATTTCATAAGATATAATCTATTCCATTATTCTTGTGTATGTTTCATATGAAAAATGTTATGAAGTTTTTTCCCCTCACAAAAATACATATTCCCTTATCTCATTAAGTCCCTATCTCACACAACACCCATTTCCCTGCTGTCACCCAGCTCCCGTGCCTTCCCCACCAGAGTCTCCCCAGCCTGTATTGCTATTTCAAAAGTATAAAAGAAATGCATGCATTTCGCTCACACAGTCAGTCCATTATTCAATTTAAAATCTCTGGCAAACGTAGATGAAATTCTGAGAATGAAATGAACCTGGGTTTGGTTGACTGCGCCTGATGAGATTCAGCATTATCTCCAAAATGCTATGGCTTACATTTTTTGTTATACATAGAATGAGATATTTGTTTCTATAGATGATAGTGTTTTAGCCTCGTGGTGACTTTCTGCTGGTCAGAGATACCCACGTGGGAAAAGTTAGTTGGAAAGTATTAGAACTCTGACACTGCATTTTCTCATCATTTAACATTTCATGGGCTTGAATTTTTTTATTTGCTTGATTCTCAAGTTAATGCATGCTTACTTTTGAATTTCCAAACTCTGTAAAGCATGTCAATCAAAAATTGAGAGTATTGTACTTCTTCTCTCTTCTGGAAAGGTAATCCACTTCTGGATATTCACGGTTAAAAGTTGGGCATAAATCTTTCACACATGCTGATTCACTGACACAAACACACATACACACCTCCATGCACATAAAAATTCATAGGTAATTTATACAGTTTCTTTTTTTCTTTCAAAATTGTAAAGTTATACCACACATGATTTGGAAAACTAGTTTCTGCTTAGAAAATGAACAGCGACTTCATCACTACTTATAGATCTACTTCATTCTTTTGAATAGCTATATATTATTGGTTTTTGTTCCTATAATCAAAGCTGTAACGAACATCATTTTACATAATGACTTGACTCCTAGATCAAAGAAACTTTAAAATGCCCTATAAAAGTCACACCAACTCACATTCTGTGTTATCTATGTGTTAGTCACTGAGTTCAATAAAATCCTATTCTTTGTGATGTGCTTAATATAGATTTATTAGTGTCACAGGCAAAAGATGAACTGGCTAGAAACATGATCTTATTTTAAAAATTAGACTTAAGTTCTGCCAAAATGGGTTTAATCCAAGTCCTATCACAAATGCACAATTGGGGCCACAGATACATTATTAATCTCATGTCCCTGTGGTTCCCGCGGAGGTTAGCACATGTCTTAAGCACTTATAGGATTGCAATAATCAGAAAAAGAAAACTCTGCAGGGAAAAAAGCATCCAGTTAAGAGCACTTCAGGAAAGATGCATTTAATTATGTATAGCATGCACACAAAATACACATATAAATGAAATAATACACTAAAAAAGATGAAATGAAACAAAAATCTCATCAGAGTCAATTCACAAATGTTAAGGATGGTCTGAAGAAACTAAAATAATGTTTTCTTGGATACATGATACCTAAAAGTGTTCACACTGCTTCAGTGCACACAAGTAGACAATTTTGACACAAACATGTAAGGGACAGAATATGTATAAAGCTTAATGCAATTTGAAGACATTAGTAAAATTAAAAGTTTGCAAGCTGTGCTCACCAGAAATTTGGGTCTTCCTGTGGGTAAAGGAGAACCACTTTGAGTGATTTTTTTACTGCATATCTTTACCTTGGGAAACTTTCTTTGGTCAGGAGATATGATTTAAGAAAATGAACTATTTTCTTTAGATGTAATATTAACCAACACATTTTTCAGCCACATTGTTTTTGAAAAAAAAATGTTTAAGTTGAAGCTTTATACTAAAAGATCATGTTATTTTCAGGAAAATGCTTGTTTAACCCTTAAGTACCCAGTTGTACCTATTGGGACACTGGTATATATGCTTCTTCTTCCATGAAAATATTATTAATAGGTTCCCAAGATGTCAATCAATGTATATCTTTTTAACATTCATATATACATATTTAATTTTGAAAATGTGTGCATGTGAAAAGTGAAATACTTTTATTTAGGACTCAAATGCACAAATGTCATCAATCTATCTCTATAATTTGTGATATTAAAGAAAAACAAAAAGTTTGAGAGGCCTTATAGCAATCACATAATGCTATTGACTGTAACTGATAAATCCCTCATCACTTAAAAATAAGTCATTTTATAAGTCAATAGGTAATAATCAACTAGTTAGTCAACAAACATATTTTGATTTTCTATATTTGAAGTCCAGGAAATTCTATTTTCTTAGCAGCTTTCATTAGGTTCTGTGTTAACTTATTTGGATTTTGAAAACACTTTAATAAGTCTTTATGTTAATGATAATAATAGGCATAAACACTTGCAGCTCTTACAGTAACCTATGCACTGTCATAAGTATTCTGTGTACTTTCATTTAATCTCACCAGGAACTCCTGAAATTACTTTATTGATTGTGGAAGCGGGACACAGAGATGTTAAGCAATATAACCAACATCACGCAGCAAGTAAGTGAGAGTCTGAATTTAAATGCATACAGTCTTGCTATAATTCTATTATCCAGAATATTATAGATCTTACCTTTTATACCACAATCAACAGGCTAATACTTTCAAAATGTGGTATTAGCTGGTACCAACTGTTTCAAGAAAATAAGCCCTGAAGTGAGGAGAAAATTTACCTGCTCCTGAAAATAAAAATGAAAGGAGAGGAGAGCACATGAATGTCCCCAGGGTTTCCAGGTGTCTGTGCTATCCAACTCTTCCCATGGCCTTCTACTGCTTCAATGACAGGACTCAATCCAGGAGGTGTGTATTTCAAGGGGAGACAAGTAGGAAGGAATGGGTTTGCATTCAGATTAGCACATGATAAATATTGTAGGTGCATATTTAACAAATTTAACGTGCATGAAAAATGGAAAGAAGAATTAAGTTTCAATCTAGATAGCATCAATTCCAAGGGTAAATATGAGTCCACAATATGAGAAGACAGTCTGCACCAGAAGAGGAGGAGGAAGAGGAGGGCGCGATGCCTATATCAAACTCAGGAAAATACTTTTTTCATTTATTGAAGGTATTTAAAAACGTTTAAAACACTGCTATGGAGAAAAGAGAGGTTGGGGGGAAGAATTTGGGCAACATGTCCATTCAATTATTCCAAGTCACTTCCAAATTAATGAATTGCAAATCTTGTAAGGATTGAAAAGACCCCAGTTTAAGGATTTTTTCCCCTAAATTGCTTCCTGTCTGAAAGTGAAGGACCCAGTGATGAGCTGTGTAGATCTGAGTTACTGAATTTTCCTCCATGGGCAGATTGGAAAGGGAAGAGAAGCATGGTGGCAGTGGCTGGTCCCCTTGATTACTGACTTGGATCCCACGTCATCCTATCCTGTCCCCATCAGCCTGGGTGTTGTCCTAGTCAACTGATGGGCTCATATTTTCCCCACCCCATATACACACCATATATTTCTTTGGGTTAGTCCATTACTCTTATTCTGCTCTCCTCTTGTTTGATATCCTCTTGTTTGATAAAACTGCACTCACATGTTTTCAGATCCTAGGAAATAATTACACTAAAGGTCAAGATCAACTGAAATCACTTACATTTCTCTTTCTCTCCCCACCCTTGCATTTCTGTCCTGAGATTTATAATTGAACTGTGTGGATTGTCCTTAAGAGATTTTAAAGGAGTCTTTTTTTCTGATTCTTGTTCTTACACATCTAAGTCATGAGCACACTCACTAATTATATAGGTAAACACACCAGAAGGGAGGATCTCCTTGTGGATAACTGTGCATTGTATGTGTGCGTATGATTTGTGTTTTGTGCATAGTTTATAATTTTGGCATCAAAATGGCAATTGAGGTCTTTACCAAATATTCTAACTGAACATCTGAAATGGCTAAATGTCTTTTGCCCATTAGTTTTTTAACTTACTGGACATCTCATTTTTTCAAGCATAGGCAAAGCCTGAGGATTTGGGTGGTCTGGGATTTTGCTCTTCTGGAAGTTGTCAGAACATCACCCATCTATTTAGCCGAGAGGAAATTATGTTTCAAAATTAGTACTTTTTGAAAAAATAATCTATTGCTTAGAGATTTAGTGAAACTTTGTTCAACATAGCAATAACTGATTTCACCTGCAAATACACGAAATATAATACTCTGCTCAAACCCCCTGTTTCCCCACCTTCTGCACCTTTTGTTTCTTGAATGCCCATCCTCACCCATGTTGCATACATATCTATAAAATAAACTGTCTTTTCAGAGTCTAGAAACAATGTTTATTCATTCATTTTTGTGTTGCCACAACTTGAAAAACAGTAGATGTCTAATCTTTACTTGTTGAATATTAGCTGAATTAAGGATTAAATTACATATAGAAATTGTACCATGTCAAAATTCATGATGAAGTGTTTAAGAGCAAGCACAAGCTTCCAGAAGGTAAAGCAGCAGAGTCTGCCTATTGGGTGATCCACTGCGGGCATCTGTCCTTTCTAATCTGACTCCCCACTTCTCTCCAGGCTTGCATTTGCCAATATTAGTTGATTGGCATACATAATCTCTTTTAACACTAATACATACATTGCATAAAAGAATTGTTATATATATTTTTACTGCCAACAAAGTGCCCAGAGAGAATAAATTGCACTCAATAAAAAGCACTCCTCCTCTCCAGCCATTGAACAGTTTCTTATTTTTTTCCCACTCAAGGTAATTTCTCTTGCTCACTTTGAATATATCCCAAATGTTGGTATTCTTTTCAATGCTAATCTGGCATTAAAAATATTTTTCCCGTAGGGTGTAGTGGTGAACACCTACAATCCCAGTAGCTCAGAAGGCTGAATCAGGAGTATTGCAAGTTCAAAGCCAGCCTCAAAAAAAGTGAGACACTAAGCAACTGAGTGAGACCCTTTCTCCAAATAAAAATACAAAATAGGCTGGATATGTGGCTCAGTGGTCAAGTGCCCCTGAATTTAATCAGTGGTACCAAAAAAAAAAAAAAAGAATTAAAAACATCTTTTCCTATAGGTCCAAGAGGTTCCCCACAAATAGGAAATGTACCCTAATATGCTGGAGTTTCACAGGCTTGTTTCTTCATCGCCCTTGACTATACCAGAGATATTGTGTATTGGGTGAATGGATTGGTAGATAGGAGGATAGGTGATGGGTAGATGGTGGATGGGTGAATGGGTAGATGGATGAATGTATGGATGGAGGATGGGTGATAGGTGGATGGATGGATGGATGGTTGAGTAGATGATGGATGGATACAAATATGAATGTAAAAAACATGGAAAGAGAGAAAATAGACAATGATTTCTACACACTTTTCCCTGCTCCCAGGTTTCAATATGGTTGTGGCGTGGAGTTTGATATATGCTGTGCTGCTTTGTTACCTCACACATTCTTACATGGATGGTTTAATTCATGTTCTTATTGTTTCCAAGGGTCAAATAAGAAAAAGCAAAGGCAGTGACCTCATGTTTCAATCCACTTCTGTATTCCTCTTGTTTGAATAAATGCAGTTCCTGCTCCAGTTCACAGTTAAACTTCACAGATGCTCTGAATTCACCACAGAACATCAGAGTCTGATGAATTAAGGGAAATATTTTTCATATCCCTTTGTGATCTGAAGAGCTGCCTATCTTCTTTGTCTCATTTTGTCCAAATACACCTGCTTATTTTATACTTTGAGTATGAAATTTAAGGTAAAGATGGCTACCTTTGGTAATATGGAAGATTATAATAAATGAATACACAGATTTTGAATTTGGATGGATAGCATATCATTCTACATAGGGCAAGTTAATGCATATATTATGAACATTCATATCGTTCGTTCAGGCTTCTTGACTTAGAATTAGCTGCATCAGAGCACCTGCTGGGCTCTCTGGCCCACTTTTCTCCACCTTCTGTGTGAATAAAATTTCATTTCCCTTTTTTAAATAATTTGAGAAAATGACATATTTAATCAGATATAACAAATTTTATTAGACCAAGGGCGTGAGGGAAAATAACCAGGTGTTATTTCTCAACTACAATTAGTAAATTTTAAAGTTTGATGGTAGTCAACACACCAGGATGAATTAACAATCTTTCATAAATCCTATTATTAATATTCTAATTTTCAGCTTTCTTAATGATTAAAATTTATTGTACAAAGACAGGACTGAGCAGGAATATAGTAAGTGAATCTGATTGTTATGTTGTTGTATAGACCTGGACCCAGAATACCATTATTTAAAAATATTATATAAAATAAATTGTTTAACAATTTCAGTATTGTGACACATTATTAAATAGCTTAAATGTAAATTTTCATAATTTTTACCTGTGGAATATCCTGGCAGCTTATGTTCTTATATTTCATGTTGGCCACCTCATAATAAACTTTCAACCTAGTTTTCTACTGTATACAAATAGATTTATATTAAACAGACATGACCTGAGTGGTATTTGTGCAGTGTCCAGTGTATGGATTTGAAGTTGCCTAATGATTTCAGGTGAATATGTTTATTATTTTATCATTATTTTCTGAAAAGTTAATAATTGAATGATTCGGGTAAATTATTCATCTTAAGCTCTTTAAATGACTGGTCTTAGGACTTCACTTTTTTTTTAAATTATGACCTAGCTGAACATAATGAAAACAGTATTAAAGTGTTGAATTTTTAACATGGTGTCTATGGGAAAAGACATATTTTCTTGCTGATGGTACAAGATAAAGTACATTTATTAATAGCATTCATTCATCTTTTACTTCTATATTTTAAAATATGTAATGCTCAGTGCATAACTAGAATTTCTTCTGTAACCCCTATGACATTGTTTAGACATACTTGAATTTTCTGTCACTGACAAATCGTCTTTAAATTGTTGACTTTACTTATTTGCTGTCATATAATCTCACTTCCCTTTAAACAATTTAATATATCTCAGTAATTTGGCACAAAGTGTAGCCATAAAAATATTGTATAACTGTTTTCAATTATTCATTTCTTTTTAATACAAATATGGTTCCTTTTAGAGTCACAAATATTGAGCACATTACAAAGTTGACTATCAAAAACTTTTTAAATGAATGGGCCATATTTCTGAAATCATGTGCAATGAGAAGCTTGTAATTTTCATACATCTGGGACCAAATTCAGTATTAGAAACAAGGAAGGAATTTTGTCTTTGGGAAAATGAATTATTCCACAGATTCTAATCTGTCAATCAAGCTACTCCTTTGTGTGGTAAAGCAGTAGGGAATCTGATATCTACTTAATTAAATCATTCTAGAAGTTTAAATAAACCCTGATGGTGGTGAGCATTTTATGTAAGTATGACAAACAGTGCTTGCCTGCTTTAAAAATCAGCAGAAGAGTTTTCTCTTCCATAAAGTCTTTCTAGGCATCCTTATTCATCTCTAGATGTGTGAATGAACATTCCTGGCCTCATCTGGCTCCAGTGTGTTCTTTCTTAAGTAAATTATACGTGCTTCTATTATTGAGATAGAGCAACAACTTTATATTTGCATTTTGGAATTTTAATTTTTTGTGTGTGTTTTTAAGTTATCCTTTCTATAAATTTCTCATTCCGTATTTGTTTTTTAAATGTACATTCATTGATTCATTCCATAAATGTTATGATAACTCTATTATATAGAGTGTATTTTGTTGACACCATCCACATACATAAGGCGGTCCTTATTAGGAAGTAATGAGATGATTTAGAAGTAGCTATGTCCAGCCTCAAAGACTTACTGCCTGGTCAGGAAGATATGTTCTGGATTATGATGGTGATAATAAAGCAAAGTTGGACACAGTTCATGCTAACAGAGGAAACTGTGGAATGTTTTGGATATCCAGAAGGAAACAAGTTTCCTTATTGAGGCAAGAAACAAGGAAATAGCTTCTATCTATTTATCTATTTACTTGTTTATTGAGCTGGAAATGAAACCCAAGACATTGGGCATGCCAGGCATGAGCTCTACCACTGAGTTATTCCCCCTTTCCACGACTTACATTTTAAAAGAGAACAGAAAGAATTGGACCATGTGAGACATATTAAAGAATTAGGTACTGAATGGAAGAAACAGGAACTACCATAGGTGTGGGAATTTAGGTACAGGGACAGCAAATAATGTGGCTTGAAGACAGGGGTCTTAGTAAAAAGAAAATAAAAAGAATAGCATGCATTGGCAGAACTGGGTGGAATGCCAAAGTTTCTTGGGTTTGTATCTCTGCTGCCCCTTAGAAGCTACTTGCCTTTTGAGGGGAGAATTACAATTTTATATTTTCCATAAGACTCTGCACATAGTACTTCCTCTTTGGACCCAGTGACTCTGCCTCCTCTGGGAATGTATTTAAACTTGTGGGAGGTTAAGAACACCATGCTTAGTGCTGGAACACAGTAGTAAGCACTAGTAGTGAGCTCAAAACCCCAGTAGTTTATAAGCCTGCCCAAATACATCTAATCCTATCTCCCACATTGCCCTCCAAGTTCTCTTAGAAATCTAGATAGTGCAGGCTTCCTAGAAGACTTTCCTTTCTGAATTGCACAGAGCAGAGTTTACTCTGAGAATGGCCTTTCACCATGTATTTTGACATATCTACTCCTAAAACTAGGAAGTCACTGACATATAGAAAGACATTTACCCCCTACTTGAAAATCTGGCATTATTTAAATTCAGAACCAAACAATTAGTAGTCTTCTCTTTTGTTGTTAATTTCTCCCTCATCCATCAATGTTAAGTGAGCACTACATATTAGATACTGTTCAGGATGACAGGAACATCTGAAATAATATTTCCTTGAATTCGAGAAACTCCAATCTTATTGTGAATGCACAAAATTAAATGATTATAGTAAATTTTAGCCAGAGATACTGGCTGAAAGCACAAGGAAGTAATACCTTTTCCTCACTAAATGTGTTATTACTGAACATCTATCTTTTAACTTCTTAAATAATATTAGTCAGGTGAAGGCAGTCATTCATTCATTTGAGCGCCCTACATCTCCGGGCTAGTAGGCAACAGCTATATGCTTTATAACTATGCTGGTTTCAAGTTCTTCCTGCTAAATTATCAGGACTTGTTGGTATTCAAAGTAAAATCTATATTTGCTATACTCAGCCCCCAACTCTTACTCTCTGTCAATGAGATTATACACACTGGGTGGTCTACTGCCTGGGGGAACTAAATTATGATGGACATATGAAGCAGACAAGAGAAGTCTTGGTTTGTTAGCAGCCTACTTTATTAGTTCTCATAGCCCCATACAGTTCTGGATACAGTAGTTTATGCAACTGTGGCTGTGCTTTTTGCTATAGATTTAACATAAGTTATTATTTTAATGTCTGGATCCTTATAAAGTCTAATTTGGAACTAGAAGACCCAAAGCAATGAGAATTTAAGTGATTTCCTCCACATCAAAAGGTGATTCTCATGAAAGTGAAATTCCAAATCTTAACTCTTCTGTTAGAAAATGAAGTGAAACTCTGAAAATTTCTAATGCCTTCCCCCCAAATGCATTTCCCAATGTGCAGGATATTTTTAAAATTTTTATTAAACTGTAGGATGAATTTTAATAGGATTATAATCTTTTTTATATTCCACTTGAGCAATCCTTAGAGTTGGCAAATTCCTAATGTTATGATTTTCTTTTTCCTCACATACTGTATTTGTGTGGGCCTAACACACCTTTGCACAGTTAAAAAGATAACAGAACTGTAGAAGCTGACACAGTCTTGGAACGATCCTTATCTCTCCTGTGGTAATATGATTCTGCTGTGTGACCAAGACTCAGGAACGTTACCTCAAACCCACATATCAACAAGATACTGGATCTTGAATAACAAATTAGGAGAATGGAAGTGAAGAGCAGAGAAAAGCATTCTCTTCAATAATAGACAATCTTTCCTCCAGAGAGGCTGGTCTGTGGGCACAATGGCCTCCCTTGGCATTCCCCCATGGGCAGCCAACTTTTAATTAAAAAAAAAAAGTTTTAGTGAACTTTTCTCCCAGAGTCAATAGCATTTCGGGAAGAAAATGGATGATCTTTTCATACTCGTCAGACTGTACAAAGCATTAGGATTTCTTGAATTTTCCCAATTTGATTTTTGAAACTTATGTCATGTTTTCTCTGTCATCTAGCATTTGCCATCCTAGCCAAGCAACAGGGGCAAAGGCTCCTGAGACACAGTTGTGCTAGCATCCAGGGGGCATGCAAGACTTCCACAGAGCCCCTCTCAAGTCAATGAGTCTATGTCCTCTCTTTTCAATGACTGTTCTCTACTCTGTGAGGCTATCCCTTTTGAACATCATTTTACTCCTGGCCTGATATGTTAGATTCAAGAGGGTGCAAATAGGGAAAAAGGACTTTAATCACATAAAATTCATATTTCCTTGGGTCATCAATACTGACCAGTTCATAGGAGCCATGAATCCATGCCTAAGTCAAAACAAGCCTAAGTATATCCAGTGAGAAAAACTGTCCTCTATGGTTTCTAGCTCATCAAGATATGATTAACATGGTCAGATTTTTCTATGAAAATCTTACTTCTTCAATTACATAATAAAAATAATAAATCCTTTAAGGGATAAGAATCTATTGTGCAGATCAAAGCATTAAGATTTCCTTGAATTTTTAAAATTTGATTGTTTCCCAAACATATGTCATATTTTCAGTGTAATCTAGCAATTTAATATCAAATAGTGTTAATACATGCATATCTTAATCCAGAAGCAATTTGTTTAACATATCAGATTCCTGGACATAATGTTATTAATCTAATTCAAATGAAGTTTTCTATAGACATGAACTTATATTTTTAAAATAAAGTTTGGGATATGGAAATGAATCACATATTTATCTATTTGTGATGTTACATGGACTGAAGTTCTAATGAGACATAATTTTTCATTCTATGCTACATATCTGAATCAAAATAAATTCATAGTGCAATGTAAGGAATAGTCATGCTAAAATTTTCTTGGTTCAGCATCCTAGGGAAGTATATGCAAGGAATACCAAAGCAAGTAAAATATCTAGTAAGGATATACATTTGTTGTTGCGTTTAGTCTTTTATTTAAAGTATACTGGAACATTTTCAAGTGTTTTTCTACAAAATGATTTCATCAGTACACAGAACATTTGGAATTCTTCCTTTTAAAATATATGGTGATATTTAAAGCTTTCAAAAAAACTGCTGGAAAAATAGCACCCTCTCAAAGACGGGGGGCGGTGTGACAAGTTCAACTGGAAAAACTGAATCAATATACTGGAGCATTTATCCTGTGCTCTCTCCCTCTCTCTAATGACATGATTGTTGCATGGCATCTGTTAGTTTTCACTGGGATGTGAAGGTAGAAGATATAGTTTCAAAAAAATTCTATTCCCAAAGGAAAGCACTGGAAAACAATGTAGACCAAGCCAAAGCAGGAGTTATTCAGGGAACTCCAAACCCTACACATGCAAGACACTGGAAGTAGAGATGCTATATAGCTACAGAGGTAGGATTTGTCCATAATGCTCACTACATTTGCAAAATAGTTTAGGCCAATCATTCAAAATTTTCCAACTGAAAGAAGTAAAATATCAATTTTTCATGTTTTTGTTATTTTTTAGGGGTTAGGGAGATAAGATTATAAAAAAAAGATGCAATATTGGGAAAAAAAGGGATCATTCAAAGAGCTTTGTCTTTCTTTGGACAATGAAGTGAAAATAAATGTAAAACAGGTGGTTCAGTTACAAGATCACAGAAAAAATACATTTAAAATCTTAAAGCTAACGTATTTGTGATAAAACACTAGTTGAGTTCTAGTAAGAATTCAAAATGATGTCAAAAGATTTGAAAATGCTAAGAGCATTTTCAGAAGCATATTTCAGCGACAGATCTCTTAATCATGAAACTCAGAAGATAATGCCCTGATTGAAGGGTTCTTAAGGAAGGCTTTTTGTCCATAAGATCACTGGGTGTATGTAAGTTGGGACAATGTCTCCGTTGGTACTTTATGGACTGTTGGAGTGTTCATTCTACCAGTGCTGGCGGGGCTTCCACAGGAGTCAATGAGAAAGGAGAAGAAAAGTAGCATGGGTGGTGGAGACAGGATGCCTGAACTTGCCTGACTCAGCAGGTAATACTTAGTAATTGTGTTTTGTTCTAACTGAAATGGGAGTTGGCTCTAGTTTTAAACTGGGAGAGGAATGTAGGGAGGAAGATAATCCAGTTTGAATTCTAAGAAAATTACCATTGGTGCAATGGGGAGACTTAATGGGAATGGAACAGATTGGAAGTCTGGTCCACAAATAATGGCTTTTTGGCATAGATGATGGGAAGAAGAAGAGACCAAAGGCTGAGCACACAGGGATGTTTTCTGGACTGGATATAGGAGAGGAAGGAACAAGAGGATGCAAAGATAAATTCTAGATTCTACCTTGAACTCAGAGTTAAGAGAACTGTCTCAGCATTTATTGAGATGTGGAAGATGCAGAATGGTTGCATTAGTGCACGGACTAAAATTCAAGGTTAATATTTTGGACATGATACTTTCAGGTGTCTATGGGTAATAATGAAGGATAACTAATATTTGTCATGTGATTTAGTAAGTTCCAGTGAGAGTTCTGATCAATTTGAATGGACATATTTATTTTTATAACTTTGCTAATATTACATTATACAGATGAGAAACTGAAGCCTGAAAATGGTAAATAATGCTACATAATTAAGTCATGAAGCTAGAATTTAATGTGCTGTGACAGTGGTGTAACTTTGGAATGTAAAGACACGGACATACCAAGCAAATACATGAGCCAGCATGCATTGGTAACTCATCAAATTCGTCTTTGAAGGGCAACTGTGAAATGAGGTTTTCCTCAAGGGAATCTGGAGTTGGAGAGTCTTGTTTTGCTTTTGTTACTGGTGATCATTTGTTTTAAAGATGGAGCATATTTTGTGCATGAAAGAGAGTAAATATATATATATATATATATATATATATATATATATATATAGATATAGATATAAGGAGTTCTGTGATCCTGGAGAAAAAGAGAATAATTGAAGGAGCAAACTACTTCAAAGGGAACACTAGTGGAGATGGGGTTGAGGGTGTAGTGGTAAAATTCAGGTCTCAGAGCTTTACTTTTTGCCTCACTCATGAGATAAGCTCATTCATTGAGAATGGGGTAGAAAAGATATAGCATGAAATGAGAGGGATATGCCAGATCTACCATTGGTCCCATATGCTCTTCTCAGTCATGTGACTTACAGATCACATAGTAGTGACAAAATTGTGCTTGGTACAATAACAGCCCTCCCCCCATCTCAGTATCACAGAGCCTAAGCATGGTAAGAAACTCCAGAATTCCAGCTATATCATGTTTAGCAGAAGCCCATCAAATTGTACCCTTTAAAAAGATTATTATTAACTTTTAAAGCAATGCAACGCTGGCAAAGAAGGTTTTTCCTGCAATTCTGAATATAATAATATTGGCTGAAAAATACAAAGACTCCTTGCTCATCATATGGGCCTTAATTGTACTCTTTTCTTTCTGAATATTTATACATGGTGGAATTAGAATCCAGCAAACTAGATCTATCTACTGCCCATAGATTTCTGCAGAAGATTTTCCTCATATCAGCAATATCCCACAAGAATAGTCATGTACATTTAGTCATGTACATGTGGGCATGTACATTTCCCCCTCTACACCCTTTTATTATCTAAATTTATTTAACTAGACTGTAATATTATTTGAAAAGATCTACTGTACCATTCGCCATGCACTACCTTTTAAATTATAAGAAATAGGTACTCACTCTTATATTATTACCAATTCTCATGCAAAATTCAATTATTTGTTGCAGAACAGTAGGGGATCTAATCTAGTCATATAAGTACACCTTTGTTCAGAGAAGCAGAGTTCTGCTGCTTCTTGGAGAAGTGGTAATGTTTCATTGTGTGTGTGTGTGTGTGTGTGTGTACCATCATAGAAGATATTTTTATTCTTTCGGGTAATTCAGTATTGCCCTAATAATCAAACTTGGAAAATACATGGATTCGCTATCTGGTTTCAAGAGAAATAACAAATGATATTTAATTCTAACTTTAGAAGACTGAGAGTTTATATGTTTTCTAAATATTTCTTCATTTATTCTTTTATTTGTTCATGAATATCTTTGGACAGTCTATCATATTCAATAATACTTCACTGGACACATTTTTTGAACAATTCTTATTATTTTAATGAATAAGTTACACATAATAATTTCTTCTTTTAAAAATATCTTGTTGAATTTATTTCCTGGTCAAGGTTTGTGTATAATTTATATTTTCATAATAAATCAGATACAAGCCCTGCCTCCCAAAATTAATTACAATGATAAGAGATGCTCAAAAATAACTTTAATAAAAACCATGTCCATTATCTTATCTTTTTTTTCTAATATAGCTAATTCACTTGTCCCCAATTCAAATGACTCTTCCTGAAACCAGTTTCCTTAGAATTTAAAACTTCCCTGAGAAAACAATTTCCTTTTAACCATTAAGTCCAATTCTAACATAGTTCCTAAGAGTTATCCTGTAATATCCAGAGGAATTTTTAGTTGTTCTTAGTTGGCATCTTAGAGGAACAATCATGAAGTTACCCTCTCAGATCTACTTTGACTCTGGGTACAAAAAACTAAAAATTGTATTTGGATTATCTTGTGAGTTTCCAATCAAACCTGTGTTATTTACCTCTATTATCTAGTTTCCTACTTTATTCTTGCTCATTTGATTCCTTATATCCAGATCTTTTTGTATTTTCCTTGACAATCTAACCATGGGTTAATCAAACTACTGCTGACCCCTTTTCATGGAACTCACTTGCCTTCCTGTTGGTATGTTATGGTTTGGATGTGAGGTGTCCCCCGAAAGCTCATATGTAAGACAATGCAGGAAGGTTCAGAGGAGAAATGGTTGGGTTACAATAGTCTTAACTTATTCAGTGAATTAACCACCTGGCAGGATTAACTGAGTGGTAACTGAACAATTCAGTTACCACTAAGTTGGATCTCAGGTGGGGTGTGGCTGGAGGAGGTGGATATTGGGTGTACCTTTGGGGTATGCATTTGTATATAGCAAGTGGAATCTCTCTCTCTCTGCCTCCTGATCATCATGTGAGCTGCTTCTCTCCACCACTTTTCTGCCTCATTTTGATCCCTGAGGAATGGAGCCTGCTGTCTATTGTTTGAGACCTCTGAAACTGTGAGCCTCCCAGATAAACTTTTTCTCCTCTAAAATTGTTCTGCTCAGGCCTTTTAGTCAGAGCAGGAAAAAAAAGCTGACTAAAATATGGTGCCATGCTAACTGATGGAGCATGTCCTCCAGGAGTCAGGAGGGAACTCAGGGCTGTTGATCAACAGCTCCATTTCTATGTCCTAGCTCAAATCCTCTTCCATGTTTTTCTCTCATTGGTATAACGTCTTCTCCTCAAGGCAGCCTGATCATTCTCCTCTTCTTTTTGGCCAATGATCTTTCCTTCTACTAGAGCCACTCTAAACTCATCCCTACTACTAATGATAAAGAATCTCATGAGAAAATCATGCTCATAAGGTAATAAAGGAAACTCTCCTCACACATGTGCTTTGGTATCTCCATTTATTCTTAGCTCTGTTCGCCATGTTGGAAAGCTGTCCTTACTCTTCTTCCAAGTTAATCCATCCACTTCAGTCTACATCTTTATCTGCCCCCTCTGCCGTCTTACTATACCAATCACCCTGGCTTCTTCCCAGGCCAATCTTCTGCTTGTTATCTTTCACCTTTAAGTCAAACTCAAACTTATGTCCTTTTTCACTATATCTCTGACCACTTTCCACATTATATTTCAAGTCTCAAACTTGTGATGTCTCTCCTGGGAAATGTCATGTGATCTCTTCTATATTCTGTCTGTAGAAATACTCTGTGCCCCACTCTGTGACTGTCAACTTTGCAGCACTACATATACTATCTGGATTAGACTCAGGTGGTCAGCTTATGTATCTGCATCATCAAGTAGACCATGAGCAATTAGAGAAGGAGACTCTATCTTATTAATTATTGGGTCCTCCTTTTTCAGACCACAGCACTGAACATGAAGGAGCTACTTAAATACGCACTGAATTGGGCTACACAATTCCGCATAATGATTTTAAATTTGTCTCAAATGTCTAAGCCAACACAGAACCAAACTTGTTCTCCTTTGGTTAGTTCTGTTTTCAACATTATGTCAAGCATCAAGAGAAATATTTATCAAGAGAAGCACAAATAACAACAAAAAATTAATTGAGGAAGAAAGTAAAGAAAATGAGAAAAAGTGGTGTAAAGCCACAAGTCTGAGAAACACAGGGGTCAGAATCAAGAATTATTTTGTAAGAAGAAATGCTGGAAAGATAAGAACTTAATCAGATGAAGACTGTTAAACAGATGGAACCAGTTCAAGGCCAACATGACTGACAACTGGAGTATGTTTGAGATCCAGTTAAATAAATTCCTAACATAAGATTATATCTAAAGATTAAAATATTTGTGCTAGATAGGTTACTTCCTCCCCTTTTTTGATGGGTGAAGGTGGGGGGAGAATGAGTGATACCCCCATCCATCCAACCAGAAGACGGAGAGATATGAATTTTACATTTCTCCATTTTCCTCACTTACCCTCCTACATTCAATCAATTATCACATCCTGTTGAGTCTGTCTTATTTCTAAATGTTCCAGCCCACTCTTCAGCCTGAGTTCAGACCAATGTCTTATCATGACTACTAATAATCTCCCCACCCCATTCAGCTAATTCTTTACACTGCTTCCAGAGGGATCCTTTCCACACACAAATACATTTTTTTTTGCTCAAAAATTTACAGGGGCTTCCTAGAAGCTCTTTGAGTAAAAATCCAAACATCTCAGAATGATTAGAAAAAAACATCTTCACATTTTGAATACATGCCATTTTGTCCCACATCTTGTTGTGTTTCGTCAAGTAATCAGGCTCCTTACTTTATTTTAATACTTGTTATTTCCCAAATCAATTCTATGTGCTCAAGTTCCCCCTCCCCCTTTTCCTCATTTTCTTTCTTCCTAATCCCCCCCCCTTTTTTTGTCATGCTGTTTCTCTGCATAGAAAGATTTTCCCATCCTTATCTATCCGGTGTGTTTGATCAATCTCACAGTTTCAGTTCAACTTTGCCACCTACACAAGGCATGAGAAGTCAGACACTATTTTAACTGCTCTCTTTTACCTGATCTCAACACACAACTTATCACATTGTATTCTACTGGGTTTTTCTTATCTTTCCCCCACTAGACCACATTTCTTTAGAAGTTAAGAGCCACAAGTTCAGTACAAGTCTAGGTCTAAAATAACTTAATTTTTATACATCCTTGTTCAATAAAGAATGAAGCAAGGAAGGAATGAATGTCCCTTGAGAATGGTAGTTCTCCCTGTCTCTATCTAGTAGTTGGGTCTACTCAATCTAATGTTACGCCTTCTTAGAGGTGGTAACCATTCTCTGTAGGTCTCTTCCTATTGACTTCCTTCTACTCTTCCCAACTTCTAAGAACCTAATTTAATACACAACCCATCTAGGTGAACACCATGCTTTCCCTCCGGTGTGCTTTTTCTAAGAGACTTCTTTCTAATTCTTTTTATTTTATCTCCCAAGAACTCCTCTAGGTCAAGTTGTATGTCTGGGCCACTCCCACACTGCCCTCTCTGGTCACCCATATCATTTGTGGGCATCACTTTAACTGATCTTTTCGTTTTACTACTAGACCGTTCCTTTGAACTGAAAACATCCCAAAGAAATACCACTACTTGGTGAATACTTCCATAGCTGCTCCTATACTAATTCAGTGGAAGACAAGATAAACCCCCAGGGTCTTCACTTGCATTCTCCTCCTCAAAACATTTAGATGCTTCCTTGGATACCAAGTACTTGTTTTGCCCATTCTTGTGCATTCAATGAGGTTTTTGAATGGCAGCCTGTTGCTAGTGGGAAGCCTTGTCCAAAATAGGGAGAGGGCAATAGTCCATTAATATAACACAGAGCTGTGTTATTTAGGCAACAGTATCAATGTACAGAGAAGCTAACTGTGTGTGAGGATAAATAAACAAATGGGATCAAAAGTCAGAGATTTTTATGGGAAGAGAATTTTTTTATATATTCATATTATTATTTTTACTACTGAACATAACATGTGGAATTAATCATCTGAATCATCATGACTAAGAGGAGAATAATCACAAATAGAGAGTAAGTTTCCTAAATGAGTCTCTTTTAACCTCTTTTAGGAAATTAAGGAAAAGTACTTCATAGCTGCAATGTAATAGAGTACATCTGGATTGATAAATGAGAAATAATCAGGATTGAAAATCTGACATACAAAATAGCCTGGTTCAGTTCCTCAATTAATGGCTATAGGTATCATATGTGGCCTACTATCTGGGGCATTAACACATGACATGAGATCTACTTGCATGAAACAAAATCTCTGACCCTTATTACTGATGGTAGCAAAAGCTCTAAGAACTTTGTTATGGTGATTGGATCCAGCATTTAAGAAGAAATAATTAAATGAAGTGTTCTGGGAATGACAGATTTCAACTTTACTCTCATGCCTGCTACCTGATGTGGTCATGAATAGAGACTGCCTTTCTCTCTCTCTATTTCTTTCTTTTTTTCTCTCTTTATTTCTCTTCCTTCCTTCCTTCCTTCCTTCCTTCCTTCCTTCCTTCCTTCCTTCCTTCCTTCCTTCCTTCCTCTCTATCTTTTCTAAAATGAACTTTCATGTCATGAAGTAACCAATAAATTCTACCTATCCTATATCTTAGGTACAATTTCCTCAGTGAAAAGTGGACTAATTCAAACACTTCATTTTGCTGAAATGAATTTTATTACTTAATGGTAACAACAGAAAAATAATTCTGTAGAATTATCTTTATAGGAAATGCATTATTTTTTTCTTACACTTCATCAATTAATCTGCTTTAGTTCAGTTAGCTAAAATTCAGACTCAGTTTAATTATTTGACCTATTTATTAAGGAATCAAAGCCATCCAATGTATAGAAAATAGTGTATACCAGCCATTTTATATAGATAGATAGATAGATAGATAGATGTTTGTCTGCAACATCTACCCTTACTTAGCATCATATTTTGATAAATTCATTGAAGATACCTATTCATGTGTAGAAATGCTGAAGATAAAAATGAAAATTAATATCACACTATTTGTTTAACAAAGCTTATGTAAGCAGATTATTATTAACATTTTATTCAAAAAGTTTGATTTTAAAATGCCTTTGCTTCTTTTCAAATCATCTGCATGTATTATGAACAGTGTTTCCTGAGTCCTCTTTAAAAGACAATCTAGTAAAGAATGCAGCATAGAGAAGTTGGTTTTCAAATTAAATATATATGGAAGCTTTTTTAATTTAGGCGGGGCAAATCTGTTTTTCTGAGTCTGAACTCCGCTCTAAATTTATACCTTAGAGTTACTAGGTATTATGACAAAGTAAATGTTTATCTCTTTCATAAGATCCTTTGGCAAAAATCCAGCATCAGATTCCGTACTCAGAGAGAAGGAAGTATGCATGGGTGGGGGAGGGGTATTTGTTTCATCAGCCTTAGTGAGAATCATAGACAAAGTTCATAAAGTTTTGGAATGATTGTGTTTTAACAAACTTCCAGTGTGTTGCACACATAGGGACAAATGACATTTGATTTAATGTGAATTTTTGCATATGGCAATGGTGTCCGATTAAAAACTTTTCAAGCACTGATTTTGTTTAAACATTGTAGATTTTTTTTTTATATAAGTGAATAAGAAAAACAGAAACTTCAGAGTTGTGGGTGGGTATCTCTAACCATCTTTCTTTGTTAAAGTTCCAAATGCTACCATAATAAAAACATTTATTTGCCAAAGGGGACTATTGTGATAAGTACACAAAAACATTAGTCTTTGTGTGAGAAAGAAGCAAAAAGTCATGGAGTTGACCATGTGGGTGAAAAGGGACAAAACTTCATTTATTTTTTTTCCTGTATAATAGTTCCAAAGATAAATTTTAAGTGACGATTACTTTCCAAGATGATCTGGTAATCTTTGTTCCCATGCTTTCTCTCCCTATACTGTAGTTCACAGCATATTTTAAAACTTAAAATTATAGTGGGATTTATTCTAATTCATTTATTTTCATATTGCACTTTAAAATGTCATACATTTATTAGATGTATGTTAAAGGTATTATCAAGTCAGATAAACTTTGCTAATAACTATTCATTAATAATTAAATTGTAATGAAGATGAATATGTAAATTAGCAGAAATTATAAAATCTATTTGCCTTTTACACTTACAGGGTGACTAGGTGTTGTAAAACTTCAAAGTACATAGTTGATTTATTAAGCTCAGCAAAATATTCGCCTTTGAAATATACTATAGTATTTATTAGTTCATATGATCCATGACTTGACTTTTGTGATGGATGTAAGCAACTACAAACCGGCAATCAATGCCAAAATAGAAATTGCAAACTGAAGCAGAGTTCTAAATGAAGAGTATGTGATCCATGGAATGTGACCCAGTGATACCATTTGGAATTTTTGGTTCAGATTTCCAACCCATGATACTTTGGTAACTGTGGCATACCATAATTTTTTTTCCAGTACCAAGAATTGAACTGAGGGGTGCTTAACCATTGAGCCACATCTCCAGCCCTTTTTATATTTTTTATTTTTATTTTGAGAGAGGGTCTTCCTAAGTTACTGAGGATCTTACTAGGTTTTTGAAGCAGGCCTAGAGCCGAAAATCTTGTCTCAGCCTCCTAAGCCACTGTCATTACAGGTGTGTGCCACTGTGCTTGGCTCCATGATTTTAGTAAGATCATAAACAAGGAAAAGTCATGATAAATTATTTTACCTCACACTCAATGGACAGTTCAGCTCAATTATTCTAATTATTTCCACAAATGGTTAACTGACTTCCTGGCTAATAATCAGTAATGCCTTTGCAGACACTAACTCTTAAAAGGCACAGAACAAGGAAAAAATGAAATACAAAGAGAGAGAACAAAGAGGATAAATAAGCAATGAGCAGGGGATTATAGTTCGATTTTGGAGTTACAGAGTTTGAAACCACTGTGAGATGTATAAGTGGAGATGTCAATTCAGAAGCTGGGTATCTGAGTGTGACTATCTGTAGGGTGGGATGTGGTCAGAATGTAAAGATTTGTTTGAAATTGTGGGTCTGGAGAAAAAAGTAAGATTAGCCCTGAGGAATGATGATTTTAGAACAGCATCCTGGGAAACTCCAATATCTTAAGAAGTGGTGAGAAGAGGATTAACTAACCAAGGAGACAGAGAGTATCTAAGAGGTAAGAACAAACAAGCAGTAAGGAAAGTATGTCAGAACAAAATGGCCAGACGTATAACATACTCTCACACCATCCCTAACCCTCATTCAGAGCACTTATTGACTCTGAGATTAAATGGATGTTTTCCAAGAGTATAATGTTAATAAAGAAAGGACTCGTGTGTGGTTCAGGACTATATTCTCAGAAGGATTCTGTGAATGATGCCTGTCATGCAGAAGACCTTAATAAACATTACTACACAGGTGAGTAAATTCATGAATTTGTAAATAAATACATGGGAGATGGACGAATGGATGAATACTGAATGGTCTGGCAATTACAATGATGATAATGTGTCTATAGAATATGAAACATGGAATTCCTGAGTGATTTGGTCAAGAGAAATTTCACTGATGTGGGGAGCAAAAACTAGGGGGTTTTCCCACATGATTGTATTCTCTGTATAAAATCAATATGTATTCATCACTAAAGTGCTTGAAATATTTTTTTAATTGAGGATGTTTTCACTTCATCTAATAGGTGCGTGTATAGTTGCTTTATGACAATATGATTGAATTAAACCTGAAATACTGGGCTTATCAAAGTATGAGACAATTTTTCTATGCTGTGTGGACCTATCTATACATTAATAATACGAATCTGAGAACCTTGGGTCAAAGTGACCAATGTGACCAATAAAATGCTAACACCTAGATAACAACATTCTGTCCGTCTACTCCTGAATTTGTTAGTTGCTGGTCTGTTGCTAAAAAAAAAAATGCTTTACAGAGATAGAGAAAGAAATACTTAAAGATCAAATGAGATTTCAAGGGAACTAAGGTGGCAGAGTAGACATTTTTCATAACTACTTCCTGATCTTAAGTCCAATATTTTCCCCACTATATTACAACATCCATAATAGAATAATATGAAATAAATTATTTTTCCAACATCCCTCTGTGGTTGCAAACTTGAATAGTAATACTAAGTTACATATCCAATTTTTGTAGGGACTATAAAATAATAGATGAATAGAATATATTGAAGGGAAACATAGATGTTTTGTACTTACTTGACATAATGGTATTATTATTGCCCCATAGGTGCAAAACAACTTGTTATTTACACAGAGGGACCTTTACATTGGATGTTACATCTATCTCTTTCTGTTTCAAATTATTGATTTATAGTTTGTTCTTAATAACATTTAGAAATACATGAACAGTATATTATAATCCTATGTATAAAAATGGAATTTACTATTGTGGTAATTGTAATGAACAATTATTTCAATAATTCACTATAGAAAGTTGTGATGTTGACATTTGGCAGTGACACGTATGTTTTGTTGGGTATATGGAGAATGGCAACAATGTCTTTAGATATATATTAATTGAAGATGAAGCACAGATTGCCTTCACTTTGTCATAGAATTAAAGGGTTGCTCATATTTTTCTTTCATCATTCTATTTTGCTCTTGTGGGAATCTAATAACTTTTATCTTTCTCAAAGAATTCCATTGAAGGATTAAAGTGATTGAGCCTTCTATGCATTAGTTGAAGCGACGGTGTGAATGAATGAGGTCTACAGGTGAGAACAAGTACAAATTACTTAAAATTATTTGAAAATTGGAATATCTCTTCCATTATGACATAGAATGATAAATGCTTAGTAAATAAGTGAATGTATTTGTAAATGAACCAAACACAGTCAGAGATTACTAATCAGGTGGCTATTCTGTCTTGCTATTTGTTTTCCGTTTGTCTATCCCCTGCTTCTTCTTTCTTTTAGATCAGTTCATTTTGATTTGATTTGATTCTTTGTATTTGCTTATCAGTTATAACACTTTTTGTTTCTTTGGTTTAGGTATTATAGTGTATACCTTTAATTTATCACAAAATTCAAGAATATTATACATCACTTCATATCAAAGAGCCATACAACAATAACCTTATATTTCTTCCTTCTTACTACTTATGAAATTGTTAGCATAAATTAACACCTATGTGTTATTTATCCCACAATATATTGTTATTATCTGTGTTTTAAGTGGCTGATTATCTTCTAAAAAGGCTTAAGAATAAGGAATTATGTAGGTATTTACTATTTCCAGTGATCTTTGTTCCTTTGTGTAGATTGATTGGCTTCTGGTATCACCTTCTCTCACCTGCAAGTACTATTTTTGACATTTCTGGTAAAGCAGGTGAGCTACTAATGGAATTTTTAAATTTTCCATATTTGATAAAATATTTAAATGTTATATTTTGAAATATTTTCATTGGGTATAGAATTCTAAGTCTAGTTTTCCTTAAAATTCTTCAAATAAGGTTCCATCTTTTCTTGTTTGCATTATTTTCATTGAGAAATCTGTTGTCCTGTCCTCTCTCTGTGTCTCTATAAAATAAGTGTACATTTTACTCTGAGTAACTTAAAGATTTTTTTCCCCCCACTGGTTTTGAGCAGTTTTCTCATGGTGTGCCTCAGTGTACTTTTCCTCATATTTTCTGCATTGGGTAGTTCTTTGAATTTTTTGGATCGGAGAGTTTTATATTTTTATGAAATATAAGTTAGAAATTTCTTATCATTTCTTCAAATATATTTTTTTGCATTCCCATTATCTCTTCTTTTCTTCAGAGACTACAAATGCATTGTCACAGAGTTTGGTAAGGTCATAAACATTAATATTTCTTCTCTAAGTTTTATTTTGAATAATGTATATTTCCATATTCTGAAATTCACACATACATTTTTCTGCAGTGTCTAACCTGCTCTTAATCCCAAATTTTTAATTTTCTATCCCTAGCATCGTAACACCAATTCCATGGCGTAAAAACAACACAAATTTATAATCTTATGGTTCTGCAATTCAGAAGTCCAATAGAGGTCAAGGTGTTGGCAGAGTGCACACCTTACTGAAGACTCTGAGAATTTGTTTACTGACCCATTTCCTCTTCTAAAGACCACCATGTCCATTACCTCATGGCTCCTTGCTTCCTTTTTAAAAGAGAGGAACATAGCAATTTTCGGAGCCCGTTTCCTTTGTTATGTCTTTCCTTCTAACTCTCTTCTTCATCTTCCTCATCCACTTTAAATGACAGTTGTGATCACATAGGATCCATGCAAATAGTACAGGATACTCTCCCCATATCGCAGCCCTTAAACATGCCTTCACAGTTTCTTTCACCATGTAATGTAGCATAGTCATAGTTCTGGAAAGTAGAATGCAGATATCTTTAGGGGTCATTATTTTACATGCCACACCATCCTACATATTTTGTTACTTGTAAATTTCATCTCTAGAAGTTTGATTTGTACTTTTCTATCTCTTTTTCTTGTGTACTCAGACATGCTCTTTCCTCTGCCTTCATAAACAGATGGAATACAGTTACATTTTTTTAATGTCCTTGTTTGCCATAATCTTCGTCACTTTTGGTTCTACTTCTGTTGATTGATTTTTCTCCTGATTTTGGTTCATATTTTCATGCGTCTTTGAATAGCACTGTTGCTTGGGTGCCCAAAATGGCAAATTTCATTTTATTTGATGCTACATACACTAACATACTATAAATTTACTGGTATTTATTCTAGGAAATGGATACACACTTGAAAATGCTGCAGTCCGGCTGCAGCAAAATAACCGGGGGGTGACGAGCAACTTGTGTACATTGATACAGCAGGAGTGGGAGCTGTTTATTGTAGGACAAGAGGGGTATATATATATATTCCACACAGCTTATCTTAATTAACATAAACTAGATACAGCAGTCAACCAATAAGGAATCTCCACACTTAATGGCTCGCTGGCGTTACTTCACAAACCACTCCCTCTGGCAAAATGCCAGGCGCCATCTTGACTAGTTTACAGACCCTAACATTAACAACTTGAAACTTTAGAGATTTGCCTCCTTTATACTTTTTAGTTATATCAGAGAAGCCATACTCTAGAGCTAAGATTTTCACCTGTGCTCAGGCAAGGCCCCACTGAGTACTCTAACCAGTGTCCTTTATATTCTAAAGGTTTCTCTCTCTGGATGATGGAAGGAAAAGTTGAGTTCATTCGTTTTGATTTGCTTGTTTTTTGTTTAGCTCAGCCTTGTGAGGATCTCTTGAAGGCACATGCGCAGCCTTACTCAGCCAAAGTCTTAAAGGGAGAAGCTCTTCAGGTCCCTAGAATGCTCTTAATGTGTGGTTGGATTCTCTTCTCTACTCTCCTCTACACATTCCAGTTGCCTTGGCTTGCCTAGATTCTTAGTTCACCTTCCCAGCTCAGGGAAGCCATCAGACTCACCTGGATTCTTCCTCCCTGTACTGGAAACACTCACAAGACAGTGAACTGAAACAATCTCAGGACTTGCTTTATTAGTTTCCCCTCTCTCAGGAATAACTGCCCTTTGTTACCAGATATCTTTATATATAAAAAATACCTTTTATAGATTTTATCTGTTTCTAATTTTTCATTGTTTTAGGATGGAGGATGAATTCAATGTGTTATTCCTTCATGGTTGGATATAAAAATCATTCTGTTCTTTCATAAAAATATATTAGAGCTTATTTAGAATGCCTTAAACATACCTCATTCTGGAAAACCTCTGAGGAAAGAAAGTGGATATATATAGTACTTAGTTTCTTAGAAAAATTAAATTTCATTCCCTACATAGTATAAATTTAAGAATTCCATATATTTGTATAGATTTGTTGTTTAAGGTTTTAAATTCAAACATTAGGAAAAAAAATGCCTCTCAGGAGGATTGTGTCCATGGGAGTAATGTGTGCCATGGAAGGGTTTGTATCAGAAGAATTTGATGCTGTAACTTTAAAGAGAAGCATTGCAGCTGACCTGGTTGGCACTGGGGAAAACAGGAAGGAGGGCTGCCGGGAGACCAGAGCCAGTGAGCTAGGCATAGGACAGCTGCTCTTTTTCTTCCAGCTGCCATTGGCCTTGCCAATGCATGAGAGCCTCTCACAAATCATGCAAATTTCAGGGTCTTTATGATGCCATCTTTGATTCATGCAGGCAGTGTGAGACAGAACACACACACACACACACACACACCATTGCAAGACTTAGCCAGGATTTTGTCGTTGCTAAGTCATGTGAAAAGAGAACACAGCTTCTCTCACACCACTGAAGCTAAGGGTGTGAGAGAAGAGGACAGTTAAGATTTCCACAGAAAAATTAGGGGAATGTATCACCTAGGATGATGAGCAGCTGCTCTGTCCCATTCAGAGATCCTACAAATCCAGTCATAGGGCATGTCTTTCTCCAGCCATGCCAGCACTCATTGATTTTCCTCTACTGAATACCAACAGTACTTGTATTCTCTCCCACACGATTTAGCAGAGGGCAGGCTTCTCTTTTTCAAAAGTTATTTCCTGTTGAGATGTGTTGTTTCTTTAATCAAACTGAGTGCTTCATGAGTTCAAGATTTGGGATACCTGTAAGATGCCACCAATCCCGGCTCCTTCTATAAAGCCAGATTGCTGGCTGTGGTCTGATAGGCTTGTGCCCTTTTCCTGGAGTTTATTTGTGCATATGATAGTGACTCTTGCCAGAGGGCATCATGATCATAACAATGAGGGTGCTGGGGTCAGAGAACAGGAAGTTACAGGGAGCCCCAAATAAACAGTCTTCTGAGGACATCTTGCTGACATCTGGCTATAAATTAGAGTGAAATGATGGGAAAATTCAACCCAAATCTTGCCTCCTCTCTCCATTTGCTTTTGCTGCATCTGCCTAAAACAGATAAAGTGTTTTATAACCAAGGGAAGCACAGTGGGTGTTGGGCCACTCTCCTGCAGTGTTCCTTTTTCTTTCTTTTTATTTTTTGGTAGCAGAGATTGAACCCAGGGCACTTTACCACTGACCTACATCTCCAACCTTCTTTTTAAAAAAATTAATATTTTATGAGTTGTTGATGGACCTTTATTTATTTATATGTGATGCTGAGAATCCAACCCAGGGCCTCACACATGCTAGGCAAGCCCTCTACCACTGAGCCACAACCCCAGCCCCCCCCAAAAAAAAAAAAAAATTGAGACAGGTTTTCCCTACATTGCTTAGGGCCTCACTAAGTTTTTGAGGCCAGTCTTAATCTTGCAATCCTCCTGTCTCAGCTTCCCAAATCACTGGAATGACAGGTGTGTACTACCACACCCCTAGGAATGGTGATTGCACTTTTAATAGTAGCTCAGCATAAATCCAACTTGGAAAGGGTCAGAAAAAGATGTGTGATTTTATATTTTAATTCCAAATGTGTACAATAAATAAAATCCACAAGGTAAATGGAAGTAACTTCATTTGATTAAGGATAAGACATAAAGTTTATCTTAAAAGAAACATTGGGTGAGAGGAGAAAGCTCTTTTAGGGACCAAACACATTGTAGATGGAGAGAGCTTAATGAATACAAAGATTTAGTCATGAAAAATGGGTAAATTCTGGAGAGCTAGTATAGGATTAAGCACCTATAATCATCAACATTATATTGTGTACTTAAAAAATTATTAAAGGCTTATTTATGATAAAAATACTTCAGACATGTACATAAGAGGTACACCCAAATTTTTGGAGGTGACAGATATATCTGTTTAGCTTGATTGTAGTGTTACTTTTGGGGGGTCCATATATGTAAATATCCAAATTCACCAAAGTTGTGTACAATAAAGTCAAGGAAAGGGATTGAGAGGGAGGGAAAAAGGGATAGCATGACGAAGTACTGGGGCATAAAATCTAAAAAATTATGCTATGTCCATGTGTGTGAATGTACATATGTGTATATGTGTGAATATATATATATATATATATATATATATATATATACACATACATATATATATAGTATATGTGCNTATATATATATATATAATGCAACAATTTAAGAAGAAAAATAAATGATGGGATTAAACTGTAGCTCAGTGGTAGAGTCCTTGTCTAGCCTGTGTGAGGTCCCAAATATGTTGCTCATGTCCTTAAGTCAACGGGAATCAATGTGGCAAACCCAAACAAACAGAAAAGACATGGTGGTGGCAGCCAATTGGTCAAACTTAGAAGTCAGTGGTATTCAGTGATGCACCATAATTACTAGGTAAGAGGAAAAACAAATGTGTAAAACATGAAGATCTATATTCACATATTAAACAAAAAAACAGGGTAATTATATGATGTGACTCAAATACTGTCAAAAAATATCTTTGATCATTTTTCTTCAGTGGAAAAAGCCCACCTTTACCTAAAATACTGATTAACAGTGTACATAAACCCAAACTTTCATAGATGTAACTCAATACATCCATTTTTATCATTTATCATTTAGAAAAACTGAAGGTTTAATCATGTTTTATTAAAAATTTATAAGTCTTCAAATTATGTCCACTGCATATGTATTATATAGTATAATATATTATATATTATAATAAATATAATACAAATTTTTACATTATTCTTACACATATATATGAAATTCCTTATGAATGGAAAATTTGAGTTACGTAATTGCTTTAAAGTACATTATGAAACATTATCTTCATCTCTAAAATGAACAGAAATATGATTCCTATGCCACATGGTGACTTCTTCTTAATTTTTTTCTTATTTTAGTTGTATATGGACACATACCTTTATTTTCATTTAATTATTTTGATGTGATTCTGCGGATCAAACCCACTGCCTCACATGTGCTGGGCAAGTATTCTACCAGTGAGCTACAGCCCCAACCCCCAAATGGTAACTTTTAGATATAAGGGCATCAATACAAAAGAAGTGATTGAAAGGATAAGATTCCTGATGGAGGACTGAAAGCACCCAATGATCATCAACTTCTCTAAGGGAAGAAATCAAAACAACTGGAGAGCAGGGATTCTTTTAGTAACATGAATGTGGGAATTTACTGAATATTACTTTTGAACAGATAGGGTCAGAAAGGGAGGGGAAAAATAAAGAACAGAAAAGAAAAGAAACTCAGAAGCATTGCAGAAGGGAACAAGGGGTGTGGGAGAGTGCCACAGGACCAAACACCCAGCTGCATGGGGTATGAATAGAGGTGAAAGGGGAAAAAAATTAAAAAGAAAAAAGAATAAGAGAACACAACTAGCTCAGGTCTCAACACTGTACACAAGTGCAGTCTAGACAGACAGTAGACATGGAATCTGGACTACGTACCAGCACTGGGGAGGCATCTCTACCTCCCAGTATATAAATCCTGGTGCAGTTTTGGGAGCCATCTTATGGTTTGTGGTCCAGCATCACAAAGCCATCTCGAGAAGGTTGCAGTATAGAATTAGGGTGCCATCGTAAGAAGGGCATGGTGCAGTTTTGGGAAGCACACTTGAGAAGTTCACCATCAGTACTTGGGAGCCATTGTGAGAAGGTAGCAGTACAACTTTCTGATTGCACACCCAAAACTAAAAGAGTAGACACAGCTGGATGCTGGCTAGGCCCACTGCTGCCTGCTGTCCCCACCTGCTCCTGCTACCAGTGGGCAGTATGAACAAAGCAGAGTGGATGAGGAATCCAGGAGGGATTTAGCTACTGGTTAGCTACACTTCAGGGCCATTTCCTCTCAGCCACAAGAGAAAACAACCTGCCCACACCCACCACTGGTCTGTGAAAACACCCTATGATCACAACAGTTGGTTGGGATGAAGTCTGTGTGGGTAGGTACCAAAGCTTGAGGATTTCTAATATTTTTTAGGGTATGTTTTTTAATTCACTTGTTTTGACTTCTGTGTTGATTGGTTTGGTTCCCCTGGTGATTTGATATTGCATCCTGTTATCCAGTTTATACAGTTTAAAGTGTTAATTGGCTTTATTCTTGATATCTGATTTTCTTCTTTCTAATATTTAAACTTCCCTCATTTTTCTATTTCTCTTATCTTTTTTCTTCTGTATCTCTTACTTTCTTCTGTTTCTTCTTCATTCCCTATCCCTTTCATGCCTTATATAATTAATAGTAATTTCATTTTCTTTAATATCAAAATTTTTAATCTATTCTAGAATATTACTGTCCTTTTGCACTTTGGGTTTAATGGAATTGTAGAGAACATTTCAATAAGGTCTTATGCTTTTTTGTTAGTATATGGTTTAGTCTCAAGTGGTCTTAGTTTCCAGTGATTATTGTGTCCTCTTACAATGGTACTGAAGATTGATAATGACAATTTGAACATGTGGAGTATGTACTTTGATGCTGAGGTATACCCCAAACCTGGAGTATATTATAGAGAGAGCAACTCACTAAAATAATCCCCACATAACAGTGAAAGAATATACATTCCACCAGATATGAAAACTTAAATATTATAACACAGAAAACATGAAAATACATGGTAAAAAGACAACTCCAAAGGTTCCTAAATCTCCAGTAACTGAACCCAAAGATATCAAAGTGGAGGAAATGCAGGACAAAGAATTTTAAAAGTTGAGGGTTAAAATTATTGATGAATGTAAAGATGAACTAAGGAAAGAAGAGAGCCAGAAAATATAGGATATAAAAGAGTATTTCAATAAATAGGGAGATCCTGAAAAAGAATCAAACAAATCAAGGAAATGAATAATTCAATAAACCAAATTAAAAAAAAACTAATCAAGAGTATCAATAATATGATAGATCAAGCAGGAGAAAATATCAGGCTCAAACGTATGGTGGACAAACTGGAATATTTGGATAGTAATAAAGAAAAAAGCAACAATAAATAGCATATACAGGAGCTCAGGGACAGCAGTTAAAGGTCAAATTAATACTCAGGTCTTGAGGAGGACAGAAGATAGAGACAAATGGTATAAAAGACTTATTCACTGAAATGATAACAGAAAATTTCCATAGTCTTGGGAAAGAGATGCATATGCAGGCACTGAAGGCATTTATAACTCCAAATAAATAGAACAAGGAAAGAACCTCTCCATGACATATTATAAGTAAAATGCCAAAATTTCAGCACAAGGAAAAAATGTGAAAAGGTACAAAGAGAAGCATCAAATTTTCTACAATGGCAAACCCATCAGAATAACAGTAGATTTCTTAATAGAAACTCCAAAGGTCAAGGGGACATGGGATGAGCCAACACTGTAAAGGTTTCAAAGGGAATCCTACCTAGAAAAGAAGGAGATAAAAATCATCAAGAGAGTTTGGAAAAGAAAAATTCCATTAGAATTTTAGGTTAGCGAATAAGAATAATCAATGTTCAAATATTAGATATAAAGCAAAATAACAGGAAGAAATTCACAACTTTCTATAATAACACTTATAGTAAATTGTCTTAATTTACCAGTTAAAATACACGGAATGGCAGAATGGATTGACAAACAAGACTCAGTTGTACCTTGCCACCAAAAAACAGATCACACAGGCACAGACATGCACATTCTGAAAGTAAAAAGATGGAAAATGATATTTTATTCTAATGGAATTCAATAAACAAGCTTATGTAGCCACTCTCATATCTGACAAAGCAAACTTGAAATCAAAATTGATCAAAAGAGTCAAAAAAGGACACTCTATAGTCCTAAAGGGAACAACATAAGAAGAAAACATAAGGTTGTAAATATTTATACCCTGAATATCAGTGTACTCACTTTTATAAAACAATCATTACTCAACATAAAAGGACAGAGAGGCCCCAGCATCGTAATAGTAGGGCATTTTAACATGTCATTCTCACCAACAGATAGATGAGTCAAATAAAAAAGCAACAAAGGCACAACAGATGAAATCTACACCATAGATCAAATGGACTTAACAGACTTCAACAGTAACTGAATACAACTTCTTTTCAGCTGCTCCTGTAACATTCTCCAAACCTGATCATATATTGGTAAACAAAGCAGGTCTTGGAAAAAAAATTACAATAACCCTTTGCATCTTATGAGATTACAGTGGAATGAAATTGGAAATTAACATGAAAAAGTATAGGAATTATACAAAACAAGGATATTGAGCAATATGTGTTTGAATCATGAATGGGTTATTGATGCAATTGTGGGGGAGGGATTTAAAAATTTCTCAGAATTAAATGAGAATTGGAATATAGCATATCAGAATCTGTGGGATATGGTGAACTCATTCCAAGATGGAAGTTTTTAGATACATCTGCTTTAAAAATTTAGAAAGATATCAAATATATAAACTAATGATCAACCTCAGTGTCATATAAAAACAGAACACATCAATCTTAAAAACTAGTAGAAGGAAAGAAATAGAAAAGAAATACAATTTAAAGAAATAGGGAGTTAAAAAAATACATAGGATCAATGAAATAAAAAGTCGATCCTTTGAAAAGATGAATAAGATTAATGAACCCCTAGCCAAAATAACCAAAATAAACACAAAAGAGTATCTAAGTTAATAACATTCAAGAAGGAAATGGGATCTTACCAACAGACAAACTAAAATACAGGGGATTGTTAATGACTATTTTGAAAACTTTCATACCTGGAAGAAATAGGTAAGTTTCTAGATATATAAGACTCACCAAAACTGAAAAAGCATAAAATAGAAAACCTAATATTGGCAATGAAACTAAAGCAGTAATAATAACTTCCTAAAAAGAAATGTCCAGACCCAGGTTGATTTACAGCTGAATTTCACTAGATTTTTTTTTTTTTAAAGAGAGAGTGAGAGAGGGAGAGAGAGAGAGAAAGAACTTTAATATTTATTTTTTAGTTATCGGCGGACACAACATCTTTGTTTGTATGTGGTGCTGAGGATCGAACCCGGGCTGCACGCATGCCAGGCAAGCGAGCTACCGCTTGAGCCACATCCCAGCCCTTCACTAGATCTTTTAAGAGAAACTAACACTAATGTTCCTTAAATTATTACAAAAGATAGAAAGGGAGGAAATGACCCCAAATTCTATGAAGCCATTGGCACCCTGATACCAAAACCAAATAAAGACACATCAAAGAAAGAAAATGTAGATACAAAAACCCTTAATAATATACTTACAAATAAAATTCAACAATACATTACAAAGATCATACTCCATGATCAAGTTGGTTTCATTCCAGGGTTCAAGGATGTCTCAACATACACAACTCAATAAATAGTATGCATCACACAAATAGAACTAAGGACAAAAATTACATAATCTTCTCAACAGACAAAGAAAAAGCCTTTGGCAAAATTCAAACCCATTTCATGATAAAAACCCTGAAGAAAGTCGGGACTAAACAAACTTGCCTCAACTAATAAAGACCCAAGGCCAACATCTTTACTGAACCTGGGAAAACTAGAAGCATTTCCTTTTAGATCAGGAACAAGATCAGGACATCCACTTCACCACTCCTATTCAGTAGGGTACTTGGAATTTTAGCCAGATCAATTAGCAAAAGAGAAAAAAAATTAAAAGGATAAAAAAAGGAAAAGGAAAAATCAAATTATCCCTGTTCACATATGATATAATCTGATATTTAGAAAGCTTTAAAGTTTCTACCAGAAACTTCTAGAACAAAAAATGGTGAAATATCAGGACAGAAAATCAACATTTAAAAAAATGGAATGTCTTTTCTATACAACAATAATGAATTTACCAGGAAAGAAATCAGGGGGGAAAAATCTACTTACAATAATACTTGTGAATAAATCTAACCAAGAAAATGAAAGGAAAATTACAGATTGATGAACAGACAAATTGAAGACACTGGAGGATGGAAAGTCCCCCCATGTTCCTGGGTAGGCAGATTTATATTGTTAAAATGATTATACTGCCAAAGCAATCTAGAGATTCAATGCAATTCCCATCAAAATGCTAGTGATGCTGTTCACGGAACTAGGGAAAAAACATCTGATATTCAGGTGGAAGTACAAAAGTCCCAAAATAGCCAAATCAATCCTAAGTAAAAAGAGCCATGCTGGAGGCATAACAGAGCCTCGTTTCAAATTATACTCCAGAGCCGTAGGAACAAAAACTGCATGGTGCTAGCATGAAAATCAGACAGACAGACCAATGGAACAGAATAGGAGACATGGAGACAAACCACATACCTCATTCTTGGCAAAGGTACCAAAAACCTACACTGGAGAAAAGACAGCTGTTTTAACTAAAGGTACTGGTAACACTGAATACCCACATGTAGAAGAGAAAAAAATTTAATTCCTATCTCTATCCTCTACAAAAGTCAACTCAAAATTAATCAAAGATCTAGGAATGAGACCAGAAACTTTTCCAAATGCTGGAAGAAAATAAGGAAAACACTTTAGCATGTAGGCAGAGGCAGTGACTTCCTAAGTAAGACCCCTTACAGTTCAGGAAATGATAACCAGAATTAAAAAGCTTTGCACAGCAAGAGAGAAACAAGAGTGTGAAGAGAGTATGTGCAGGAGGGGAGAAAATCTTAGCCAAGCTACTGTTCTGACAGAGGATTATGTCCAGAATTTAAGAAGAACCAAAAAAATCTCAACTCCAATAAAATAAACTAACACATTCAATAAAATATACAAATGAAATGGACAGACACCCCTCAAAAGATGAAGTACACACAGCCAATAATTATATGGAAAAATGTTCAACATTGTTGGTCATCATGAAAATTCAAATCAAAAGTACCCTGAGATTCCATCTCACTACAATTAGAATGACAGAGATCAAGAAAACATACAAATAACAATAAATGCTGGTGAGGATGTGGAGAAAAGGGAATTCTTAGACACTGTTGGTGGGATATAAATTAATACAAACAACTATGGAGATCAATATGGAAGTTCCTCAAAAAACTAAAAATACAACTACTAAACGATCCCTCAGAGAATTTATGTCAGCAGGCTTTAGGGACACACACACAACTACGTTTATCCTGGCAATATTCACAGTAGTCAAATTATGGAATCAGCCCAGGTGCCCATGGAAAGATGAATGGGTAAGGAAAATATGGTGTACGAACACAATGGAATTTTATTCTTTAGAAATAAGGACAAAATCATTCATTTGCAGAAAGATAGGTTAAACTGGTGGAACACATGTGTTCACTGAAATAAGCCAGATGCAGAAAGACAGATATCATGTTTTCTCTCACATGTGGAAGCTAGACAAGGGCGAAGGAAACAAAATTAGAGGAATAGCATTAATGTAAAAGGTAGGCTGTTAATGTAGAGGAGAGAGGAGAGAGGAAGGGTTAGGCGGCTAATGGGGAACAAATTTGATTAACTATGTTATAAATATGTATGCATATGATACAATGAACCCCACTGTTCTGTTTAATTAATAGGAACTAGTAAAAAAAAAAAAAAAACAAAACGATTGAGCCTGGGGCAGCAGTACATGCCTCTAATCCCAGGAGACTGAGGCAGGAGGATAGCAAGTTTGAGGCCAGCCTCAGAAAATTAGTGAAGCCCTAAGCAACTTAAGGAGACACAGCCTTAAAATAAAAATTAAAAGGGCTGAGGATGTGTTTCAGTGGTAAAAGACCTCTCTCTGGGTTCAACCCCCAGTACCCACCCCCCAAAAAGAAAGAAAGAAAGAAAAAAGGGAGTGCTATTGCTACTGCTCATTAAGAGTTTGTTGATGTTGTTGGACACTGGGAAATGGGCAGATATATCTCTAATTTGGAAGATTTGATGGTGGTGAAAAATAGAACTTTAAAGCATATAGAGAAATAAAACTATTTAAAAGCTATTGGCTATGAAGATAGAGCTTAGGGTAATATAGAACAAGGGAATTTTAAGTCCTATTGTACTATATATAGTATTTCAGTTTTAAGTATATCCATGTACAGGTACAGTGTCTTGAAATTTGCTTCCATTGTATGAATTTATTTATCTGGATCTCAAATTGTGTTTGTACATTTTGTATATAATAAATACAGATTAAACATTTGTGGATGATTTGATTATAAGGAACAATCTGTAGAATCTTAATTATCTCACTGCTGATTTTGAAAATAAATGTCTACTATATTTTAAGAGCTTGGATTAGTGAAACTTTTTATACAGTACAATAACTTGGCTTCCTTGTTTAGTTTAATAAGCAAAATGCTGTATAGAGGTAATTAAAATATTATTGGTTCATTGCAACCAACATGTTTTGTTCTGATTCAGAATTGAAATCATCCACTATTTTCTATATCTCTTGGGGATCTAAGAAAAAAATATACAACATAACTGGATTACTGGTCATCATCCATAATTATGCCCACTTCTACCACTAGCTTTTGGGTTTGGCATTATGTCACTCACTAGTTTCTGCACATGATTTGGGAATAAAGGTGATCACTTTTTCAATGATTTACCTTAAAAAAAGCAAAGAATTCAATTAGCGGAATTGATGGTGCACACCTGTAATCCCAGCTACACAGGAGGCTAAGGCAGGAGAATTGCAAGTTTAAGGCCAGCCTTGGTCATTTAGCAAGAACCTATCTCAAAATAAATGAAAAGAACTGGGGACATAGCTTAGTGGGTTTAGTACCCCCTACCAAAAAATAAAATCAACATCTAAAAAAATTTTAAAAAAAAAAAAAGGAAAGAAGAAGAGAGTGAATTAGACAACAGGCCTTTATGGAAGAAGAAATGAGCTGGAGTCTTGCCTAAATCATTTGCTAAGGGATCTCCAATGTTGTCTAAGTAATTAAGAACTTAGTTTCTGTGTTGGTATATATAGAGAGGAATACTCACATTTACTCTAAAATATTGTCACCAGCCTTAAATGAAATAAGTATATGCAAGTGAATTGGAAACTGTCAAATGCTTCATCAATGTTAGCATTTTGCCCAGACTTGAAACAATGCCGATTATCATTCTGCTAAAAGAAGATAAAGTAGTAAAACTTGAAAAAAAATATCATAAATAATAATCATCATCCACTATGAAACCTGGAACACACTGTCATCTAAAATGTATCAACAAAGAATATAAAGTACTAGAGAGACTGAATTTTTTAAGAGCCTCAGTGTACATTGCTAAGTGATCAGTATCATATCTTTTCATATTATATCCACAGTTATTCTTTTGGAGAAAGCAAGAGGTGATATTCAGTAAGTTTGTGGAGAAAATTTTAAGTATGAAATAAAACTATATTGACACAGATTTATTGATTCTTTCATCATAAATAAGCTTTAGAAGAATTAACTTTAAAAGAGCACTGTGTTTTTAATTGCTACACATAATATATTTTCATGTGTACAGAGCACTTGAATGAAATGTATCTTTGAAAACTGTAGTTTCCAGAACTATTTCTACATATAAAATAAACTGATTATGGCAACCTCCTTAATTGGGATATATTTAAGACCCCTGTCCTGAAGAATTATTTTAAAAGGTAAAATGATAAAAAATATGCTTTCAGAAAAAAAATCACAGTTTGCTACCTGTGCTTTCATCAAAAAGGAAAAATCCACTACCCTATTTAAACTATATCTTAGATTATGTTCCTGAATGATACTGTAGCTTTTGCTGCAACATCCTTCAAATCAACTTTAACTATTTACAGTTTTCCCCCCCTTGAAATAGCAATAACAACTCTTTTCCTGGGGGTAGGAGAGAAGGGTTAGGATATAAAAGCTATCTTAAAATGAGCATTTTATTTGTGCTGTTTTTCTTGAGCCTAGGAAAGGTTGGAAGTGTTGAAAACTATTCAGGACTTTATGCCATCTGCCCTTATTTCATATGTTCCCTCATATGAGTTGGAACAAAGAAGTGGGCTGGATGGAATTAAAGAATGTATATAAAAAAAAAAAGTAGTGATCAGACACTGCTGATAAGGGAAACCAGTGTGCTCCCGGGTGATGTGTGTATTCAACTCCAGGCTGACTCCTCTTATGCTAATACAGCCAATTTCCTCTTTTATTTCATTTCTGGAGCCTGAATCTGTGATCTCTGATAAGGTTCCCAAGGATACCGCCTTCACTCACAAACCGGGAGGTGGAAGGGGGAGTGGATGATGGAGATGTGTAACTCCGAGAGAGCACTAGTGGATGAATAATTTAAAGCTCCGCCCGGAGATTTGAGGCAAAATGCAGAGATAAGGGACACCACAGGGTCTTCTCTGTTTATTCAGAGCTTCATCTTCCAATGACAGCTGACCTCCAAGGTCAAGGGCATGATGGGAAATAGAACCAACAGTGGGAAAAGGTACTGCATCCCAGAAGAAAGTAATGATTTACTTTGTGTCAAATGAAAAATTGATCTTTTTTTATTTAACTACTCTTTTTGTCGTTCTTCTTCTTCTTCAATGGAAAACCTGTGATCGAAGAAACTTGGCATCAGCTGCAGTGTATTCCCATGATATTGAGAGAGATTCCCATAAGCTCTTTTCTTTAGCATGTTGATCTTGATATTGTGTAATACTGAATTTCGTAAGGAAATTAAGGTCAGAATTAATTCCGACTGAGTAACAGAAGTGCATGTAACTTCAGGCCTCAAGTGACACAAACACAGAGTCTGGGTTCAAAGGCAGGTTGGTCTTCCCTTTCTCTTAGCAAAGGCTTTTGTTTCTTCAGCTTCCTACCTTTTAAACTTTGTATAAAAATGGCTCTGCACCTTCCCCTCATTACATTTTTTCCTGGAGTCTTACATAATCCCTTTTGTGGCATAACACAACATTACATACATTTAACCTAATCAAATCTTTGTGTTTTCACTAGTTTTCTGCCTAAATCCCTGAACCTAATAACTCTTTGCAGTTCAGAACATTTGAAGCCATTTGTCCCGGGTAGAACCTTGTTGTTAGTTTTAGGATCTTACAAATTCTGACAGTGAGACATGGTGCTTCGGAAAGCTGTGGTCCCCATTATCAAAACCGTCTGCGGGGTCTCTCCTATTTGTTTCAATAGACCACAGCCATGACCTTTGCCGAGAGAGAGGCAAAGTCAAATGTTTCTCAGGGCTGGTTTACATTTCCCTCCGAGTCTCCAACTGCTGTTTCTGCTTTCCTCTGTTTGAATGTTACCCATGTTTTCATTCCTGAGCAATCATACCTTTTATCTTTCTTAGATAAACATGAAAACATACGAAGGTCACTGCCGGGTGAGGGGTAAGATGTGCGTGACCACCACCGGCCTTACCAAGTCCTTTCCCCCTCTGCCTTCCTTGACGAACACTCCCTGAAGGTTGCAGTGGAGTGAGACAAGTTATAGGTATGATTCACAAGCTTGCCGTGGAGTACCTGTACAGGTTGTCCTCCCAAAGCCCCATTAGTGTGGCGCCAGCCTGCTTGGGTTTTAGCACGCACATTGCCCATGTCCCTCACCCCCCCTCATCACCCCCACATTCTTGTTTTTATATTTATAATCTATCAAAGCAAATGCAAGTGCACTACATTTTATTGCTTCCTGGGTGCATTTTATGCATTTTTTGACAAGGCTTAAAAGAAAATCACCCTGGACCTTGCCCTGGCCTCCACCACCCCCTCACCTTCTTCTTTCATCTGGGTAGTAGGAAGAGAAATGAATGAGAGGAAGACTGCAAGAAATGGAAATGCAGATTTTCTGATGAAAATGGGCTGAGATAACTGCCACAAATAAAACCAAAATGCAAACTTTTGGGTGATGTACTTATAAGGAGTCTTCAAGTTAGCCTGATGGCAATTTTCTTTTATTAACTTGAGAATCACACACTGTTTAACTTTTAAGTTGAAGAATATTTCTAAAACAGTAATGTCTAACTTTGATGAACCACGAGTGAGAACAGAGGCCTCATCAAATCTTCACTAATAAGTTCAGAACTTATTAGTAAACACCTGTGTTTACTATAGAACTTTAAGTTTAAAATGATTCAGTTAAAATAAAATAAAGTAAAATAATATTGAGATGACAACTGAGGTTGTTATTACAAAAAAAAGGCATTGGAATTATGTTTGTATGTTAACACAATGTATCAACATTAATTAGAATGTTAGAATTTAGAGAAAATGTCTTGGGGCTGAGGATGTAACTCAGTGGTAGAGCACTTGGCTAACACACACAAGGATGTGTTCCATCCTCAGCACTGTGACCAAAAAAAAGAATAAAATACAAAGAAGACCAGTTTCTCAGCAGTTTCCTCTTTTTTTTCATAGAGATGATAGACATATTGATTTTATATTTTAACAAAATCCATTGTCCTGTAACCATTTTTAATAAATCAATGAAAAATGTCTCCATTTTGCTAAACAATTATGGCTCTAAAATGTAGAGTTTGATATCACAATAGGCGAAATATCACATAGATACCCATGACACATAATATTCCTTTTACTCTAAAGAGCACATTTGATGTTTAAAATAAGTCCCCTTGTAAGGATTTGTTTCTACTCCTTTTTATTCCAAATTACTATTATATATAATTTATTTTATTTTTATCTCGAAAATAGCTAATGCTTAAACACAGAAGTCTGGCATTTCTGTTAAAAGTAATATTTGAATTTAAGGATAATTCCAATTACAAATAAAAACTACTTCAGGACCAGAAGGCAATTGAACCTTAATAAAAACATATCTGGTCTTTAGTTAAGAGACCCTGCTCAGAAAATGTGTTCCAGGTCAATAAAAAAATTAGGACTTTTTGTTAGATCCCTTTTTCATAGATACTGATCATCATAACATTAGATTTAGGGCAGTCAATAAATATATTCTAGTATAAACTTTTTAAGAGGTATTAGTGGGAAAGTTAGGGCTGGAAGCCCTGTTTTTCTTTTCTTTCCCCTGGCTAAATCATGGGTTTTCTGCCTCATCATTCTCAAAATTATTTTTGTTGATATGTATGAATAAGTAAAAAAATAATGCCAATTAGCACTTCTTGTACACAGTAAAGAGGCCCAAATGTATTCATGTTCTTTTGCCCTTAAAATTCCCAAACTTCTGGTTTCTCTTTTTTAGAAACAACTGCCCTATTGAAAGGTCAACTGTGTGAAACACTCAGGCCTTGTGACTCAGTGCACAGGCACCAAGAAAGAAGGTGCTCAAGTAATGAAACCTTTCCAATTTTCAACTTTACTAATTCATGAAATGGATTTCAAGCACAAAGCTTAATATTGCTGGTGGTGGTAGAAACAATCATGTATGAACAGATGGATGAGAGAAAAAACGGGGGAAATTATACAACTTATTAGTAAATATCTGTGTTTACTATAGAACTTTAAATTTAAAATAAAATAAAGTAAAATAGTATTAAAATGACAACTGAAGTTTTTATTACAAAAAAAGCATTAGAATTACATTTGTATGTTAACACAACTTATCAACATTATTTAGAATGTTAGAATTTAGAGAAGATTTAATGATTTTATCATTATAAATTTGAAGGACCCGAGGCTCTGAGAAATCGATGATTTGCTCAGGACAGCATAGCTGGTTTGTAGTAGGGGTAGAAGTAGGACTCATGGCTTTCCCTTTTTCTAATACAGAGGCAGAGAAGGTGGAGGATTATAAGCCAAAAATGTCCACTTGGACCTACCTTTCTGTCCCAGGGTCTGTTTGAAAATAGAAATGGATACTTTCTCTTGCAATGACTTTCCCTGCAAAGACCTTTATCTGCAACAGCTTTTCAACATCCATCTTGTCTGATTATCTATGCATGCTTCCGATTATCATAATCTCTCTTTTCTAGCCCTAAATCAATGATCCTAAAGTAGGAGAACCTATAACTTTAAATTTTAGCAAATTTATTCTCCGGTAGCTGAGTATTATAAAGACTTTACAAAGTCTCCGAATTTATCTGTAGAATAACTTTGGCAAATCTTAATTTAAAGAATAAAAAAAAAGTGAAAATAAAGCACACAAACAAGCATGAATCTTCTAGTCTCTTTTGGAGTAGAGTTTGTTTATATGTACCTATCACTGTATACCGTGAGTTCTGATGGCCCATTTCACATGCTTTAGATTTGTATTCAGATTTAGCGAGGGTGATGGCTGTCTGTAAAGAAGATTCATGGAATCCAAGAACCATTTCTTGTAGGCTTCTTCTATCAGGGGCATTTTTACACGAAGCACTTTACCCCATTAATATGGGAATATCAGCAATGGGGTGTTTCAGCACTAAATTAAGGAGCAACACATTCCTCTTGGATGTTTCCGGTGCAAATTAATGTGCATGTCTGCATAATACCTGGTTTTCCTCTCTTGGGTAAATTAATACATATGTAAGACCAAATATGGGGTGATTTCTCTGTCTTCTCTCTACTTCTTAGATTTTGTTTCAATATTTGGGAAATTGGTTTGATCTAGGAATTTACCATTCAAGGCTAGTTTTTTCTACAGTTTTCAAAATTGCTAAAATACCAATCATAGTGTATTTGGTTAAAATTCTATAGTTCAGGGCTGGGGTTGTGGCTTATTGGCAGAGTGCTTGTTTTGCACGTGCTAGGCACTGGATTAGATTCTCAGAACCACATACAAATAAATAAAACAAAGGTCCACTGACAACTAAACAAACAAACAAACAAAAATTTTTTAAAAATCCTATAGTTCATTGTTGATATCAATGCATTTTGATTATGCATTACATGTTGGCATTAACAGATATTACTTGCATATAGTTTTATGAATTATTCTGCACACAACTTAGAATTGAATTTGTATCCTAATTCATTTTTTTAAAAAGTCAACAAAAATGTTCCTTATAATTTTATTATTTTTAACTTTCATCTATTTCCTATGTTTAGTTTTATTTATATGGTATTCATTAAAAATGTAAATTTTAGAGGTCTGTGAGTCAAGAAAAAATGTGTTATATTGAAAGAATTTTTGTCATTTTGTTTTCTTTTTCCATATGCCCACTCAGTTGAAATCTACTTACAGCATATCTCTACCTTTCTCATGGTAATAAAAATTTTTGTTGCCATTTAAAAGAGATATTTTTCTTTCAGATTAGTTTCTTTCAAATGGTAAATTTATACAAATTTTTTAACAGAGATTGGCAAACACATCATAGTTTTATTACCTGAAATCCTTAACTTTCTCTAAATGCAAAATCCACACCATTTTTTTTAGAATTAGTGTTTTGTAAGTTAGATCAATGTATTAATAAGAAAAAAGTTAAGTCTTCCCTGAAGAGTTTTTTTTCCAATCTTCACATTTGTTCCCCCACATTTGGAAGGACATGACATCTGGAAAATGTTTTTAATCAACACACACATACACCCACACATACACACACACACACACATTAAAAGGATATTCTTTAGACACTTTTCATTAAGCAGTATGAAAATTTGTTTCTTCTATTTAATTGTGGATGAGTTTAAAAAGGCAGCCCCTGAAATGTCTGGTAGACTTAATTCTCTTTGTTAACAATAGTTCTAGCTCCATTGATCACAGGATTCTCACTCTTCTTCAAACAGGAAATACATCTGTGCTGGTTCAGTCTTACAACTCGGCCTGTATTCTTAAGAGGTCCTGTCAATTCTTAACTAAAATATCATCGAACACATTTTGTGACCGTGTGTCTAGTACACAATTTTCACATTTGCCCGCCTACCTAGTTCAACTCTGTGTTTCATGTTTGCATGTCCATGGCAATGAATTTTTCACAACAAAATTCATAAAATTAAGCAATGTGACAATTGATATTAACAATGAAGATCTTCACATTTACAAAGTGTTAATTAGCTCATTAGCTATGAAAACTCCAATTAGATTTGGAATACAGTCTGTAAATGTATCACATAGAATTTCTTGAACATAATGCAAACATTATTGACATTTAGAATATTTTAAATATATTTTCAAAACTATGACAAACAGAAATGATGAAAATATTTTATAAATCTGTAACTTGTTTTTGGACTTAAACAGATTTAGATATTGCTAAATTTATTATATAAGCTTTTGGGGGGTGATAGACATAAAGCAAATTTGTTGTTGTTTTTTAAGTAAATACTCTTCTGAAGGGCTATTTAGAAAATGATCACTCTTTTACTCAAAAAAATTCTAGATGAATTCTTATAACAACTATTCTTATAAAACCATTTTGATAAACTTTTTCAGGAGCATTGTATTTATCTGTATCTTTATGTCTTAAAAAGTTTAACAATCAAGAGCACAAAAATATGGAAAATTCAAGTTAAATATTTATGAATAAAGAAACTACTAGGAGAAAACAATATAGCAGAAAATCAGAAATCTCTTTCAAATCAGAAAGAATTTTTGCTATACTGACATTTAATGTATTGACAAATAAAACAATTTTTATTATTTTTCCCATCTTAAAAGATTCATAAAGGAGAAATAAAGTAACTTGCATGATACTACATACTATTTAAACATATGGATTGCAATGAGAAAGACTTAACTTACCCCATGCTTTGATAACTAGGCATTCACTAAAGTAATACAATATTATTTAATGGGTTTTATTAGGAAAAGGCTTGCATGTTAAATTATATGCTTACACAAATAACTAAAGGAGAGAGAGGTTGGTAGATGAGTAAATTTTAAAAAGACATTCAAAGTACAGAATGTCAGTTGCTAATTCAGGGCCTGTTCAAATGTTATTGATCATAAGACTGAACCAATATGAGGTGGCACAGAATGCTAGATATTAAAAAGAACACTAATAACAAGAAAATGTTGGCCAATATTACTTTCATCCTTTTTTCCTTCACCAGTGATTTTTTTACACACCCCAGTGCCTTATTGAGTCAGTGTCATATCCTGTCTAACTGCATGATACATTTATTTTTATTTGGTTCCACAGGATGCAAGACTGACATTCTGATTTCACAGAGAAGATATGGATTCATAACAAAGGGCTTAAAATTAGGGTGTTTTTTCCCCCTATCAGTTTTGCAATTACAGATGACACTCAGTTTTCAGAACAAAATTATCTGTAGTTTAATTTGATTCTGTAACATGTTTAGAGGTTGAAATTTAAGTCCACTGATAAAGTAACTTCTTGTGGGATGAAACTTCAAAGATGGAGAGACAGATAAAATGCCCAGGGCAATAGCAATACAGAGAGGTACAAATGGCACAGATATCAGGATGGAATAGTGAAAGGGACAAGAAGCTATCATCAGATCTCTCACTTGGGATCACACTCCCTTTACTTCACATTATGGTAGCCACATTTTCATTTCTTATCTAGTAATATATTTTTATTTTACTCAGAAAAATAATTAGTGATACCACCCTGAGGTAGTGTTGGAGTACATTTTTCTCTTACTGATAATGAAAAGATAAGAGAGTAGAGAAAGGTGGAGAAAGCAGTGGCTCAACAGCTGTGTGCTGATTGAAGAGTCAATATGACCTTCAAACAGATCAAGGAAGGATGAAGTGGAGCATCCACTTCAGTGAAGGTCTCTCTAGACCTAGAATGTGGAAGCTCTTCCACTCAGACACCCGAGGGCTTGTGAATATTGAGAAGTGATGGTAGGAAGGTAGAGAACAGAAGAGTCCTCATACAAGGCATTTCCTCTCCTCGTATTTTGTTAAGAGTGTGGTCTTTTGGACTCTAGGAAATGTGCACTCAGCTTGTCTCTATGAATACCTCAAATTCAACTGTTAGGGCAAAGAAAAGCACAAAAGCATAGTGAATCTTCTCCCTAGTTTCAATTACTTTCCTTTCTTCGTTCATTTTTTACCCTGCTATCTGAAATAACTTTACACTTGCTGAGCACTGTAAAGCATCAAGGCATGGTCCTATCCACAGTTACTTCATTATTGCAATTTCACACAATTCTCATAAAGCAATGGAAAGTAATATTGTAATTCCACATAGGCAATAGAGGCTTAGAAAGTTGGATACTTTTACTCTTGGATTTCTGATTCTGATCCAGGGCCTTTTCAACAAATCTCTCCTGCTTCTCTAAAAATGGGCATTTCTCAGTTCTGTTCATGACCAGGTATTCTTATCTTTCTGTTTTCTGCCTTGAATATAGCACTTCCTCCTTGCTCAGTTCTGACTTTCTATACCTGTCATCTGATGGTCATGAAGAAGATACGTTTGACAACAGCTTTATTTATTTAACTTGTCATATACATGTGTTTTGCAGACAAGTTTGTTCAAACCATGTAATTAATACCACTTTGCAAACAATTGACACTTAATTTAAATACTAGTGTTCATTGTTGCTCTTCTTGACAGTCATTACAAAATTAATGTGATCTGTAAGAGGTTTAACTAGAAATACCTGCTAAGTAGGATTTTTAATAGCAAGAGTTATCATATTTCTCATATGTTTGTGAATGTAGGGAGAAGAAATGTGCTCAGACTCCAAAGGACATGGGTCCCTGTTTCATGTTAAAACTTGCTTAGGACAAATTAAACATAATAATTTTTAAAGATTGAAGTTTTTAGAAAACCTTATAAATATGTAGAAAAAATTATACTTAAAAACAAGACATATTTCAAAAACAATTTTTTAAAAATTCAAAAATAAGGGTCTTTGGGCTTTGCAAAAAACACTTTACCAGCTAAAGAGGGAGCAGGTTATTATCTGATCTGCATGACCTGACCTGATTTCTTGCCTCCATTCACATTACGTGTGTTTTGACCAATTTTCTTTCATATGATTTCCCCTACCTTCTCTAGTTTTGTTTCTTCTGCCACTCCTTCTCCACCGAAATCCAGCATAACACTAACCTCTCCCATGTGACCTCTCTTTTCTGAGACACAGCTCATAGCAAACATTTTCACTTTGTATTCCTACAATATTGATGCAAATATAAAACGAATAACATAAAATATCATTTATATGATATTATGTTTCACTTGATTAATTCTGCCTCTACATATATAAAATAAATGTCTATCTTACTCCTTTAGAGTACTCTGTGCTCCTCCAGAGATTCTAGTTCCCTCCCTCCTTCTCCCCTCCTTCCTTCCCTCCCTCCCTTCCTTCCTTCCTTCCTTTCTTTCCTCCTTTCTTTCATTCCTGATGACTCTGGTCAGTTGCATGTCCACAGGAAGCACTTTACACATTCTGGCTGGACAAATGAACCCACAAATGAATGAACCAATAAAGAATAATGAGATGTAAGTATTTGCATGGAGGGAAAAATGCAAAGCACTACGTTGGAGCCATGAGTGTTGTTAATTATCTCAGCACTGACTGGGTTGCATTAAGATGAGGAGGCTGGTGTGTGTTAGCATCTGCAAAAGATGTTTTCCTAATTCAACATGCACTTCAACACACCAGGAAGGAGACTCTGCTTAATTTGTGATGAATTATTGGAAGGGAGCTTGGATGTCTAAAAACAGTGCAGCTCTGCTCTATGGACTCAAACTGTTTTTGTTAAAAAAAAAAATTATAAGTGTTCCAGGGAAAAGGATGGAGAAGGACAATCCTTCATTTCATTTGGAGAGGTATGTATATAAACAAAATAACAGCTTCCAGGCAAATGAAGGAGTCTGTAGCTCCCTTTTTATGAATTCATTTTTAAATGGAAACACAACTACAAATTATTTCTATTCCAACTACCTACGTAACACTCAAATGCATATTTCTCTTGTTACAAAGAAGTATAAAGATTACAAAGAACAGAGAGTGTTAAATGGAAGAGTCATTCGTGTTTGCCATGAGAAGGAAATAGAGCTAAGAGTTGGTATGAATCAGCTTCAATCACATCATCCAGTGATTAGTGCTGTTAGTGCTCCTGTGCTAGGTCCTGGTGGAGTCAGTTATGAAGCTATGGTCCTTATTTACTGTTAGTTTAATATTAAGACTTGACACTACAAAGCTTATGTTCGGTTTGCAGAGTTAACCAGCAAACAAATCTAAAAGGTGAAGCATTGAAATAGATAAGTGCAAGCTGAGGAACAAAGACTGACAGGGGAGCAGCAGCATCTGTGTTTTTAGTTGGTGAGGTCAAGTGGAAAGTGCTACTTTCTCCCCATGAGTCAAGGGAAGTTTTACTTGTGGTTTGACACCTACCGCTGCCAGATGTCTGAGTAATTCCATGTGATGCCAGAAAAAGAACTCAATGGGAGAAGCTCTGTGGATGTCAGGAGCCCTTAGTGATCAGTCAGAAGACTGGTACAAGGAAAAAAAAAAAAAAAACAACTCTCTTCACACTCATGGTAGGTGAAGGCTGTTTCAGACCCAGGTGCCCGGGAAACTTACAAGTTAACAATGGGTCACTCCATCGCCAGTCTTACATTTCTGTTTTTCCCCAAAGTAACTTCTTGAGATTACATAGTTATATCAACTGCTGAAGGGTATGCATGAATCTATATGCCACTTTCACCTTCGCTTCCCAACCCTGAACCCCCACCACTTGATTGTTCTAGAGCAGCTACCATCTCAATATTCCAACATTCAAGAAGAAAAGCACAATACCCAGCAGTGAATAGATACTAGTACTTAGAATTCTTGATTTTTCTGGTAAGGCCAAATTTAGTCAAAAGTTAAACCTGACATCTACTATACTCAGTTGAGTCAAGATCATCAGGTGTTGGAGGCAAAACCATGGATTATAGTAGCTAATTTTATCAGCTGAAACAAATTGTATTTCGTTATAGATACACATTAGTCCAGAGTTTGTTTAATATGCAAAAGACTATTCTAATTTTCACTTAAAAGAAAGAGAAATCATGGGAAAGTCCATTTTTGATCCACTGCTAAAAAAAAAAAAAAGAAAAGAAAAACACTCCAAAGCTCCAAATACCATATTAGAACTTAGTGAATCAAAGTTTCATTTCTCAGAGTAACATTAATTCCCCTTATTAGCTCACATAATATACCCTTATTTTGGTCCAGATTTGGTAAAAAATAAAATAAAATGGCAGACAGGGAATAGGTCATATCATGAGAAATGAATGCAATACGTATCTCCAGATAAAACAATAAGGGATACTAAATTGACTAAAGTAGATCAAAGGAAATGAAAATAAAAGAGATCAAGGAAAACAGTATTCCCAAGGATAATAAATTGAGAGTGAGTCATGATAGTCGGGCCGGAAGGAGTGTGGGTGGAACCAAGATAGAAGAATCTAGCATTGCCAAATACAAATAAATTCCCATCAAGCATTTCCACATTAATGATATATCTGATCTTAATGCTACTTATTTTTCATGGTATCTGCTCACATGTGTACACCAACAAACACACATAAACACACACTCACACAGTGTCCTAAGATAAGTTGAAATTAGGATACTCCTTCAGCATTACTGAAACCAAATGGTAGAAGTAGGGCTAGATATTATGGTCCCAATGAGAATGATCTATGTCTAAACTAAGAATAAACAGTGTACTGCAGTTTTTTTGGTTTTATTTTTAGAATTCTGGATATATAAAAAAATTTCCATCATCAGTAGTTTTGGAGACTACTTTTTTTTTGGTCTCGGGGTATTGAACCCAGGAACGGTGGTTAACACTGAGCTACATCCCCAGCCCTTTTTATATTTTTTATTTATTTTTATTTTGAGACAGAGTCTTGCTAAGTTGCTTAGGGCCTCACTAAGTTTCCAAGGCTGGCTTCAAACTTTCCATCCTTCTGCCTCAGCCTCCTGAGCCAGTAGGACTACAGGCGTGGGCCATCATGCCAGGCTGGAGACTACTTTTCAACTATACATTTCAATCAACTTCTGACCAACTACCTCAATTTCTGTCTGAGTTCTCAACTGCCATCAATAGTATATCAGTTGTTATTGATATTATTATTTTTTTGTTGAGGTGATTACTGCTGCCTAACAACTCAATTACATGAACAAGTGGCTCTTGTCTTAAGGGAAGCTCTGTGAAAAGGGATGATGTGAGAAGCAAGAATGATCCCTCTGGTTGGATCCATGGACACATGGTGCTGCCCACAAAATTTATTTTTTCACTCATTGCCCTCCCTGGTTAGGGGTCCCCACCTGCACCTGGTGCTGTGGCCTCCAGGCTGGACCTGTGTTCTGTAAAGCCTGTATGCCCTGGGAGAGCTTGTTCTAGGGAGGTCTGCCATGGACCTTACCAGTGTTAGAGTCAGTTGGATTTTGGTCTTTCAATAACACAGGCTCAGAGGGAATTCTAGATGCTGGAATAAGTGGTGTTTGCTCCAGGAGAGGAAATGAAACTGTAGTGGAACGCATCTGTGGGGCTGGTCAAAACATGACTAGCTATGCGGCCAATGGTTGTCTCTCACATCTGAACAATGTATTTCAGAGAGAAAAGCCTGGATTAGTCTAATCATATTTTTTGATATTCATTTCTTTGGAAGAAACATCTTTCTGTACCAAAGGATGTCATGGATATTATCAGTATGCAAGTCAGTAATAGAAATGCTAGCAATGATTACAATGGAGTCATAGTTTCATTTTACCATAAATTTGATCAACTTTGCTCTGAACCATAACCCTCAACCTCCCAAAGCCACCTATCTGCATTTAGTTAGCAAACACAGTGATGTCTCCAACTTAGATTTCTCTCTCAATTTTTCCACGTTGGTGCTTTAAATTTCTCACACATTATTAAATTTAACTATTTTGAGATGAGTATTTTTTCCATGTCACTTCAATGTCATAAAGACATTGAAGCTTTAGAATTTCAGATTGAAACACAGCTCTGTCTTATATATGGATTAAAATAAGTAAACTTCCTGCCTGAGAATGGATGGTGGTATGGGAGATCACATTAGAGAGGCTAGATCAATTTGCTCATGCATTCTTGCCTAAATAAATTCTTTTGTTTTAATTTGAAGTAGCCCGACACTTTTCCTCACTTCTTCACTCTACCTGTCCTCAATCATACTCTGAGCCTTGGAAGTCTCTACTTTCTCTGTTTTGTTACTAGAATCCTTTGGCTTTTTGACCATTTCTGAAAATAACTGTGCATCTAGAGATGTGGTTCTCTTTTGATTAGTGCTGAGGACGCAATCTCTGAGAGCCAATCTTCAGGATTTGAAAATACTTACAGACTTAGGCCCCACCTATCTATCTGTCCTCAAGTGCCTGTCTTCTTGGCAATGCCCAAGGGTAAGTAATGATTTGTGATCTCTTCAGTGAATAATTTGAGTTTACATTTTAGACCTATTGGCAAGACTTTGGTGTATGAAATACAGAGGCTTGGTTGGTTTCTTCCACAAACTCTGTTTTTGACTTAACTGATGGTTTTCCTAGAATTTTTGGATCTATAGGAAGAAATCCTCAAAAACATACATCATAGATTTGCATTTTAAACCCCCAAGATTGTACTTGACATAAGAACTTGTTTGGTAACTTTTGGTGATTGAATGAATCAAATTGTGGGGTACCTACTTTCATTTTTTGGGGGGATGACTAATGAATTCTTAAGACCTTGTACTTGGGGGCCCTTCTTCAATTATCTACTTGGCTTCAATGTGCTTATGTATGTCCAGGGTTTAAGGTTTTCCATTTGAAAAGAGCACACCACAAAGTCTTCCCTTGGCTTTACCACCAGTGACCTTGCACACTGACCAGGAAAGCCCCACTTTCTCAAGAATCAATGTTTCATAGACATGTTAGCCAGGTATCCTTACTGTGAAAGCAGAAGGATAATTATTATTTTGGGATAAATTATTCTTCATAAAAATTTACTCTTAAAGAGTTAAGGATACATCAGAAGGAGAATAGGGAAGGAAAACTAATGAGTCAGGGAATAGAATGTAAAAGTTTGAACCAGATGTCACTAAATACCAACATTACATGGTATATTTAGAATGCAACAATGTCAGAAAACAGCAGGCTATCATGAACTTCACAAAGCCATTTGTAAATATCATTTAATTGTATTATTATCAATAATATAATTTCCACTATTGCTTTTTTACTTCTATAATTACTACTACTTCTATAATTACTACTCATTTAATATTCTTATAATACACATATTAATCTCTGCACTTTACAAAGGAAGTTTCTAATGTCACAAAAGTAGTAGGATATTAAGCTGGAATTTGAACCCAGATTTATTGAACTTAAATGTGTGTACTCCTTCCACTATGCCAGAAAAATGACAAAAGTGATTTATTTTTATCCTGAATTTTACTTGCATTTTTTCCCTTTACTTGGCTGATATATTACACCACTCTTTCTAAAATTGTTCCTCCAGTGGCTAGTTGCCTTTTAATTGTACCTTCCATCTTATCAAAACCTAATTTCAGAGTATCTGAAATCACTTGGATTTTGTGTTAAAAACCCTCCCCTCCACATATATATTCAAAGAAGAAACTGATAATTAGAAAAGATACAGGTTTTAGAGTTTGGTCACTAGTAAAAGTCTCCTTGGCCTTAGTTCCCACACTTGTGCAAGGGGACCCAATGTATTTTCTGCCTGATACACGGGGTCATTTTGAGGATAAGAAGTCACATATACGTAAGTGATTTTTTTAGTTGGCAGAGTTATGTGTAATAATTTTTAAGTGCTTACTTAGAACTTAATGACTAGGGCTGAACAACCTTATTTTTTTGTATTTTAGCCTTCAATGAGCAGGTAAGTAAAGTGTCAGAGGTTTCAAGGAACCATCCCTGATACGTGGAATTAGAGTGAATAGTGACATGTCTTCTCCAGGGAGGCATAAGCAGAGCTATTAATTGGGTTTAACAGGGTCACCTGCAGGAAGGGTGGGATGTAGTTATGGTCCAGGTGAGAAAGACTGGCCTAATATAGCCCTCTCTATGGTTTATGGTCAGGTGTCCTGAGAGTCAGAATGTCTGTGTTCTCCTGCTTTCACTGAGAAATTTGAGTCAAGATAATTTCATATTTCTAGTTCATATTCTTGACTCAGAACCGAAATAAGGAAAGATAGTTCCTTATAAAATTAGAAGAAATGATAAATATTGAAAGTTTAACTTTTTAGTCTAGTTTCCTCATCTGCTTATGTTCCAAAATGCAGTTGACCATTAGTAACCTCCTTGAAACCAGGGTCAATTTTAGACCTACCTTTGCATCCAGAATCATCTAGCACGTTTTACATTACTGGATAAATGAAAACATCCCATAGAAGTCCTTGCATCTTATAACTCCTGACATAATTTTTCATGCATGCATTTTGTACTTGCTTGTGATTACTATATGTGCAGTCTCTCTGTTAGATTGCATGAGTCATAATACCAGAGAATTGCTTCTGTTCTTTCTCATCACTGTATCAAGAGTGCCTAACACAGCTGTAGAACATCACAGATTTTCAATTATTATTTGTTAAATGAGTGATGTATGAATGAATAAATACATGAATAACTTTTAGACATTCAAGAGTTTGTTGAACTGAATTGGAAACATTTAGTATCACATCTTTCTGTTCAATGCTGTTATTTAATAATTATCTTTATTTGCCATTTCACAGAGCTGTGCACTACATGAAAGAATTAGCCCAATGAATGGATTAAGCAATGACAACATTTTATGCACAAATAACATGAGGATATTATTCTCTATTGCCATAAGACAGCTTTGGCAAGTGCCATACAGGGGAAGCAGAACTAGTTCCTTACCTGTAGCGCTCTCTCCACCTTCTAATAAGAGAATGGTAAAATTTTGGCAGGGAAGGCATTGAGATAAGATTTTTAAATATCCAAAGTATTTAGTCATTTTCATTAAGGGTGACTGGCCAATATGATGTGGGTAGAAGTGCATGAGAAGTCTATCCCTCCTGAAATAAAAAGATTAAGCTTCTTAAAAAATTATCTCCAGTAATTTGTGCCTTTGGTCCTGCATGAACCATGGAACCTAGACTAGGAGATGCACTTGCCATTTTTGACCCATGAAGTGATAGCATGGAGGTAGAATGAAGGCATCTTGAGGAAGTCAGAGGAAAGAGATGGGAAGAGGATGGCGTCTGATGGCACCAATGAACCACTGAACTACTTGTGGCTCCTACTTTCTACACTGCTTGGTTTCACCATGATACAATTCTTTCTCTTTAGGCTAATATTCGTGGGTCTTGTTCAACCAAATGAATGGGTAACTAATATGATAGACTTCTTTGAATTTGGTGTTAAAACATTACATTATAAGCAATCCCATTTATGGAAATACCAAAATAACACAAATACTACTTTCTATTTTAAAGAAATTCAGGCTATAAATTTTATTAAAAATAAAGCTCACAGTGCTTTCTTTAGATTTTTATCTAATTTTAAAACATGTTTTTATCTGTTAAACTATTTCCTTCCACATTATTCTTCAGATGAATTATTCAAATAAAATTTCAGGTAATGGATACATTTTTCTACTTTCTAGAATCATTACCTAAAGAATGCAGAAATGCATGAATTGCATTTTAAATACACTAGAAGGGCAAGTACTGACAACTTGATTAGAGAGTAGATATGTCTATCTGCACTATGTCCTACAGATGGGAGAGTTAAAATTGCAAAAGAAATATCTGCACAGTTACAAATCTATAAATCTCTTTTGAGGACTATGGCTTTCCATCATAACTTTCATTTATATGGAGAAACTTTTAGACTCTCAAGATAACCAAATCTGGATCAGAAATGAAAGGAAAAACATAAACACTACTCTTATCAGAAAACAGGATAAGGACAGCTACAAACTGTACCATCAGATTAGCAGTATTTTCTAGGAAATAAATGAAAATGCCTGTAAAACAGTGGAAACTTAGAGCAATCTCTCTAGTGCCCACTCTCATTTCCCAGTCATCTCGACCCAATCAGAGTGCTCACTCCTCTCTCTCCCTCTCCTGCATCTCAACATTCCCATCTCAGTGCCTAACCCCGAATCTCCAGAGGTCAACAGTGTGGAATTGATGCACACTGCATGTGTCGGCAGGAGACACCAGCCTGAGAAAGTTGCAGCCAGAGTCAGAACCCTGGGTGATTCAGGAAATCAAAATGTACTGGCTGCATAATTCTAGCTCAGAAGAAAGGACGCCCACAGCACCATGAACTTGGAGCCATATCTTATGGGAATCTTAGCCCTGGCCCTCGACTTCCTCCTTCTCACATTCAATACTTCCTTTCTAATCTTTGAAAACTTTTGATTCTACTTCTGTCCTGAAAACCTCTTAGCATTTCTAGTTTCTGTCACCGGGGGGACTCACCTTTTCATTGGTGGGAGCTGTGGTTGTTTATAGCACACATTGAACGCCTTGTTCCCTGGCCTACATAGTCATGATCTCTAATTCTCATGAACACAGTAGACAACTGTCTGTTAACTCATATGCAACAAATTATAGCAAACTTAGCAACATATACACCCAAGCACGTGTTATAGTACAACGTCAGTGGGGTAACGGACCAGGCATAGTCAGTCTGGTTGAGAATTTTTATGTGCACGTGATTATTCACAGGACTGGATTCCTTACAGCTGTAGGAGCAAGGCCCTCACCCCCATGGGTGGTTCTTAGTGTGATTGTCTGCTTCTTGCAGACCAGAAGGAGAGACTGTGCTACTCATCAGTCACTTTAAGGGCTTTCTCCAGAGTAAATCAGGCCCTGCTTGGATAATCTCCTTTGTATTAACTCCAAATCAACTAATGTGGAACTAAAGTCCCTTCAGCTCTGCCATACAATAAGACCCAATTACAGCAGGATGCCCTTCACATTGGTTGCTCTCTTGAACAAAGAAGAGGGAATTGCAAGGAATGCATTCCCAGCTGGTGGGGATTTGGGGAACTGCTTTAGAAATCAGTCTACCTTCTGGATCACAAGATACACATGGCTCCAGTTGCCAAATACACTTGTCCTCTCCCAAGACTCCTGTTTCAGCACCAGCTCGGTCTTCTGGGAGTGATCTGTGAAGGGCAGCTCCTCAGGCACAGTTCCCCTTCTGCTATGACCCTAAGGAAACATGGTACTTGTCCCTAAGATATTATTATCACTATGTTATTATCATGATTTTCAATGTTCACATCAAGAATATCTGATCCAAGAGAAGTTGAGTACCTCAACACAGGATCTATAACAGGTCTGCAAACTATAAGTTTATATTCGTTCCATAATCTCAAGGTACCCTCGAGTTTCTCAAGTCACTCTCCTTTGTTGATCATTGCTTCTCTTCATAAACACTCAAGAAGAGAACGAGCCAATATCTAAGAAAAGGTAGGCAATAGCTTATTATTGATCCTAATTTATTGTATCTCTTTTAATTAATATAGCTAAATATATTTTAAATGGTATGGTGGCTTGTTGCTTTCAGTATTTTACAAAAATCTTATTAACACCTCTCTCTCTATATATATATATATGTGTGTGTGTGTGTGTGTGTGTGTGTGTGTTTGGGTTGGGTTTTTTTTGTTTTTTTTTTGTTTTTTTTTTTGGTGCTGGGGATTGAACCCAGGGCCTTGAACCCAAGCACTCTACCAACTGACCTATATTACCAGCCCCTACTACATAAAATTCTTAATATAAACCCAGTGTCTTTAATCAAAATGCTACCCCTACACACTTTATAAACTTGGCATTAGCCTAGTAAAGTATATTTCTTGAATTATGTCTCAGATCATATAGTAAACATGATGGTACTGAGATTCAGAAGGCTTTTGTTTCATTGTTGCTAATTTAGACAGGTTAGTTTATTTATTCAGTGTATTATTTCGGGGTCTTCAGCCATATGGGTTGATTCAAATGGACCACATAAAATCCAGCCCTTAAGTCTGAATCTTTTAATTGTATCTGATTGAAAATCGGATATTAAAAGTTATATTAAACTCATGAGAACCACCAAAGGGAACAATGTTACATAATATAGAAGTTGTCCATTTAAAATTATTGTCTTCTAAGATTTCATTCTTAGTAGTGATGGCAACACTCAGCATGTTAAGTTAAAATCTTGCATCAAAACAGAGAAGGTAAATTCCATGCATCCATTTTCTATCACCTCTTGCTTTTCTATTTTAAATATAGGGTGTGAATTTATTCCTTGGGTACTAAGTACAGATGTTCAGTTATAATTTTTAAAACTAAAGGCTACTTCCTCATTGATTGAACCTACATGTTTTGGAAAATGTATAATGAAATAAAATAGTTGACTAAATAAAATGCATTATAATGAACAAAAGTGACATTAATATCAATTTCCTTTTCTATGCATGGGGAGATATGATTGAACATTTTCTGATAAGTTCTGAATATCTGAATAACATTTTACTTTTAAGAATATTTCTGAAATGAGACTCTGTGTGTGTGTGTGTGTGTGTGTGTGTTTATAGCACTGATGCTGAGTTCCTTGAATCTAAAAAGTAATGATCCCTAAATCTTTTGGTCTACAAACTCATTCCTATTTTTCTATAACATGGTTATATTGAATCATCACTATTAACCTTCTTCCATAGCCTTTCCCATGAAATAGAAATTCTGTCATTCATTTTTCCCTTTTTGGAAAAGAAGGGGTCATGAGGTATTGAGTAGGTGCTAATAAAATATGCTATTCTGATAACTCTGCTAGCACAATATGGTAATACTGTGACTTTTTAAATACCTTTTCTTTAAAGCCAGGGCTTATAGCTGATTTTCTGGCTATGGCTTATATGCAAGTCCAATAGACAAAGCAAGGAAATACAAACTGGCATTTCCAAGGGTGACATCCTGGACCAGGTGATTAAGCCCTTTAGGGTGGACACTGTGTCTCTTTAACCCAGTACTGAAAATATTTGGCGTACTTTGTAAACAAATAATTTAGATGATGGATGAGACTGTGCTGTTAGGAATTTGTGCCATTAGAAGTCGGGGCCATGGCAGGGCAGAGGTGAAGTTTGGCGGCCATTATTCAGTGCTGGAAAATTACTGGCTCTAGTAGCAAAGGTAGCAGCCAGGAAGAGCCTTTCTGAGTTACATGAACTTTATGCTCACTGTTTTTTTTTTAATTACCATCATGAAAAGTTTTATTGTTGATGTTGTTTATGTTGACATTTTTATGCAAAGATATTTATATGGGACCACATTACCTTATGATGCCCACATCTTATCCATAAGGGTATGTGAGTTTAATCAAGAAAGGAAAACTTTCTAGTTATCAACAGGATGCAAATCATTCCATAGACTTGTCACTTCAACAGTTTTACCTGAAAATACCTGCAGATTGGTTTCCACTGCCTAGTTTGTTCCCTAATTAGCAGGATTCTCCTGCAGGCAAACACCTGCATAATCTTACCTGCTGGCCCAGGCAAGGAGAAAAATCCACATAACCCTCACACTCCTTGTTATTGTTTTCACAAATCCATATGCAGATTTGTTATGCATTGAAAGTGAAAAATTAGATCAAGCAGCCTTCTCTATTTCTTTCTGGAAAGTCAAAGGTAACCCAAAGGCATTGCCAGAAAATCATTTAAAATATTAAAAAAAAAAAACCAACCAGAGATTTGAGGAAATAAGTGGATTTTTCCCCATTTGACAGCTTATCAGTGAGTTGTCGTTTAAATTTTTTATTTTTTTACCCTATGAGAGTACCTCAGTGATGATAGCCATGTATAATTCATAAATGAAAATAGATTTAAATAAGCCTGCTCAGTAGTTCAGTGTGTGAAAATTCAACAAGCTAGTTTCTTTCTCACTGTGCCTGCAGTCACATTTCCCCCTCTGAGTTCCCCCATTCCACAATTATATTTACTTTTTATATTTTGGATCATAATATAATTTGTTTCCAAATGTATATTTAAAGAAGGCAACTCTGAGGGACACAAGAACAGCAACATAAATGAAAAGTAGGATGGCATTTTCATGTAAATCATGTTTGATAAATATTTAAATTACTTTCTTTTGCAGAATAAAAGTGTGTGAATACACTTTACATTGAAGATGAAAATTATGCTGAAGGAGTTTCTCCATGTAGAGTTACTGTTCACAACAATGTATATTAAATTTTTTCTGTTCTTACATCATTCTTCAAGACATTTTACTGATGAAGGTCTTGCAAAGCAAAAGATAATTCATCTGAACTTGATAAGAGTGTCATTGCATTCAACTAGGGAACAATCTTTTATTCGCCCACAAAATTCTAAAATTTGATGCAGAATGAATATCAAAGTCACATTTTACTTGGAAGACTAATCATTGTATAGTATACAAATGACAAAAATACTATCTAATCTCACTAATTATGATCCTGCTAATATGGATTTTGTCATACAAAGGTGAATTACATGAGAAGAAAACAGTTACCATCTAAAATGGAAGGGCACCAATGTATCACATCTGAGCCCTTTGAATACCAGTAGAATGCAATTGTGATAAGCTAGAACAGCCACTAATTATGAACTTATTACTAGACAGTGACTGAAATAAGGTGGGGATGTTATTTCTATTAATTTTCAAATGTTTATGGAGGAAATCATATTATCCTAATTGCAAACACAGCCTAAAGAGGTGGAGTGAATTTTCCATGATCACATAGTTAAAAGTACACTTAACCAAACCTAAATCTGACAACGAACTGTGTATTTTTAATCATAAATCATTTTAATATTCTTTGAATTTGTTTTGAACAATGAAGTTACCAGGTTTCCTCTGGGAAAAGTCTTTGGTGTCTGTAGCATTTTATTAATTGATATAGATACTCTCAAATTATCATTTTCCATTATTTAAATTTATACTTATTGTTTGGTAACATACAGTAACTAAAAAGTAAGATGGCTAAAAAAGAGTGACCATTACGTCCCCTCCCCTGTTATGCTGAATTATTGAGTTCTTACTAGATGTTAAAGATGACCTCTAAAAATAATTTAAGAACCAGAATATTTATTTAATAAGTTTCATGACCTATTAATCTAAAAAAATCTTGTGCCAATAACCTAAAATTAGGTAATTCTGAATCAAATTAGAAGAGGAAGGAAAAAAACAAAGAGTAGGGAATTTCATTTGAGCACCCATAGTTATCACCCTGCCATCAGGAAAGCTTAGAAAAAAATGATATTGGAATAATAAAATAAATACCTTTAAGTTTATTATTATTTTTTATGTGTAATCATTTTTTGGCTGATTGAGGCATTAATGTTTGGATCAAATTATTAGCAATAAAACTATGATTTTGTAATCCACCATGTCAACATTATTTAATATAAAAGAAATCAAAATATTGAACATTTATCAGTATGTGTCCAATGATTATGTTTCAAAAATTTCATTATCAAATTTTGTTCTAACACATGTAGAGATTCTTGTTAAATGACCATGCCTCCCTATATTTTAAAATACTGAATCATCTGTTAAATTTTCTATTTATTTTATTTGCTAGGTTTAATCCTGAAATTAAAAAAAAAATTCAAGTGGAATTTCTCTCACTTTAAAAAATATTTGGCAGGTTAAAGGAGATATTCAGATCCCTTAATTAGGGAGTGCTTTTCTGGTTGAGGTTGGAAGGTTGGTTGTTTCTTAGACTTGGGACTTGGTTCAATGATTAAATACTACAGTTTACTTGAGAGTTGGACTCACTAGAGAAAAACATACTCTACTTTGGCTCTGGATTTCAGTATACCCGTAGATCAATTTATTTGCTTATAATCCAATGTCTAGATCTATGAGTGATAGGCATGTAATAAAGCCTAATTCATAAGCCAATGTGGAAGGGTACAAATTAATTTTTAAAAGGGTCCTAGATAAATGAATGGTGCAACCTTTGGAGGAGATCTGAGGTTTAGCTGGAAGAAGAGCTTGCTTCTGCTCTGTGATCTGACAAATTCAGTATGCAGGTCCAGCTCTCAGAGACGTAAACTATGAGATGAAAATCAACAAGCTAGAAGTTTATTACAAAGTGTTCTTATAACCAATGTGAGAAGGAGAAGGAAAGGAAGCAAAATTGCTCAGAAAAGAAATTGGGGTAACAGTCATAGCGAAGACCTCAACTCCCAGGAAGTTCCAAGGCTGAATCTCCCTTTGAATTGGTATTATTTATTTATTTTTGTTCTGGGGATTGAACCCAGGGTTGCTCTACCAATTGAGCTACATCTCCAGTCCTTTCTATTTTTTTTTTTAATTTTTGTAACAGGGTCTTACTAAGTTGCCCAGTTGCTTCAACTTGTGATACTCTCATCTCAGTCTTTAACAATGATGGAATTACAAGCATGTGCCACTGAACCTGGTTAATACCTGAGTCTTTATATGCTCATCAGCCTGTCATTGAATATGGGTTCCTCTATGAAGGAGGGTTGGACCTCGGAGCAAAGTGGTCCTCTACCTGACAGCAATTACAAGGTGGGACTAGATTAGAGTTACCAGGCAACAGCAAGCCTAGTAGTTGCGATACTTAGTTCTTCATTCTTGAAGGAGAAGCTGAGCAGAGACACACAGTATTAATGACATCAAGATTCCTCTGGATAAATTGAGGCATCCCAAGTTGGGAGGACACACTGCTATTCACGTAGACTTAACCTTACCAACATATGCTTTAGAATCATGTCTCTTCGGCAAGAATTAACGTTAGAAACAGAAATCTAATCTTCATAATGACAATATAATGAAATATTTGATAAATATGCTTCCATCTAGATATAATTGTTAGATTTCAAGCAGTAGGAAAATGATTTTAGAAAATGAACTCATAACAGGTCTTAAATTACCAAGGGAACCATTATTTTCCACATTTATCTAAAATATTTGCTGATTTTGCATTTCTATGGTCTTTCCAGGAAAGATTTTTTATTAATAGGTCTGTTTTTCTTTATATTTAACCAATTTGCAAATTTTCTCATCAACCATGTTTTGGAGATACCATAAAAAACATGAAATAGTATTTATATCGAAGACTAAAAATAATAACAGCTTGAATTAAATAAAGATTTTTTCCTCCTTTTTCTCTCACATACAATTTGTGCTGATATGCAAATCTTTCCTGTTACATTCCTGGAGAGGCCAGACAGAATTTCCCTTCTTCCAGTATCTCTAGGGTTTTGTTTTCATTTGCATGGTCCTTACGGTCATTAGTAGGTCCACTTCCCAGTCCCCACCAGGGGAGAACTGGGAACTAAAATCCATACCTTTTCCTTAAGGGTGAGGACTTAGAAATCATACATCTTGCATCCTTGTAAATATTTTTTGGTCAGAACTAAGACATATGGCCCCATCTAGCTGCAAGAGAGTCTGGAAATGTTGTCTAAATGGGTAGCCTTGTGCCCTGAAAAAAAGAAAGGGCAAATGTGTAATTGAACTGTCTATGCCGTTCAGTACTATGCATGGAAAAAGAATTCCAACCTTTGGAATGAAAACTCAATACAATTTGCATTGGTGCCACATCATAGATTCAGAACAAAATCCACTGATAACCTCTTTTAAATTCAGGAAGATTGATCCATCAATTACCAGGGTATTTTGATTTAGCTCCACAGAAACCTTTATTGCCCTTCTGTGACTCCTCATGATCTCTCTCCTTCCCTTACTCCTTTTCACTGGATTGAAAAGGGGCCTGAAGGCCAAAGGGGATCTTTATGCTACGTTCAATCTGTGTTGTCTCAGAAGTCTGCTGCAATACGTGCAGCCTCCTCTGGCCAAGAAGGAGGTTTTCCAGTGTATCATTCCTACTAAGGGATACCAGGTAAGTCGTGTGTGGGTACCTCTCCACGAATGCTTGTCCTCTGGAATCTGAACAGACAGATTTCCAGTCACCACTGCAGGCATGGCACTGCAGTGAGCTTCTGCTGCATTCTGTGGGCCACCACCATGCCATCCCAAGGAGGTCTGCATTTCATCCTGGGGGAAGAATCCTCTTGCAGATCTGTGCTTCCCTTGGGTGCATGACCTCAGTTTTAGAGGAAGAAATTGCTATTCTTTGTTTGTAGAGTTACCATCTTATTATCCCAAATCAGGACTCCAATCCTCTGTTACAGTTAGTAAATTTATCTTTTACACAGTCTGTGTTGACTTACTAAACAGATTTTATTTTCTGATTGGACTTTGTATGAATCAAGGAGAAAAGTCAGTTACATTAAGATAATCAAAAGAGTTTTACCCTTTCTTTATTAAAATTGAGGGATTTATGACATCCTCCTATGTCATCTTTTGGATCTATTACTAATGCTAAAGTTTTAAAACCTATCATAAATGTGGTTTTGGAAATCTTTCAAGTGTGTTGCAATAGTTGCTAAAATATATAGGATGACAAAAATATTTACATTCAATGATCCCTGTTTTAATAAAGAATTCCATTTATTTATATTCACATATTTTGATCAACTGCACTTTGAGATTCTTTAGCATTTTTAGTAAGATTTAGCTGAAATAAACATTATGCAAATCAACCATTATGCAACATAAAACTAAAACCTTGCATGTTTCAAAGGATTGAAAATTCATGGGAACAGAGTTAGTGTGGGTGTTTCAAACATCCAGGCATTGCTCTGCCTTTGTATTTTAATTCTTAATCAACATCAGATAAAAAGCAAGCCTTTAGAGTTTCTCCCCAAATAGTGTTTCTTCTCCCACACTGTACACTTTATGCTTTTAGAAAAGAATATTTACATTACATATAAAAATGTTTCATTTTGATAGGGAATTACACTATTTTCCTGGATAACTAATAGTGGCATAGTGGTTTAGATGAGCTTTTATTAGCTTCTCTGCATCCCTTACCCAGATGGAATCTTCAAAAATAATAGCTCTGAAAATCAAGTTAAATATAAGACAGAATTTTCTAGCTGCACTTTTAATTGGAATATAATGCCCAGAATTATTATGGTATTAATTTTTTTCATCAAACTAGCTTTTGGTCTACGAGAATCAGCAGAGATGTTAGATTCCAGAAGTCAGATATATATTTGAGAAAAGGTATAATCTTCTTTACACGACTGGCATTAGTCTTATTTAGAAGCCTATCACATCACATATAATTTAGCCAAATTCTTAATTAAATAAGTTTTTTTAAAAAAATAGTTATTTTAAGCATATAATTTTTTAAACTATAAATGATCTCTTGGTTTTGGCAGTAACAGTTGTTTGTTTTGTTACTTTCATTTTTCTCTGTATTGCAATTTTATATATTTTAGAAACCATCATAAGTGTGATTTTGGAAAGTTCTTACATATGTTGTAATAGTTGCTAAAAAATAAGATGACAAAGGATCTCGTTTCAATGAGGCCTGTTTTCATAATGGATCACATTTATTTATATTCTTATTTTTATTTATTTTGAATCAAGCACACTTTGAGGTTCTTAATGGCTTCCTTTATCTTTCCTTATTTGCATCAAATTTGCAATCACAGGACATTATATAAATACAGAAAAATCTTCACTAGCTTTCATCAAAACCATCTATAGAGCTAAGGGTCATGTTCAGTGGGTCTGGCAACGCCAGGCAACACACATGGAATCAATGGGTATGAAGGTTAGCATGTTTATAATTTGTTTCCCTGGCATGCAATTATTCTTCCTAAGATTTCAAATATTATATATATATAGCCTAGGTTTTCATTTTCGTTAAATGCCAGCATTGTATTTTTTTAAAGTTTTTCTCCTTTAGTTAATACTAACATAATTTTTTAAGTTATGTCTCTTCAATATATTTCACCTTAGTCACTGAAGTCAATATGAGACATGCAAGAAGCATGATCTGGGTATGGAATTCTAGGAAGCTGTTTCAAGTGGAAACACAAAGTAAGACTCACGAAAGTGATGTCAACCACCAGTTATAAATTGTAGTATCACTAAAGTATTGTATTCAGATGACTTATTTTTCTACATTGCACCACATTATCTTGCAGCTAATAACTTCTCAATGCATATTTGTTGAGTGGAGGAAAACAGGCCAGATTTAAGTATATTGTTTTAAGAAACAGAGTACTAGATTATTTCCCAGATTCAGAGGGCCAAGTTAAGAGAGTTTTCAGTGGGAAACCATGAAAATGAATTATTTCAATATTCAAAATTTAAGTCCACAACACTGCAAAACTTGGAACAATTGTTAACACTGAGTACATGAAAATAATTCCTGGCAATAAGACCCATTGATTGCCCTGCTCTGTTCCCAAAACTCTTTCTATCCTTTCTTGCTTCCTGTTGTCCTTTGTGTCTCTTACACATCCAATGACAAAGCCAATGGAAAACTCTTAAATGATCATATGACACTGGATCTGGAGTAATAATATCAATGCTGTACTTTATAAACTCACATGTTCCCAAAATAGCAATCAAGATCAGAACACAGTGATGAATGGTATGTGTGCATTCTAAAATAAGATTAGTAATAAAAAGATTAGTTAGTTAAAGTGACTAAATAGATGGCTATACAAAGATAGCTCAGTGTGCAGACTCAAGGTTTGAAGAGCAGAAGATAAATACATGCAGTCCAAACAAAGGAAAAGTAGGCATTAGATAACGTTTCTAGGAATACTTAACTGTACACAGATATTTTTTGTTGTTGCAATTTGGATGAATTCCAACTTTACTGGAAGAAAGCATTTGCTTATATACCTAGCAAATATATAACAGAAAAATAGAAAAGTAACAAATACCAACATTTTATTTTTAAAGGAAAATGTTCAAAGTTCTTAAACTGATGAATATACATGAAGAAGTTCATTCAGTTATACATTGGATTTGATTCTGCTTAATAAAATTCTTTCAAAATAAAGGAATCATTGTGAGTCAGGTGTTAATATATACATTCCTTATACATATCTTTTTTATTATTATTATTTTCTTTAGTTTTGAAGCTAGTTGGCAGATCATAGTTTGTTGAAAATAGCTTAGACCACTGAGTCCAAAATAAATGAACAGTTATTTATGTGTCAAAGGACCCCTACAGTCTGATTAGCAGGAACACGGAGGAAACAAATCTCAGATTAACTCAATTTTCATTTTAGCTTTGTGGATTACCTTTAATGCATTATAAATCTGTATTCACATAGGAAAAATATAAATATGTGTTCTACATAATAAAGCCATTCACTTTCTTAGGTAACATAACCTCACTGACCAAAAAATGCAAAAAAAAACACTCTTTCTTATAAGATCTCATTTCTCTTTTTAGCCTTCTCCTATGAACAAAAAACAAATAGCAATGCAACATTAAAAATCAGTGCCTAGAAAAAGTTTGCAGAGTTTTTAAAACAACAACACAGGAGTTACACATGCATAATTGGTAGGCAGAGGCAGGGAACCTCTGAATGTGTACTATGTGTTTGGGTTAACCCTATTTTATATGAAATGAAGATTAATCAACACATATTATCTAGACAATCCAGGTCTTGAGGGTACTAGAAGATATGAGTTTTGCAGGAAGAGTAAAATAAGATTTTATAATAAATATTGCTGAAAGTAGGGCAATGTAGATTGTTAATTATCTCAAAGCAAGAGTGCTTAAATGTGACTTACTTTGAAATTTACCCAGAAGGGGATAGGAGAGTATCTTAGTTTTAGAGCACTTACATAGTATGAGGTGAGGCCTTGGGTTAGATTCTCAGCACTGAAAAAAAAATACCCCAAAGATGATAGAAATGTTTTTTATATATGTGGAATAAACACTGAAGTCAGCCAGGTTATGCAATAATGAAAAATGAGTCTTTCATCGCCAAATTGATGAGGATAAATCTGTCTCCATGCCTGATTTTTCTTTACCAGTTTATATGTTTATTACACATACACATATGCACTCTGTCCTCCTTCCCCCTTAACCTGGAGACCTTATGTCAATATGATACCAGCCTCCGTGTGAATACCAATAAATCTCTAGAATATAAGGTTGTTGGAAATGAATGGACCTAATCACTGAGTTTTTATCAGTGAAGATTACTTTATATTATACAGTAATGATCATTTGGGAACCATATAAGTGCTTTAAATCTTAGTTCAAAAATACAAATGAATATACTTGACAAAAAATATTTTCATTCTACACATCCTGTATCCAAACATAGAAAGAAAACAGTGAGACTCAAACTTAAAATGAAAGAGACTTGAAAACTACTTCCATTTGCTTATCACATACCTGGAATTTTAGATAAAATACACAAAGACAGTGTATTTTATTTTCTATTTAAGACGCAGGACAACTTGTCAATTTCCATTTAGTTCCCAGGCAAAACAAATGGGGACTTCCTGAACATGCAATAACTTAGGTTGCCACTGGATGGCAATGACAGCTTTCGTCTCCAAAATACACATAGAGCCCTAATGCAATTTAGGGCCACTACCCTTGTGTCCTAACTTTCTTAGGACATCAAAGTGCAAAACATGCTGGATGACTCTCCACCACACATCTCACAATCTTTTTGGATTGCTTGCTTTCTGGCCCACCCCACACTCAGGAGGACAAGACGGCTTCCTTCTTCAGAATCACTCTTTAGATAGTTGATGATGTTCAATGAGAATGTCAAGTGTGCAAGGAAGGAAAAGCTAGAGAGAGAGAGAGAGGGATAGAGAGAGAGATCCAGGTGAGAGGGACGTGCAAACAGATCACCATCTTTCCTTCTGCCAGTGAAGGGTTCTAAGTTTGTAGGTGACTAAAATTTGAAGAACAGATTTACTGTATAATTGTTTCTGCTACAGAGCAGTAATACCGTTCACTTCCTTCAGCACTGTAGTCTAAATCACGTCTTCCCGTGGCCTCTGTACACTGTGGGAATATACTTCAGATGAGTGGTTGTAGTTGAGATAAGTAACTCCATTTAATTTCTCAGAGTGAACGGGTTTTAAACTGATAATGAGGGAAAAAAGGTTTTAAAAAATAAATTTTAGATACACCTACATTATAAAAGTTTTTTTTTTTTTTAATAATGACTTTTGTGTGGAGTTAGAATAGGAAAACATCTGAATTCTCATCAACTCAAAGATTAACTATAATTATGAAGGTATGAGAAACCACAGCTTGGAGTAACAGATCTCAGTCCATTCACCTGAACAAGGGGACTTGATTATGAATAGTGTCCTGTGTTATATGGGGAGAAAGAGCTCAGATTAGTATTTTGATGATTGTGGAAAAATAATTATATTTATAAGGTAAAATAAAGAGTAATGAATGCTTCATAAGTGTGTAAAGTTAGTCAATAAAGATAAATTTAATTTTTCTTAGTTCATAAAATATACCTCTTTATTCCCACTTTAACCTTTGCCTATGCATGTAATGCCTTTCTTTGTAAATAAATCTTAAAAATTCAACTTTACAGATAGGAAGTTATGGTTAATACTAGAAGAACTTTAATGTAACCTTCATTAGCTTTTTAAAACTATGTTGTACCACTTTCAATGGAAATTAAAATGGTTAAAAATATTACAAAATGGCAAAACAAAAAACAAAAACATCAACAACAACAGCAAAATAGAATGGGATTTCTACAGAATATCACAGTATGGCTAAATTTAGTGAGAACAGGAAAACTTAGAATCTTCCAATTACCAAATTTTAAATTTCTACTTTTCTTTTTTTTTCTTTCTTTATTTTTATGTGGTGCTGAGGATCAAACTTGGTGCCTCACATGTGCTAGGCAAATGCTCTACCACTGAGCTACAGCTCCAACCCACATTTTCCTTTTTCTTTACAGCAGCCACAGAAACACTGAACGAGTAAGAAAGTATTATTCAATGGTATTACATACTTCATCATAGCATGTAAAGTGAAAATTAATCTTTGTTAAAGTACTCCTATATTTACATTCATAGATTTTTACATTCCTATGTTGAGTTCCATATTTATATATAAGGATATACTTGTAAAGCCACAAAAACAAACTCAGTAAGATAAAACTTTCTTGATATTCACTTGTTGTTTTCTATAAGCAGTCCTTACACATGTAGACTAACAAATCAATCGATTATATTTGGGGAAAGACATGGTGAGGAACCACAGATGGACTGATTCTGTCCTTTCACATCACTGTCTTATTTTCACATAAGAGTATGGCCTACTTTAGGAGCAGTTGAAAACAATCTGCATATATTTTCTTACATTCTCTCAGGTGATTATATCGTGCAACATGACTAATTTTTAAAACTTGCTTCCCCTTTCTTGTAAACAGAGTAAAACTACTTGTACATTTGAAATTTTCCATTTATTTTAAACCTGAAGTTGAAAAGATTAAACTGTGTTTTCATAAAGAAAGATAAATTTACAATACATCACCTACATATAGCATATGAAGTATTGTCTCATATGACATATATATGAAAGTATATATAAAATCAAACAGATAATTCAAGATGAAATATTTCCCTTCAGTGATTGACAACTTTGCGTTAGATTATATGCAATGATTTATGATTTAAAAAAAAACTTGAACAATGTTCAAGTGTTATACATTTGGTATTTTTCATTTTGAGAGTTTTAAGATTCGGCTTCAAGTTTATGGGAGAAATTTAGCCAAAGATTTTTGAAAAACAGTTTTAAGGACTGTACTAACCTGAATCTTGAAGAATGGAAAATGAGGTCCTGACAAATTATATACTAGTATCTATTGACCTTACACTTGAGAAGTAATTTTTAAATGCATCAAAAAAGAATATCTCCAGATTTCAATAAAAACAAATGATAGGCAATAATTTCTTTCTGATTTTTTAAAACTGTAAGACTCTGAAAGACAAAGCATGCTTATTTAATTTTTTGTGCATAAACATGCATGCACACATGTGAGAGAGGTCACGTGATTTCGGGAACCATCTATCGCAGAGCAGGGCTTTAGAAATAGCTTGATGTTAGAAAATGGAAGATGACCATATATGTATATCTGAATTTTGCATGGGATACTGTTTTTCTTTGACCTTTACATTTGCAAATCAATGCAAAACCATGAATGCCAGTTGCAATTCATAAGAGTTCTTTAAGGAACAGTATACTAAACATTTATGACTGGGTAGATATTTTGTTATTTACAAATCATTATTTACAAATCTTGGTTGTGCTGTGTGTCCTCTGTGTTGTGAGGACTCTGGCTGTCTGTATGGTAAAGTATTCACAGTAGAGAATGTGAAGAAAAGTTCTTTTAGAACAGAGATGAAAGTAGTTCCACATTCCAGGGGCTTGCAATTTTATTTCAAAGGGTGTTTATGTATTGAAATATGAAATAAATACAAGTAAGGTTCAGGATCTGATGCAAGTGATAAAAACCATGCTAATTTTTCATGTTTTTAATACAAGGAAAATTCTTTGACAAATGACTCTCCATGTAGTAATTGCAGATTTTTAAGTCTACCGTTTTTTTCCCAGTTTTCATGGTTTCCTAAGCATTGCCAAAGGCAAATTCCCATTTCATAAAATGTACAGATTCTATAATTTGTCTGCTCTTACTTCTGGCCTGCTACAGACATACTTGGTTTGGTTAATATTTGTTCTCAGTCATTTCCTCGTTCTCTGGGTTGAGGCAGTCTTCCTGAAAGTATGCTTTCTCTGTGGGTCTCTCTAAACTACATAAATAAAAATGTTTTAAACTAAGGTCATTAAAAGATGTGCAGGAATTCTTCTGTATTTTAAGTATAGTCAACAATTCAGACATGAAAACTAGAATAAAAGATCTGCCAAATGCAAAAGCCCAGGGACTTGAGTCCGATTTCTTCTATCAATTGTAAGTTAATACTTACCTATAAACTACTAAAATTCCAGGAAGCACATCAAGCATCTGAGGCAGTGGAATGAACCAATCTCACGGAAACAGGAGACTTGCAAATATGAACATTGTGTGACTAAGAGAAAAATATGACACATGCCTATTTTTCCCAAACTGGAATCTTATGCATAAAAAAAAAATGAAATGAGACTGAAAATCGAGCAAATACTTATATGAACATGAATTCATTAGCTGGTAGATGAATTTGTACTCTATAAGTAGAAATGACCCTACTTAACAATTTTTAGGTGAACAATTTTAATCCTGTATTTTAAACAGACAAACAAGATTTCTTCATTTTAATGTAGACGCTAATAAGGAAAAAGAAGGGAGAAACAAAGTAGAGAAATTAAGAAAAGTGGTTTAATGAAAAGTTTTATGTATGGGAAATCCAGAACAGGTTGACAATGCATATTTGGTTGGCATTTCTTTGAAATTTTCTCTTATTATTTGCCTTAAATTTAATATTGAAGCCTCATATTTAATGGCTTCCTAACTTTATAACTGCAAGGTCTCCCTTTGAGATGATAGTTCTTTATTTAGAGATTGTTTTCCCACTTAAAACCATGCTTTATATTATAGCTATTTCCATTTCATATGCTTCTTCTTTACCATAAACCCCCTACTGAAAACTATCTTGGGTTATAGTTTTATTTTCAGCCTTGCATTTCTTAGATTCTAACAATCCCTATACATTACATTAGTATATGACATACTCCTTAGTTTTAATTTATTCATCTGTAAAAAGATGGATAACACTTACATCAGATGTTTGCTTGCAATTGTCAAGTCTGATGATTCAAGTAAGTTTTTTTTTTTTTTCTTCCTCGTCTCTGAAAATAGAACCTTGGGGTCCCATCCATGTTTGGCTAGTGCCCCACCACAATCAACTACATCCTCAGAAACTTTTATAAATATAGTGCTAGGGATAGAAAAAGTTTATGGTAAATGAAAGCCATATATAATTTAATATTCATGAAACTATTTTCTCTAATACTATTGACAAACTTATACTTGCATGATTAAACAGACATGATACATGGAACAGAATACTTATGTCATGCCATTTTCTCATTAAAAAAACCTATGTTGCTCATCTACTTCTTAAGGATGGTAAGATAAATTTTCAGTTTTGTTATGGAAGACGTGTGATATTTAATTTTTCACTTTCTGAATTTTCCCATATTTCTGTCTAAGTGACTATTCTGGGAACACACTTACTGTTATTTATTTTTTCCAAAAAATTTTACTTCATAAATTTTACTTTACATTAATATTTAGCTATTGTAAGTTAAGAATCTAATTTAAGAATTATTTTCCAAGAAGCATATTTTCCCCCAAATAATTTGAATTTGCAATCCCCAAATAAAATGAATGTTGCATCCGTTTGTATAAAGCCCATAATATATTTATGATCCTGCTGTAAATTTGGTACTTATTGGAATGTGGAATTATTAAATTTAATTAGGATTAAATTATATTCTTACATACTACTCATGATATCACTTATGTTACATATATATTACTTCTTTGAATGTGAAAGTATGCCAATGTCTGACTTTTCAAGTTAGCTCTTATCTGCATGTTAAATATATGTATATGTATAAGTATAGGTATATGTATATATGTATAGAGGAAGTACTGGGGATTGAACTCAGGGGCACTCAACCACTGAGCCACATCCCTAGCCCTATTTTTGTATTTTTTTAGACACAGTTCTCACTGAGTTGCTTATTGCCTTGACTTTGCTGAGGCTGGCTTTGAACTAATGATCCTCTTGCCCCAGGATCGAGCTGCTGGTATTACAGACATGCGATACTGTGCCTGGCTGGAAATATATTTTTAACCAGTATTAGTATATGACAGAGTAATGTCAGACTTAAATTTCCCAATCTTCAAATTTTAAAATATTTTTATTACTCTCTTAGCCTGCTGATAATCATGCACACACATACGTATCTCTATATACTTACATACATACAGAGATCTGAGTGTGTGTGTGTGTTTTCTGTAGTCTATATATAGCTGAGTATGAAAATTATTCTAGTTCAGAACATAAATTGGTTTATGCTTGGTTAAAATATTCTTGGACTGCGAATTTTTCTTCTCAAAACTTGTTCCTCTTATTACAGTGTACTCTGGCACTATTAGCTAAATAAAATCTGAAATCTGTATTTAACTTTCTTTTTTTTTTTATTTTCAGACCAAATGGTTGTAGATTTCTTTATTTAAACTTGAAAACCAAAAACTTTACCAAGTTCATTCTATTTTTTTTTCATTATTTCTAAAATTTGATGGGATTTAGTGAATGCTTTTTACCTGAATACTCAAGCTGTTGTTTTGTTTTAAGTATGGAAAGTGTTCTCTTTTAATGGATAATTATTTAGTATTGCTCATTTTGATTCATTTCCAATGGAAGCCAATTATTTAGACACATATTTCTGTTTTGTTTTTTTCCCCTCTACAGCAGCTCATCATATTACGATTATTATATATTTTTTTTGTTGTCTTTATCAGTAGTTTTATTTTCTACAATGTCAGTTATGTTCTTTACTATAGCTAAAGCCGACATTAATTTTTCCATTCTGATAACTCCTCTCTCATATTCTTTTTCATTTTGCTAGCAACACTTACAGTTTATTCTTCCTTTTCTCTTATTTTTTCCATTTTATATAAATTATTTTACAGACTTATGACAAACGCTTTTCCTTAAGTGATGAGCTGCATTCATTATTTTAATATCAATTTTTAAAAATTCTTTCTATTTTGTGTGTGCTAGGGATGGAATCCAGGCACTCGCACGTGCCGGCCGCACTTTCAACCATTGACCTACACCCCCAAACCCCACCTTTCAAAAATGCTTGAATGAGATAAAATTCACACTGTTGATATTTGCAAAGGGTATGATTCCCATTGATGGACATTGCTGTCTAGTCTAGTTTTGCTAGATCCTTCTGCCATTTCTACTCCCCTTTTTACTGATATGTAGCTTCCCTAGACAAATCCTAGGAAACAGCAAACACGTGAATAGCTTGTTACACTGAAGTGAGATAGAATACTATAATGCTTATGTTGTCTTGAGTTTTGAATTGAGTTAGTTTCTGGGTAATTTTAAACAAAGGGATTGTTTTCAGGGTTTTGCTAGTCCACAAATCCCGTTTCCTCCTTTGTGTCTCCTCACCCCATCAATGTTCAGTCCTGCATGAGAAGAGGTCATGGACTTCTATGGGTCATTTAATGACAAGGTAAGGGGAAGATGGTCCTGACCAACTAGAAAAGAGGAATTCAAAATTTAGAGTAGCCCCAAGCTTTGTCATCAGGGACTTTGACCTTTTTTGGTGGAGAAATTTTTTAAACCTTTTTATTATACAATTTCTATTTCAGAGATTCAGATATGGATTTGATGCTAATCATTTAATAAACTGGCCTATGTAATCTTTCAGCCCTGAGATTTTTAAAATATTTTATCATTCTTCTTGGTTTCATCTGCTTTTATAATTTACATTTTGTCTTTTTGTGGCTATTTCAAAGGTCTGGCGTAGCTAAGCAGCTATCATCACGCCCAGAAAGTTATACCATTACTTTCTAACCTGAATTTCAAAGTCTTTAATTATAGTTGGCAATGATCTTTACTGCCTGTTGATAACTTTGCTTTCAAATGATTAAGATTTATCACGATATGAAAAACCCTCAACTAATGAAAAATTTAATGCAATCCCCTTTGAGAAATTTCACATGAATTGAATAATTGATGATATGCCTTTAAAAAACCTCTAAGAAAATAATTTTTCTTGAACTTTGGAGAAGTGTAACTTGAAAGAAAAGTAGACTTTTGTTTTAAAATTCATATTTTTTATGATTATGGAACAAATTTTGTGCAACTATATAGAAAAATATGAAATTCCAATTTAGAATTCCATCATGAAACTACACCATTCTAATTTCTCCAGGCCACGGTTTGTTAATATTCCACAAAGTCCCAGGATGCAACTATAAGACTGCATTCAAATCTATGAACATGAGGCAATCATGCTCAGCAGAGTATAACAATAATTATAATAGAGATTAAATAAAAATAATTAGAAAAAGTTCATCTAGTTTTGATGTATTAATTATTCTGACCCTGTTCTATTCAGAGTCTAATTATCTGGTTCAGTGAAAATGCCAAGATTTCTACGACTCATAAAAATTACATTCAAGTAATTATGTCAGCAAACTAAACAGTATTCATTTACCATGCCTTTTTATGCACACATTTGAATATGCTTTTTTAACTGTTTTTGCTCTTTGTTCCTATTCATGGGAAATAATACCTGTAGAGGAATTTGAACGTCAGTTGCACTCCGAGCGTAATGTGCAATTCTTGCAGATATTCTTCTTTTGTGAGACTGCTGTAAGTCTCATATAACCTTTGTTTAAAAAACATGAATTAAAGTTCACTCTTCAGTTGTTTCAAAGAAATCTTTAAAACCTGTAGCTGTAGTTTAAAAAAAAGTTTAAAGCAGTAATACAAAGCACCTCTTAGAAAGTTTCTTAGCTTGGGCAGCTCAGAAGTTCACTTAATAGGTCTTTCTCTAGTTATTTCTGCTACCTATTTTCCCTATAGCTATATATTATGGCATCCTATAAGAGACTCTGGATTTAGAAAAAAAATACATATGTACTTGTACGTGTAGACAGCATTTTAAAAGTCACCAATAAAGTGATGATATGGCTGAAGGTCCAAATCTCTGAGAAAGTTCAAGCCATCCGGATTTTTACATTTTTATGCCACAGTTAGGACTTTATTAATGTGAACAATTGAGTGAGTTCATGAAACAGTGACATAAAGCTACACTATTGAGGAATTTGATATCTATTATGCTTCTTATAATCACTTTGAATATTCCTAGTAAAATATTTGATAGGTATCTTAAGTCAGAAGCTGTTGCCTGAGTATTCAGATGATTGCTTTTCTACTCTTTTCCTCTTTGCATGGGTAGATAGACACAAATATAGCTGGAATCATAAACCTCCAGTTACATGTCACATTGGAAACACGATAATAACAGTTAATTTTTGAACTATTGACTTTGTGTTCTAGCAGTAAGATACATTTATACACAGAGATATGTGTGTTGCTATAGCCTGCTTGTTAAAAAGGGACCCTGCATCTTCCTTAATTCTCTATTTATCTTTCAGATACTACTAATTCCAAAGTTTGAGATGCAGAGAGGTAAAAGAATCAAGTGCTATTAAAATGGACAGAACTGCAGTGGGACAAAGGTGAGAAGAAGCAGCTTGAAAAATTTAAATAGCAGCTGGGAATGTTGCTCAATGGTAGAGCACTTGCTTAGCAAGCACAAGACCCTGGGTCTGATCCCTAGCAACACAAAAAAGGAAAAAAAAATAAGAACTCTTTTAGAAGCAACAACAATAGCTGTATGTTTACATTGTCTGCATAGGGTAGAAATCATATTAAAACTGAAGAAGTAAAAAATATTTTTTAATTTAAATAAAATGCACCTACAACCAAAGCAAATAGGCAAGTCTTCAAAGCGATGACTTTGTGTCCATAACTGATTTCATCTAACACAGTTAAAGTGAGATGGACCATGGAGATGGAGGAAGACTGAAATGGTCTCAATGGCCTGATTTTTTTTTTTTTTTGTCTTTCATGTACCCTTAAAATGGCCCTGGTAGGACCTTCACCATACAATTTTCTAGTCTTCAGTTTCAAACTTAGGTTAAGGCATTGGTCAAACATAATGGAATAACCCAAGACGTGGAGTACCCCCAAACTTTACCCAGAAATGCTTTTTCTTTGAATTTTTCAGCTGTATATTACCTTTAGAAGCCCTTAAATATCAAATGTTAGAACTGAAACACTGATATTTTATGACTAGTAGTTTGCATCTAGAATCAGACTGTAACCGTTGTTTAGATATATTTGCTCCTCCCCCAGATAGCAGAAGGATTCGGTGTAAATCATTGCGTGGGGTTTTGCCATGTGGAGTATCTCACTTTGGTGCCTGTTATGCAGTGCCCTTGAGCACTGAGCTCTTATTTCCTATTGCAGAATATAGAAAATGAGATGATAATAGGAACTCATGCGCACAACTCAGCATGTAAATACTCGTCCTTGCCAGGCTGTGGGGAGGCCCTGACAGCTCCACACTGTCTCTTCAGCTTTTCGGACCCATGTTTGTCGTGTGGTGTTCTCTTCTCCTTCTACCGCACCCTTTTGGTCACTCCCCAGTTAGCTGCTCCATGATATACTCCGTGAGGAAGTCTTAGGGAATTGCTGAAGGCATTGGGGGGACACATTGGTCTGTGGCCCCACCCTTCCATTTTCTGGCCCAAATTCCTGTCAGGTCAGAGGCTCCCCGACACTGTGGAACCTGTCCAAGAGGGAGAGACCCTTCTCAGTGGGTAGACTTGAGACCTAAATGCATCACTTTGATGCTGTTTTCTTCACTCTTCGTCAAACTCTTATCAATTTAGAAACATATACTATGCTAATAAAGACTATACTATACTGATAATGTATTATTAATGTGGAGGATATAGCTCAGTTGGTAGAGTACTTGCCTCACATGCACAAGGCCCTGGGTTCCATCCCTACCACTACTTTTCAAAAATGATACAACTAATTAGTTACTGTTTCTAACAGACTTGAGCATAAAATGGTCCAGTAATGAAGTGTTCTCATGTTTTCTTCACTGATGAAAATTATACCTTAGCTAGTGTCTTCTCTGCTCTTCCTGATACTCACTACCACAGTATTATCAAGCTTGAAAAATCCTCAACCATTTTCTTTATTTGTTTTTTATGTTATTCTGAAATAAAGTAGCTTGGCCCTTTCCCCATGCTCATTAGCAAGAAAGCTGACCAAAAGGAATTCCTTCTTCCTAGGTAAGTCAGGAGCTGACCTTTCTGTGGAAACTGTGATCTGTGAAAACTTCATCATCAGTACTATTTCCTCCCTCTCAGATGAAACCTGGATATTCAAATTCAAATTCATCCTTTCTGCCTATGTTCTCGCCCTTTTGTTTCACATGCATACAAATATATAGTATAGTGGTTTGTTTTAAAACAAAGGAGACCATACTATATGAATGTTTTTATAATTTGCTTTTTATCCAACATGACATTTTGGAAAGGTATACATGTTGAATTAATGTATGTATGAAGCATTAATTTTAATTGCTTTATGACATTATAAGAATATAACACAATATTTTAATTTCTTCTCTGGGAAAATAATTGGGTACTTTTCTGAAGTTTTTCTCAATTACATACAAAGATTTTGTGAATAAAATCACATTTCTTATTGTATAGGCATGAAAGTAGTTCTGATTTCAGACCTATTTGCATGTGTGAGTGTGTGTGTGTGTGTGTGTGTAGAGCATTTAAAATCTACTCTCTTAGCAATTTTTAAGTGTGCAGTACATAATTAACTTATACTTCATGTTTGTTGTACAACAGATTTCCAGAATTTATTCCTCCTGTCTAATGACGATTTCTGCCATAAGATGAACACCTTGTTTGCTTCGTTTGCAATCACTTTTCTACTTCTGTGAGGTCGACGCTTTCAGATTCCATGTGTAAGTGAGATTCTACAATATTTGTCTTTCTGTGCCTGGCTAATTTCACGTACTATAATGTCCTCCAGATTTATCCATATTATTGCGGATTAAAGGATCTCCTTATTTTCTAAGGCTATTAATCATTTTTTTTATTTCTCTTTTCAGACAACAGGTTTAAATATTTATATTAAATGATGAAATTTAAAGATGTATTTATTTTTGGTGATTTGATTTTCTTCTCTAAATTGCTTATTCTTTTTCTCATTTTCAAATTAGATTGTTATTCTTTCTCTTATTGATTTGTAAAATTTCTAATATATTCCAAATATCATTTTTGTGATAATTTTATTCAGTAGTATGATAATTTGTTTTAAACTACATTTAAGGTAATTTTATTAACTAATGTAACTATAGGAAAGTTTAATATAGAAATATTAATATTAATATAAAATATTAATTATAATATTGAAAACAAATAGGGCATGTCTAGATGGAAAAGTAGAATAACAAAACATAAATAATTGAGAAAAGGCAAGAAATATGGGGAGAAAAGGATTACTAAAATATGAGGAAGATAGAAAATATTAATACAATATATATAAAGTCACATATACTACAATTCAATTTGATGTAATGGACTAAGTATGATAATTAAATGACAGAATTTCAGGATCAGCTTTAAAGATCATCTGCAGCTTTTAAGAGACAAGCTTTAATTTTTAGACTTCACAAATGATGAAAATAAAGAATAAAACAATGTGCAAAGCAAATAAAACCAAACGAATCTGGTAGCTATATTAATACCTGAATAAATATGCCTTAAGCCCAAAATTGTTACTAGAAATAATGGTAAATTATAATAATCATTATTATTTCAACAATTGTAATTCACCAGGAACACATAAAAATTTTTTATGAGTAGGCACTAATTATATAGGCTCAAAATAGGTAAGGCAGAACTAAAAAGAAGAAATTGACCAAACCACAATCTATCTGTTTTGTTGAATAGCTTGTCGAATTTTTTCAAATGCTTTTTCTGCAGTTATTCCAGTAAATATGTCTTTCATTATTCTGTTTATAGGAACTTAGATTGATTTACGAACATTTGAAGGAGCTTGCATCCTAGGGATAAATTCAATGTGGTTATGTGTTCATGGTGAGACACAAACACAAGAGTCCCTTATGTCATTAAACTCAATGTTTAGCCACTAATCTTTTATGATTTTTTAAAAATTATATTCATAAGGGCTATTTGCCTATACTTTTATTTCTTCTTATATCTTAATCAGGTTTTGTTATTATAGTTATGCTATTCTCATAAAACATGTTGGAAATAATTTCCTCATTTTCTTCCTTCAGTAATTTGGTGTAAGATTGGAATTATGCATTTCATGATATTTAACAGAATTCACCACTGAAACCATTTAGGCCTGTGTATTTACTATCACTATTTTATGGCTATTAATTTTATGGAAATTCAATTTAATTACTGGGTATATGTCTACTTATAATTTTCTATTTCATTTTTGTTCATTTTGTTAAATTGTGTTTCTCATCTAATTATTAAAATTTATTGGTATAAAATTGTGTAGAATAATTTTTAAGTCTTAAGTCTACTTTCTGTAGTAACATTATTCCTTTCATTCCTGAAACTGGAAATTTTCTATTATTTATCTCATTAGTGTTTTAAAAGGTTTATGCATTTTACTAATTTCTTCAATCTGCCCATTTTTGATTTATTATTTTATTCTGTTATTTGTTTTGAATTTCATTGATTGCTACTCTATTCTTAATTGTTTTTCTTTTTCTTATTTTTGGTTGTTAATGTTTTCTAGTTTCTTATAAACTTAGACTGCTGAGTTGAAACCCTTTTAATTTTTCTACTATAAACATTTGAATGCGTAAGTTTCTTCTACATACCACACATTTTAGTCCATTATTTTCAACAGCATTCAGTTCAAACATTTTGTAATTTTACTTTTACTTTTATTTTTGACATGCATTATATACAAGTTTTCACCTTTCATTATTTGAGGATTTTATAAATATCTTCCTTTTATAGCTTTTTGATTGAATTTTAGTGTAATCATTTAACAGTATCTATACACATCTAATCTTTGTAAATCTATTGTTTTATGGCCCACTTGCTGGTCTAAATTGGGGGAACATTCCATTTGCTACAGAAAAAGACAAACGCATATTTTGCAGTTCTTTTTAAGTGTTTGATAAATTTCACTTAGGTCAACGTGCATGATGATACACCTCAACATCCCATATCCTTGCTGAGTTAGCATCTTATTTTACTTATTATTGAAATCAGGATACTAAAATCTTGATGAGCATGGATTTGTTTCTCTCTTGCTCAAATTCTCTCAATTTTTGTTTTATGTGTGTTTTGTAAATAAACACACATATGTAAATAAACACTCATGTAAATAAACACATTATGGTTGCTTAACTATTTACAATTGTCATCCTAACAAATGATGTCTGTTATTGTATTTCTTTATCTCTCTTATTACTCTTTATCTTAAAATAGCATTTTTCCCCTGGAGGTTAAAAGTACCACCTCAGTGATTTTAATGCTTGCTCTTTGCAGAATATCTGTTCCATTTAATCTGTCTGTGACTTTAAAAGTGAATTTCTTTTACATACCATATAGCTGATTCTCATCTGACACTCTCTACCTTTTAATGGGGGTTTTTAGTCCATATGTATTTATTATTTATTGTCAAATTTGTTCAAAATATATCAATTAAATATCTTTGTCCTTTTCTGAAGACCTCTATTCTTATCTTAATTAATTGCATTTTTTCATTTTTAATAATGTATTAAATAATTAAATATTGTGTGAAAATCACATTATCTGATTACAGTTTTGTACTTGCTGATTCAGATATGACCATTCTTGCCATTAAGCCCTTTAACACTCAACCAATTTTAAATCCTATTGTTTCACATGAAAGTAAGATCTTTATCCCTATATAGTATATTTCAGCTACTACTTTTGGGTGATTGTTATCATATGTTACATTTCACTATATTATAAACCTTATCATAGAGTGTTATGGTTTATGCTTAAACAATCATGTCTTCCGAGAAAACTAAGAGAAAACATAATATTTTATGTTGATTCACATATTTCCCATTTCTAATGTCTGCCAATTCTTTCTGTAGCTCTAAACTTCCATCTTCTGTCATATTTCTTGGGCCTGAAGAACCCCCTCTACCATTTCTTCCTCTATAGATTCTATATATATGCCAATATATTCTACATATATGCCAATATATTCTATATATATGCCAATATATTATTTTATCTATCACAAATATCCAGAAATCATTATTTTTTTAATTTTTGTTGAATAATTTCACTGGGTATAGGGTTTCTGCTTAACTTTTTTCCTAACATCTTTAGATGTTGATCAACTGAATTCTGCCCTACATTTTTCTCACCATTTCTTAATAGCATGTATTCTTTTCTCTGAGTACTTTTGAGATATTATCTTTAGCTCTGTTTTTCAGCAATTCTACAGTGTGTCTAGGTGTAGTTGTATTTCTGTTATCTTGTTTATTAGCTGTGCACCTCATTACTTTATGCTTGAGGAATTTTCGATAATTATTTCTTCAAAAATATCTCTGGCATATTTCTCCCTCTCTATTTTAAATGCATATATAATAGATAGTGTCTAGTAGGTAACTGAAGTTTTCTTTATATTTTAAAAACTTTTTCCCTCTCTCTTAAGAATAATTTCTATCAGAAGATATTAAGTATTCTAAAAGCTCACTTAATCTTTTACTACTGTATTCTTCTATTGCTTATTTAGTGGATCTTTTATTTCCGATAACTTAAGTTTCAGTTTTTAATTTTTTTAACATAGTTTCCAGTTGTCTTCTTGTGTTTCATTATCATAATATTTTGATCATATTTATAACAGCTACAAAGATCTTCTCTGCTAATATCAAGATTTATCACATCTTGGGGTCTATTTCTGTTGACTATTATTTTCTTTTCTGAGGAGGGTCACTTTTTCCTTTTTTATTTGAATGTTTAGAAAATGTTATCACATACTAGAGAGTGTAGCTAGTGTATTATAGACTCTGGCTTTTTTTACTTCTAAGGAAGCTGATTTTTTTTTTCTAAGAGGCAGTTCACATGTGTGTATTTACACTACAAATTCTATTTTCCCTCTTTAGAACAGCATTAAAATCTCTCGTCTGTATATTTAGATTTCCAACTTTTGATTTCTCTCAGGCCTTGTCTTCCTGAGATGTGCACAATTCAGTTTCAAGTCTTTATAAAGAGCTTGAGGTTACTCTTTCTGTTTCTCCTTCTTTTCTTGTTTCATCCTCCTCCTCCCCCATCTCTTCCCACTCCCCCCCACACATACACATGCACACATGTACTCACAAATAAATAAACAAACAACTTTAATGAAATTTGTCAGCTCTGAAACCTGGTTTTTAAATTTTTTTTTTAATTTCATAGACACATAAGAATGCTATTTTCTCAGTCAATTCTAGTCATCCACTGAAGAGCTGGGTGTACCCTGAATTAGATAGCAGGAGAAGTATATTCTGCCTCAAAGCATTTCATTTCCTTAAAGAGTCAAATATTTGTTCTCTCCTTTATCACTCACTAATGCCTCCAAATAATTTTTAGTCATTCCCTAGTGTTGAAAATTGTCTATGGGATAGACCATGGAAGGGTTAGCCAGATGAAGTCACTCTGCAACACCAGGAGCAAATCTCTGTCTTACGATATTTTAATCCACTTGAAAGTATTCCACTCAGAAGAGTCACACAGGAGTTCCAGAAGACTTTTTCTTGATTATCCTTGGTGAGTTACACAAAGGAAAAGACTAGTTCCACAGTATGAAACTGTTTATATGTCTATTAAAACAGGAAGAATAGAATCTATCAGCTTTGTTAATTTAAACTCACCCCTCAACAGAATTGACAAACACAGGAGATCCAGTAGAGAATAGCCAGAGGGTTGCTTTTTTATAGTCAAAGGTTTGTTGATTTAGTCGGTGACCTTAAGCTGAGACTAATTTTTTTTTTCTCCATGAAATGAGTGACATTAATACACATTTTCACCCATAGGGATGTCATATGTAGATTTTGGTTTGGTCTAAAATGTTTTCATTTCTTTAAAAAAAATACTGTGTAAATAGATAGTGTGTCTTATAAGAGAAATCACTTTATTCAGTCCTCTGCACAAGTCCCACAATGTCCTTTCTACTGATGCATAACTAGTATTTAATAACAATAGTATTTGCATTTTAAATTACTTTGTGTGCCCTGGATATTTACTCTGATCATAAGAAGTATATTGCCTTTGGCAGGGTAGGGAGTATTTATTCTGCAGTCCTAATTAACTCATGACAAAAAAAATACTACATGATCTTGGAAAACAAAGAATTTTTATTAATGATTTCTTCATTTTTCATCATAGAGTAGAAAATTAATGTATAATTTTCTTTCAGTTTTAAAAATATTCTACCATTTTCTTAACCAATGTTTATGTTTTCTTCAATTATAGTTTATTAACTACTACATTAAAGCCATATTTCTATAATCATAGGTATAAAGGACTTAATTGTTCTATTGGAATTAATCCACATCCTGTCACTCTGTCACAACATACCAATAATTAGAGTAATAGATTCCAGGGTACCCTGTTACTTCTCCCTCCAAAATTTTAATATTCCATTTCACTATCAAAATTTTTTGTCTATGAACATTTCATTTTTGGATTACCAATTATCACCAAAAACTTCTCTGCTAATCCATTTGTAATACCAATGTACATAAAGTAAAATTACTGAGTATAATTGTAACTATTATGGTAAATTCTATTATTTTTATCATGAAAATTGTTAACTATCATAGATATTCTAAAATAACAAGCTAAATTCCAAAATATATGCTTAAAAACAATGAGATGATTTTATAAACATGTCAAAATAAACTATCCTTGAGGCTATAGATACAATAAATATTAATATCTGGATGCATTTTTAAAAAGGAATAATCAAAAAATTATGAAGAAACAGCATATACCAGGGTACATACTTCAAAAATTAAGATAATATAAATCAGTATCATTCAACCTCACACTTGATATTTTCATTTATTTAGTTAATATTCAAACTAATATAAGTTTGAATCATAACTTGGAGTGGGAAACCATCATATAAAATATTACTTTATAATTTAAAATTAATGTGGGTATGCTTTACATTTATTTTGAACCAGAGTAATTCTGGTTTCTCTACTATATGCCATCATATGGGTTGTGTTACTATAGATTTACTACTTAACTTATAAATATTCAAATTTATTTTTAGAAGGAAATTTTCAGTCATTTCCATTGTGTGGCATGTTACACAAAGCCATCTTTAGTCAGTGAAACATGGTGTCTATCTTTGGTTAACAAATTTGCTGAAAGAAAAAAAATAGATACATTAGATTCTTGGAAAAATTATCAAGTCTATTCACAAGAAATAAACACTGTATTTTGGGAAAGACCATTGTATATGTTTCTTGTGGATCTTGGGTGGAAGCATATTTGTGTAGGCAGTGGCAGACATCCCAACTCATGATCAGATTTAAGGAAGAGACACTTAGATGTCAAGACATAAATATAAGCTTTTTTTGTGAATAATTTGCTGTCAATGATTAAGTTTCCTTATCCTTAGGTCACAGTGAACTGACTGCAAATGGATTTAAAACACATCTGAAGTCAATGTGCTAGGCAGTAGGCAAATACAAAAGTTAAAGTCACCCCCAAGGACAGTAATCTTTTCCAGTGAAAGTTATACAATAAGATGAAAGTTGATAATAGGCAAAAAGCATCCACCTGTTTTCAGGGGTATACACAGGTTTTCTGAGAAGGATGTGGATACATCTCAAATGCCACTGGAAGATAAATTGGAAACTGTATTTTGCAACAGTTGAGACATGGAAAGAATTTATGAAAAATCAAAGAGTTCTAGGGATTGGTGAAACCACGTTTCAATTCGAGAATCACCATCAACTATTCTTGATTAAATTCCAATATTCACTCTAAATGATTTTACTGTTATCAATTTATGTAATCTAAGGATTTTTGCTGCTTGGTATTCAATGCCTTTAATTCTAGATCTATAAAACTCATAGCAAATCATGCTACAATATGAACTGAAATGTTAGTAATAGAAAGCATTCATTTAAGCTGAATAGAAAAAATGTGAAATACATTTTTTGGTTCAGTGGCCACACTAATAATAACAGATGATCAGTGAGTACAACAGCAAGACATTCTTTTTTAAAATCGTACAAGATCTGTAATCTTTTATCTGAAATATAAACTCAACTTTCAGTCTGTTATAATGTAAGACAATCCTGTTGAACTCATGGTTGAGTGATGTTTCTACTGCAGTCATTGATTTTTCATCATACACTGAAATGAGTCATGCAAGTATGTGTCATTCGTTTCTTGAGTTGAGACTAGAAATTATTAGATAGATCCTCACTATCACTTAAAAGTTTGCAAGAAGTGCAATGTGATTTGTATTTGAGTGATTTCCTATACCATTTAGACATGATTAGAATGGTGTTTTCCAAAACACATTGATTCCTGAGGGTATAAGTTAATTTTCATGTGAAAAGTGTTTCTCTGTCAAATTACCTTGAGAAATTTAATATCCAATACCTTTTTAAAACTCCAAACAATCAAAATGGTAGTTATGGTACATTGTACATTTCCAATAATGAATCAAATATATAATACTTTTATTAACTTAATTACATGGAGTTCACTCTGCACATATAACATATATATACATGCATATATATGAATTTGTAAAAATATTCACCATAAATATTAACAGCATAATGTGACATAGAGGTGGAGAAGAATCTGATATGTACTTTGTAGAATTCAGATATTGAATTTTGATTTTTGCCAAATGATCTTGTTCTTGTGCAAATTTAGGTGTCTTTGCAGTTGCATCTAAATTAAAATGTTCTTTAGAGGAAGCATGTACGGCTTGTGAAGAAAATTAAAGTCCAATAAAAGGAAGTAATCAGATCCTGCCATTTTTCTTCTTGGTTTTCCATTCCTCCTTTTCCTTAGAAAATCAATACAGTGAGGACATTGTCCTCCCTTTAAACAAATGGTTAAAAATATATTGAAGTGTCTCACTGGTTACTAAAGCTGGCTCCACATTTATACATCTTGGAGAGGTGGAAAACAAAGATAACCAGGTCACATGCCATCCCATAAGTTCCTGTGGCTGGGGTTCTAGTACTTTTTGCTTTGTTCTTCATTTTGAATAAGCCAGATGATAAACACATACAGCCAGAAAAGAGAAGTGCATGTATGTGGACATGGAGTGAAGGAGTCACTATTCTTGGGTTGCTGTTATTTTCATCAGCAATTCTCCAATAAGACAAAGATGAAGAAATCTCCTTTAACTGCCCCTGCCTTCCTTTCTAGAACTCTAATTGGAATCATGTATCTTTGACATTGTTGAACTATATAATGTAAGGCATGTGAGTTAAAGATCAATGGGATTTAGTCTACAGAATTTTGTTCTGTAGAAACTCTATCTTTCACATTGGGGGGTGGTGCACTCAAACGCTAGGAGTGACAGTCTTAAGGTCAGGCCTGATTCCTGCTATTGTGTTGTGATAAAAAAAAAATTACTACTTTGTTTTTTTTTTTCATTAGGTTTCTCATCTGAAATGAAGCTGAAAATAGTACTTACCTCATATGTTAGAGGTGAAGAATCACATAAAAAAAATCAGTGTATATTACATTTCAGTTATTTCAATTGTTATCACATTGGCAAATAAATACACCACGTACATTTAGAGGTCCAGGCATTCATCTTCTTCTTAATGAAATGGAAATCAATAGGATGTTATGCAAAGTTGGTCCCTTTGTCTCCATTCAGTATTAATGGTTCTCACCTGAATAGAAATGCAGAAGACTCTAAGATCTAGCTTCATGAAACCTTCCTAATTTTCTATCACAATCCAAAACAAACAAATAAAAAAGATGTCATACAATATTGATCTATAATCATCCCTGGAAAATAGAATGCTTATCTCCCCCTCTAAAGTAGCATTCTCTATTCATCCACATCTGTTCCTGAGGAGATCCCAGGGATCATTCAGTATACAAATGACTTGCTTACTTCACCCAAGATGACTTGCCTACTCACAGGGTTCATGTTCAGGCTGTTATAACACCTGGATTGCTCTTATAATATCCACTAGACCAATTAGCCAATAAAATAAACTTTGATGAACACATGAGAGATTAAATAAAAGATTATTTCCCATTCCGACTTGTAGAAAATAATTATTACTTGAATTTATGTCTAAGTTTAGAAAATTCAAATCTTGCTCCAATCAAAATCCATAAAAATATCCCAAACAAGTTTTTGTAACAATATTTTCCTCTTTGGAATGAGAGGAATACAGTAACTTTGCAATGGCTCAGATATTTACAGGGCAAAATTAGACCAAAAATTTTAATAAATTATTTAGTATTGAATATGAAGTGTATTGAATATTGAATAGAGAATCCATTATGGTTGCTGACAAGTCATTATCTCATTTTCAATGAGAAGGAAGGAAATTAAAAAATTGAAAAATTTTGAGCCCCTCTCCTTTGTGCTCTGTCCTAATACCAACCCTGGGAGTGTTTATAGAATTCCAATGTGATCCTGAAAGCTCTGACCTAGGTGACACTAATGCTGCTTACTCCCATGACACACTAATGAGTGTGATATCTTCAGCTGCAAAAGTTTTTTCATCCATATAAATTTCTAATCTCTATGATTTTTAATCCATTATGCATCATAAGAATCTGGCAGATGCTGACTAACTGAACTCTAGAAGCTGCGTTTAATTTTGTTCTACTAGTAACCTGGACATTTCATTCTATTGTGATAGTAACTCAGTTCACATATTTTATTTTGGGTCACCAGCCCTAAACAAATATGCTATACTAGCTACTGTAATGCCACCATATCAGCTTGAACTGAAATTCTCATTATTCAACTCACAAACATTTTAGGTTGCAAAGCTGGGTCACTGTCTCCTAATGTTATGACCGTGACTCCTGCACAGGGAAAACATGCAGGAGTGACCTGACTCTTGGGGAAAAGGCCAGAAAGGAGCTAGTTTTTAGGTAAGAAGCATCAGAGAAAGTAAAGGGAGGAAATATGATCTTTATGCTGGCCTCTTCACAGAAAAGAGAAAGATGTTAAATTAAGCCTGTGCAGTTCAATGGAAATACTGGTTATTATTTTCCTCTCTTTCTACTTTGAACTCATCATATTTTTATTTGGAATGATAACTAAAGGTGTTTCTGTACTTTGAATTCTGAGTGTGTGAAATTTGATATTTTTGAGAAACCCAAAGAAACTTGAATTTTATTTGCAGCCCATGATTATCTAATAAAGACAAAAGAGATAAATTTATCAATTAAAAGTCATCAGTAGAGATACAATAGACCAATGGTGAACATTTTAATTGTTCTTCCTTCCTATGCTCAGGGCTTAGACATTAGGCACGATCTGTTGATCATGGAATAGTTCAAAGACAAGTGCTGAATCTGTTTCGGGAGCAGCATTAGGAAACAGAATCTTAATTACTTAACTTTTTCATGAATACTTTACTTTGTTAAATTCTTAGAAAAACATGTATAAAAAGGAAACGCTCTTTTGTTCTCATATTCATATATTTTTACCTTTAATTTACATCTTGTTATTTTTCCATATAGGATTATGGAAAGAATGTGAAAGCAGTACTTCTGTTCACAGGTGGGCTAAGGAGGCTGCGGCCACCTTTCATACAAGGACCCGGTGGTGCCTTTTCTCTCCCATGTCACTCCCACGGTGGGATTCCTAGTCTTCCCTTTATTTCTAAATGTTGCTGTTTGTAAGCTATACTACTTTCTCTAATTTCCCTTTATCTTTTCTTTATTTTGCAATGTCTCAGCATGTGTCCTTTTAAGACAAGTTAATTTAGCCAATTACTCCAGTTTGGTTGAAGATACAATCTTTAATTTATCCAGCCCTCCCTTTATTCTTTCTAGGATACTCTTTCCATTAATTTCATGCAACATTCTAATTCTTCAGCTTAGGGGAAAGCTAATATCAACCATATACATGTGCATATATTCATGCTAGATGCAAAATAGTATGTATTGATACTAATTTTTTTTCTTTTTTAGTAATTCCTTTTGCATTTTAAAAATATCTGAAATAGAAAAGAATTCCAATTGAGAAATCTGTATTTATTATGAATACGCTATTCTTAAATTGTGTGAACTCATTTACATTTTAGTTAAAGTGAGTTTCAGCTCTTCCTTGAGAGAATATTTTGATGAAAAAGAATATAAGAATTTAAGATGCCTGGAAGAATATCTGAGGAATTATTATTGAGAAAGGGGAAAAGAGCAAATTCTGAAAAGCTTAGAGCACTTGAAAATAAAAATGCCATTTTCTTCATTCATCCATTCATGAAAACATTGTACCTACTGGTTACTGTTTTGGAGAAATGGGAAGATGAAAAATATTATTAATAATCATCAAAGTTGGGTTACATAAAGGACATGATCATACATGATGTGGCTTGTGTCTAATGAATGTGTATATGGACTTGATCAGCTGCACCTGGGGACATTTTCAAAATGAAGGATATTTGATATGGTGTTATTATTTGGATCTGAAATGGCCTCTATATCTCATGTGCTCAAAGGTGGGACTTTGGGAAGTGGTTAGGTCATGAGGGATTAATCCACTGTTGGAAAGTGGAACCTAGTTGAAGGAAGCAGTTTACTGGAGTGGGCTCTAGAAGGATTTTACTATCTCTCTGAATCCTGTCTCTCTCTCTCTCTCTCTCTCTCTCTCTCTCTCTCTCTCTCTCTCTCTTTCTCTCTCTCTCTCTCTCCTTCCTGGCAGCCATGACCTGAGCAGCTTTCTTCTACCACTCCCTCTGCAATGATGTTCTACCTGACCTCAGATCCAGAGCAATGAACCCAAAGGGCCATGAAATGAATCTTCTGAAACCATGAGCTGAAATAAAGTTTTCCTCCTCTAAGTTGTTCTTTTCAGGTATTTTGGTCACAGCATCAAAAAGCCGAGTAACGCTGGTGGATTCTGAAGGTAACAGGAACAGCTTGAAATTACCTGTTCTGCTGATTTCATATTTATGATGTATTATGTAAGTTCATCATTAATATACAAATTTATAGCATGGTAGTGTCTTTATGTCCCAGTTAGGATTTTCAGAGTCAAAGTGTTGGATATTGAGATCCCTGATGGGATAATGGGTAGGTGACAATACAGTACCCCCAGTGTCAGCCCTTTATCTATTACCATAGAACACATACTTCAGCATTCCCTCACCTAGAGACTATCTCAGCACAGCCTAAAGGGAAGCTGAAGATATACTCCAATAAGAAATAACCTATACAGGGAAAAATCCTGGCAAGTCTGTCCAAGTAGTGGTAACAAACTAGAAAGGATGTGTGGGTCTGGGTCTCAAGGCTATTATCCTGGGAAAGGAAATGGAATACAATCAATTTTATGAATCACAATTTACTATTTTAGAAAAGACTACTGGAGTTGGGTCTCATACTTTGTGGAGTTTGTTCATGGAAATCTGGGCTAAATGATCACTAAGAATATACAAAAAAGACACACAAGAACATCCTTGGCAAAATATTAAAGAGGGGATCAGAAAGTTCTCATATATGAGAATGTTAAAATGACTTATCTATTTATCATTTATAATTTATTCTTTTTATTTTTTTGTGGTGCTGGGGGTTGAATCCAGGGTCTCATGCATGGCTAGGCAAGTGCTCGGTTACTTAGTCACGCCCCAAGGCCTATAATGACCTTTGTATATAGTTCAAGAACCCACAAAAATAAAGGATTCTCTGTTTCACTAAAGGAGTAAGTACTCTACTGTTAGAGATGAAGGTAGGTAAAAGATTCTTCAATAGTTCAGTAGTGACTTTCCTCTGCAGAAATGTTCAGTAGAGATATATTTGAACTCTCTGTTCTCTCCAGGAAAGATGGAATTATTGAAGGGCTGCAAATAGCATTTGCTAGTTGCCAACTCGGAGGTGGATGTGTCCACCACAGTGGTCACAAGACCAAAATGGCATACAGAGTCTTTACCCACAAAGATCTATGATGGCAGCTAATAGATCCTGGTTTTCCTACAGGGTAAGACATGGACATCTGATGAGGATAGCCGCATGATTCATGTTATTGGGGGAAAAAATCAAGCACAGGTCAGCAGAAGCTAATGGCAGCTATTACAATGGGAGTCATGATTAATTGCCCAGTTTTCAAATACAAGCTGTGCCAGACACTCAAGGATAAATTGATGGAAACAATGACTGGGTTACCTTGAGCAATGACCCTGCAAATCTACAGCAAGTGTAGGTGATGAGTATCTCCCCAGTTGTTCCTCTGAAGACTCACATAGCTATTTGCCAAGGCAGTTATGTACAGGAGAATGGCAACTATGTGGGTTTTTAAAAAATATGTTAGGTATAGGGATCTGGAGGACACTGATGCCTGGAGATGTGAAGTGCCACCACATTTCACCAGTTAGAATTCAGATAAAAAGCAAGTGATAAATGCAACTCTGGTCTGGTGTCACTGTATGGGTCTGAGGGTCCATCTGGAGACACTTCTCCAATAACCTGACATACCCAGAGGCCATAGGTGGATATGAATGGTACTAGTTGGTTCTGCGTGGGATATAAACATCCAGGACCTTCTCATCTTCCTCTGTCTCTTTTCTCAACTTATCCATGATAATGTTTTCACATTTCCAGACTTGGGTGAAATGTCCCACTGGACAACATGATACTTAGTTGTCCATGGAGCTGACCAGGGACTGAACTGCATGATCTGAAAGTGTGGCAGAGCTCTCCAAAGGGTGAATTTGAGGACATATCAGACTAGGAAAAAAACTGAGTAGACAAATTCCAGCTCATTGTCCTTGTGAGCTGCTCTCTCTGGTATGAGTTTTCATTGCAAAACTATTAGAAAGGTCCCATTTGCCAAGTAAACCTGCCTTTGGAGCAATCACTTAGGTTTCTTCATGACTTGAGTTCCAGAAGTTGCCACAAGTAGTGAACTATAACACTGTTCTCTTTATCTTTAATGTACTCACTCCTACCTTTTTTCTCGCTTTCAATGATCTAGGATCTGACTGTCTTGTTTCAACATTTTGTTCCTTGCCTTAAGCTCTAATATAAGGGAAGAGAGAAAGTCTCTGTAGGAGGATTTAAAGAACAGTTAACCAACTCTTGGCAAAATAGATTTTTTAGACAATTTTACATGTTCTCTGGGTTCAAAGTTATTGGGCATGAAAAAAATACAGACTTGGAATTGTTTTCTTTCAATTTGACACAAAATCATTATAAGCTAATGTAAACAAAACATCCCAATGATCCACATTTGGCCTATTCCATATCATTTGCTTTACCATTCACTTTTTTGGAGATTTTTAGACTGGCAAGTTGAAATGAGACTTTTTTTTGCACATTTCCCTTTAGCAGTCATTACTCTGTGGCTTTGTCTTTCGAATTTCCATCCGTTCTGACTAAGCCCTGTATCAAATTCTTCCTCTTCCAGCAATGACACTTCCTCTCCTTCGGTCTCAGTTACTGTCTGTGTTATCAGGTAACCTAAGATTAAATAAAAGAAAAGAAAAAAAAATTAGCTCGTGCCTTCTTCATACACAAAGCGATTGTGTGCTAGTTTAAAAAAGAGTGGATGAAGTGACAGAGGTGTCTGGGTAAAGTTCATGGGAGGTCTGATTGGCAGAGTCTGATGAGGAGAAGCAGGACAGATGGACAGTGGACCCAAAACTAATCTGGATGTATCCCAGATGATGCTGCAGGATAGCAAAGACTTTCATCAGAGGCTCACCACAGATAAAAATGCCAAAGGAAAAGACCAAAAATTAGTTTTGTTTTTTTTTAACTGCAAAATAGAAGCCATCTGTCTAGTATGAAGAGTATAAGAGCAGAGAGGGTAAGATGCCCTCACTTGTGATCCATTATATCATTTTGGGGAGTTTAAAGTCAAAAAGAGTCCCACAAACAGGATTTAATATGGCATGAATAATCAGAGCTCAATTTAACTCAGTAGCTCAGGAGGGTGCCACATAACCCATTGGAAGCAGCCAGCTTGTGGGCTGGAATCTGAAGAGCATTGTCCTTGACCTTAGCCAAAGGAACCAATTGAAACATGGTGAATGTCTTTGAAAACATGTAAACAGCTGCACTGACCAAGCGTGATTTTATGTTGATGATCCGACATTTGCTGCCAACCCAGGTTGTATTGGATGGAATTTGAACAGCAATAAACCACAGGGGTGAAGCCCACCCCAATGTCAGCAGAATGGCAGAGCGCAACTTTCTGTGACAAAGTTGCTTTGCTGAAGCCAGAGGCCAGCATGGAAATGGCTGGGACTTCTGTCATTAAATGGGATGATCCATTCCGCAGTTCAAGTTGAACTTAACATTTATTTCATTGGTAAAGGGAATATGAGAAATCAATCTCAATACAGGCAAGAATAACTTTTAATTTCTAGGACTAATAAAATTTAATATTGTAAAAATGTCTGACATAGATTGAAATACATTTTGCAACATTGGAAAGTTAATTATAAAGTGTATTATTCACCAGCCAAAACTAAAGTGGCAAGGTTATCTCAATCACACAAAGAAGGCAGAAGCAAGTGACTTGTCTGTGACTATTTTAAGATTGCAGAACGAATGAAAACTTCCCCAACCTTCAATTCAGTCATTAAAATTATTACCATTTAGCATTCCTAACATTTGGAAAAATACTAAGTACTTTTTATATATATTTGGAAAAGAAGTTTACAATAACTTGACAAGCTCAGCGATGAAAACTTTAAAATTATCAAGTATATAAAGTGTTATTTAGTGAAATGTTCATATAACATTTACTGTGTGCTGTAAAGCATCGTGCTTGTTATGTTTAATATAAGTTATGTGTTATTATACATGGCAACATTCTAAAATGATAAAAAGCCATGCTTTGTAGTACAAAGAATTTAAGAACATGGTGTGCCCTTATCTTCTGTAAATTTACTCACGGATGCTAGGTTCATGCAACAATTATGCATTGACTATCATATGGTGACTTTGAATTTAATTAATGTTTAGAATGCATTGCAAATATAAACTGAATACTCTCCCAGAAAATGAATATTAAAAATTAAATTTAATTCAAAACAAAATAACCATGCACTCTACCCACAAGTCATACATTTTCTTTTCTTTTATGAAGTTAGAATAAAACTTGGTTATATCAGAAATACTGTTCCATTTACTAAGTTGTCCCAAGGTTTGTTTTTCAATTAATATGTGTTTCTTGCTCCTTTGGCCTTACGTGTCCAGTAATTAGTGGCCATTTAGCAAATTCCTACCCATCCATATAAATCTCTAAAATTATCTAGCATCTTCAGACGTATTCAGCATAATGTTCAACAGATTTATTTACAAACTCATCTACTAATTTTGAATGATGATTATACGGCAGACACTATTTTAGCTTTAGTGAATGGCACAGGGAAGTCAGGTTCTTGACCTAAAGGATGTAACATTTTTGAGGACTCATATAATGAACAATACACACAAATATTTTACAAATCCAACTAATAATAAGTTCTATGGTGACAACTTGCTAAGACAAAGGGACGGAGATGAGGTAGAGCCACGGGTACTGTGGTTGAATAGGATGATCTTTGATGACCCTCTAAGGAGATTATGATAGGTAAAAGCTATAAACCAGTGAGATCTGAGTGCAAGTTGTAGGTCCTGAGGAGAGAAGGCTTTGTTTATTCAGAGAACTGGGAAAGGCTTAGTGGAGAGAGCACAGTAATCCAGGAAGAGAGTTTGAGAGATGAATTTGGATTGGTCTTCGTGTTCGGATAACACTGGACCTTACAGACAAATGGAGTCCCATTCCAAAAGTATTGAAACAACATAAGAATTTTGAATATGGTTGTGATGAAATCTAATGTAGGATTTCAGAAGATGGCTTGTGCTGCTGTGGGAAGGATAGATTGCAAGGGTCAAAAATATAAAGAGGAAATCTAGCAGCTGGAGCGGAAGACATTTGTGGGAACAGTAGCACAGCTGTGAGGTCCAAGGGTGAGGCCTTTCCCCTCCAGCGTTGGGGAAGTGTGAATGTGTGTGTGGGTGCACAAGTGGGCTTGCTGGTGGTGGATAAGCATGTGGCAGTTGGTGATGCCCATGCAGAGCCGCTGGGGGAAAGACACTTCTGAACATCATCAGGGAGCTCTGCTGCTTTGAGGAAGCCCTGAGCAATACTGAAGGGCCCTCTTTGTACCCAATTCTCCTGGCACATTGGTGATTAAGAAGCTAGGATGGATCAAGTCTGTAATAGAATTCAGTGCCTGAGATTTAATGTGTAATGGAGAGTTGGGTCATGGAATTATGGCTGAAATTAAGTGAGGGAAGTCATTACCCTCCATCAGTCTATGGCAAAGAACAATGCTCTTCCCTAAATTCTCATTTTCACTCCTTCCTGAGAGGAGTCTGGGATAAAGCTATGCATGCCACTTAAGGGCCTGGCCCCTAACTTTTACTGCCTGGACTTCAAAGCAGCAAAACATAGATGACTTCAGGGTCCTAGGGGATGGCTTTCCTCTCCGACCACAAGCAGCCTCAGATTGTCTCCCAGGTCGGAAATAAACCTCTATTATGTGAATCTTCTAAGATCTGAGAGCTGTTGATTATGACAGCTGAACTACCCTGCATAATATAGCAACTTAAGGCTATTCTTTCTCTTAAATATTTGCCTTAAAAATGGACATTAGGGGCTGGGGTTGTGTTTCAGCTATAGAGTGCTTGCCTAGCACATGAGAGGCCCTGGGTTCGATCCTTGGCACCACATAAAAATAAGTAAAATAAAAGTGTTGTTTACAAGTACAAGTAAAAAATAAATATTTTTTTAAAAAATGGACATTAGCTTTATTTTCTGCAGATAAGGATGAGAATATAAGAGATGCAAAACCAGTAGAGCCTAAAGAGTGGTAAAGGAAATGATTTCTTTTACAAAGGACACAACATTCCTAGCATTTTCTAAAACTCAGACCAGATAAATGTGTTCACTCCTATTAATAGGAAATTAGAGGCCTGAATCCACCTCATAAAAGTTACTCCTGGTGACTGAAATGGATGCTCTAAACTTAGCCTCTTAAAAATATGATATACAAGAATCATTTTTCCAAAGAAAATATCATCACTGGGGCTCACACATGGAGAAGTATTTACATACTCCATTTTCTTATCACCAACTGCTTTATTAATTATTATATACTAATAAGCATAAATGTAAATAAGCGGAGAGTTTTCATATGGGCACTCATTAACTTCTTTTAGACTGATTATGCAATGTCATTTTACAGTATACATATTACACATGATCGAATGTTTCTTTTTGCAATTTTATGTTAATTATTAAACTCAGAATTAACCATTATGAATAATTATTAACATATTCTATTCACTGCTACCATCACTCATTTTTTTTATAACAAGGACTACATTCCTGAAAGAAAAACCTCATTACAGTCAAATATCATTTTTGTGCTTTGGACTTCAACCATTTAAGATATCAGAAAAGTGAATAACATATTGAAGAGCAATTTAAAAACTGCACTAATGAAAATAATGAGAAAAACAAAATTTCCATTAATTTTCCTGACTCTATCTTTGTTATTTTTCAGACATATTTTGTTGATGTCTATACTATAAAAAGAAATGCAAGCAACGATGAACTATTTGTAAAAGACTTTGTATGTTACTTTACAATAATATTTATGTAATGAGAAAGTTTTTCTGGGTTGTCAACCTATACTATATTTACTGAGAGGAAATATTGTATTGGATTTCTTTTTCTGAACAATACGGCAAAATTGTTTTTTTAAAACAATGATAAAGCCAGGTGCAGTGGTGCATGTTTATAATCCCAGCAACTCTGGAGGCTGAGGCAGGAGGATTGTAAGTTTGAGGTCAACTTCAGCAACTTAGTGAAGCCCTAAGAAACTTATAGAGACCCTGTCTCAAAATAAAAAATAAAAACGACTGGGGATGTGGCTCAGTGGTTTCAGTGGTTAAGTGCCCCTGAGTTCAATCCCCAGAAAAAAAAAAGGAAAAGAAAAAGAAAAGAATGAAAAAGGAATTTTGTAGAAGGAAAACATTATTACATTATCTTAGGATTCAAAGTAGACAGAAATATGAACAGACTCAAAATCATAATTAGATTATACATCATCGGTTGCAGGAATAAAGAGAATTATTTGTTTGGAAAATATTCTATTAATCCAAAGAAATAGCAGTCTATGCAGTCTATTTGGATTTGGAAACAAAAGACCTCTGAGCATTGCTCCATTACAAAACAACTGTCCATTATGCATAATTATGAATAGTTGAAGAACATCATAGAAAGTCTTAGGGTGATCATAGAGACAAAAAACAAACATGTCTTAAATTTGAATGACTTACACTTGAGACAGAGGGTTGCATTTCACTGCAAATACGAAGGAGATGGTAATTTGCTGGAGGTGTGTATACATGGGTACATGTGCAAATCTCACGTGGAATTGAATTAGAGGACCTCTAGAACCCCTCTACTATGGTTTGGAAAAGTCAGAAAGTCCTCATTTCTTGTTTTGATTACATGAAATGAATGTTTGATGTTTTCATCTGACTCATCATTAAATGAGCCAGACATGGAAATCTTAACAAGTATTACAAATTTGTTGATTAATCAAATTTTAGAATGGTTGGCGAGAGGATGAGGCTTAATGGTGTAGTTACAGCATCTTATCTACACTTTGGAATTCAATAAACACTAGGTTGTGTGGTTATCTATGTTCCAGTAGAAATTGACTAGCCAGGGATGCGTGGATATTTCTTTATTCTCAGGAATAGTAGAAAGTACTGTAAAATATTGTCCTCTATATAGTTGTATATAGCTATGGCAGAGAAATAGGGGGATGCTTCCTTCCATCTCAGGGAAAGAGTAAGGGTCCTAGGTTCTGGGGGAGCAGTCATTGGACAGTCTTCAGCGGTGACTCTCTGTTGACTGCAGGATTGATTGTTTCAGAGAGCTGCCTACATCCATATTTCTCACTAATGGAGATGGGGTTCTAAAGGTCCAGACATTTTGACCTATGTAGGAACATTTTAATTCTGGGGCTTCCCTTGATATTCAGATCAGCCAGGTTTCTCAAGTTTACTACTACTGACATTTCAGACTGGATAATTCTTCGTTGCTGGGAAACTAACCCATGCATTATACTATGTTTAGCATCATTTTTCTCTACAGAATACCAGTAGCAACTCCTCACCTTCATCCAGCTCATGATAATCAAAAATGTCTCCAGCATTGCTAAATGTCCATGGCAGGGGGCAAAATTATCCTCATTTGAGAACTAAGGGGCTAAAATCATCAGGCATCAACTTCTCCCACTTTCCAATCTGTTCTCCCACCACATAGATTACAACAAAGTGCCCCAATAAATGTCTCAAACAAAAAACTCTAACACATATTTTTATGAAAAAGAAAATTGCTATATAAATCCAAAACTGACGAGTTAACTAGCTTTTTAAGCATGTGCCTAAAATTCAGAAAATATGTTTTTAACTTTTCACAGAGGATATTAAAAAAAAAAGCAGAGCTATTCAGAGTTGAAGTAGGTGGACAACACTTTATCAAGTCACTACTGAATCTCTGGATATGGAAAGGTATCATCAGCAGAGGTAAATTTGGGAAATACAATTGGATCACTTTGCACAATTTAAAACCAGCTTTTTAAAAATTAGGTTTAGGGGTCACATAAAGTAAGAGTCTAGTTTTTTCCATGGAGATGGACAAGATTGGGAGAATCTGGGATCTGTAGGAAAATTAGTCTAAGTAAGGACTGGGTGGTGGTGGGGTGATTAATTAGCTTATTGGTGTTGCCAGGGCATTAATAAGATTTTTCTCTCCTTCAGCCTTTGATAAAAATCTTCTACACCTACAAGAAATTTATAGGCATGGTATGTGTGCATGTGAGTGAGAGAGAAAACTGAGAGAAAGGACTGTTTTTCTCTTTATAAGTATGCTTTTGCAGAAGATCAGCTTATACAGCAAAAGAATATCATCCCCTAAAATGAATGTCAAGAGTCATCTTGAATTTAATGCTCAAGGGGGAAAAATGTGTGTCCTCAGGCCTTCCCTAAATCTCAGGAGAGATTTTTAGGGAACTGGGCATTCATGGGGAATCCATGTCAATTCAAATTAGATTTTAAAAGGCTGGGTACCTATGTTGACCTCTGGGCTAAGCAGAAATATAGGTAAGACTTACGTATTTTGTTTCACATTCTCTAAAACATTTTTACAGATAACATCTTAACTAATTCACATATTTTATATTTTGCAGCTGTATTTTGACTTGTCATTGTTCATGACCCAACTAAAGAATTGCCTGTGACATTTGTCTCTTCTTCCCTCAGTCTCCACTGTTCCTTATGCATATTCTTTTCACAAAACTTAGCCCAAAATATTAGGAATTGCCATAAAAAGTTTTCTCCTCTCCTGGAATGGAAACAGATCAAAGGCAAGAATTCCTGATGTTGTATCAATAACTCTTAGCATAGTGCATAACTTCAGATGGAATTTAGTATACTGCAGTTGAAAAAAATAAGAAACATAAAGATAACTGTCACTTTGGTTTCTAAAGATGCAAAATACACTTCTGTAAAAAGTGGTTTTGATGTTATAATGCTACTAAATTTTAGACTGTAGAGATCATCATAACGGAAAAACAGGAGAAATAGGTAAAGAAAAAATATAATACACATGCCTGTTATGTAAACATTTGTAGTAAGTACATTTAGATGTATTTTTTAAATGTGAGTGTTTAAAATGTGATTAATCTAGAAGCACCATTGTAATAACTTTCTTTGACCCTTTTATTACTGGTAAATAATAATGTTATTTGGATGCAAAAAAGTAGCTACAGACAAGAAAAATATGAATATATTTGTTTTGTTTTAAGTATTTGTGAACTAATAAGCTTGCTAATGTAGGCTTAGGGGGAAAAAGAGAATGAACTTGGAAAAAAATGTGTTTACCTTATTAGTAACACCTCATAAAAAGTTGTTCTATTGCTCAGGCAATGTGAGTTTCAAATATTTGCAGTGCCAGATCATACCTTTCCTGTAGTTACGTGTTACTGGCCCTGAGGTCCGTTTTCATGTAGTTAGCTACATGCTTTATCTTTTATCTCCAGCCAGACCTTCCTACTTTAATCACTGTGGTTTTACGTGTGGGGTAGAGTGTTGTTGTTGGATTTGTGCATTTTTTAATATTTTACTTTTTAATTGGGGGAGGTGTGGGTCAGAGTTGGGATTACTCTTCTCTGAACTTCTTCCAAACTGTCTGGGGTTAGATACCTCTAACTGAATTTAGTATCCAGGTGTGGGATTCTCAGAATTGCAGAGACTTTGTCAGTCTGTAATGAGATGAGACATGTCTTTCTTTGTCACTTAGGAGATGTTTTTGAATGACTATCACTCTGCCACAGTAGATTTGAGCACTGTTATCTGGACTCTTATTGTAGTTTTGAGGCAAGTATCAGATACCAACAAGCTCATGTGTCTATTAGTGTTAAATAACTCTTTCATAGTGCCCACCTCTTTTTTTGCAATCTATGGTTGTGTAACAAACTACCCCACATTCTAGAGGCTTATGAAAGTTATTATGCACAAGACTTGAACTTCATGCATTTGGGGAGTTCAAGTTGATGCAAAATGTCTTCAAAGATCCATTTTTTAAAAAAATATTTTTTAGTTATACATGAACAGAATATCTTTATTTTGTTTGTTTATTTTTATGTGGTGCTAAGGATCGAACCCAGTGCTTCACATGCAAGAGGCAAGCTCTCTGTCACTGAGCCACAACCCCAACCCTTCAACAATTTATTTTAAAGATGTCCTCTTCACTCACACATGGGATACCAATCTACTCTCCCTCCCTTTGTTTTTTTATGGATCCTTGTTCTGTAGCCCTCTCTCAAAGATGTAAGCTTATTACAGTTCCACCTCCAAGATGGGTATGGATCCTTTTAATCTGCAGTACTTCTAAAGAACTCCAAGGAAAGACCATTTGTGGTGATGACCCTCCAGATAGCATATGATGACCAGAGAGGCAAGATCCCCACTAATATGGTAAATCCCATGTCAACTTCATTATTAAAGAAGAAAAATAAATTCTTGAACAAAAGAGAATCCTATCTCAAATATGCCTTTTTAAAACTGAAAAATTAGTTTTTCTACAAATATAATTAGCCCGATTCGTTTTGCTTCCCACAAGGCACAGTAACAGAAAAGAGGATAAAAATTATTCATCAATGATGAATAAAAGTATACATGTGAATTATGTTCATCCTCCCTGTGACACCATTAGAAAAAATATTTATGCCTCATTTATTTCACCTTTAACTTCTGGTACAGACCTCATTCTTTCCACTTCCCATGCCGTCATTTCCTGAGCATTTACTTTCCAAATCTAGGCTCTTAAATCATATGGAGGATAAAATTTGCTAACCCTCAGCAACAGCAATCAGGATATTAATCCCTACACATGTGGGAACCTACACTGAGTTACTTACATAAGCAAAGAATCACAAAATGCTGATCTCTTCCTCTAACAAGAAGGAACAAACACTTCTCATCTGGGAAAATTGCAGTGAAATTTGTGATCTGTCCAAAGCCTGTACTATGGTGGAAAGGAGCCACCCTCGAGGAGTGGAAAACTAGGCTGGTGCTACACTAGATCCAAATTCACATCACACATAATTAAGTGTGTCTAAGATTGAGAAAGTAAAGTAAGCACCTGCCAGAGACTAATAAATTTTCTAGTTTCACAGACAAGGCAAATAAAAATATGTACTGGATCACACGGAAGAGACACCTATGAGAAACCTCCTTTCATATCATATACATAGATCATATACATATATATATATATATATATATATATATATATATATATATNTATATATATATATATATATATATATATATATATATATATATATATATATATATCATATACATAGATAAAGATACATTTACGTATCTCTATCTATATATCTCACCAACAGGAAAATCTTAGGGAGTTTCAGTAAACTAAATCCTCAGAAAATGTGCCCTTACAATGAAAATGATAAATCTATCATTATTTAGCAGTGTTTAGTCTAAACAGATTTACTTTAAAAGTAGACTAAACATAGCTAAAAAGAGAAGGCATAAATATGTTGTTTTCAGCAAAGAACTCCAATTTTTCAGATTTAAAATAAGAAATGAATTTCTAGATTGAAGAGTATACCAATTCCCAAAAAAGATTAATACAAACTTGCACACCTGGCATAAAGAGAGTGAAAGCAGAACTTCAAAGGCAAAGAGAAAAATCTTAGAGGAAGACAGATCGCCCGTTTAAAAAAAAACAACAATAATAATTAGGTTGACAGCACATTTAGTATCAGCAAAAAATTGGTGTGATACTTTCAAAGCCCATGGGGAAAATTATGTTATTATGTTTTTATTTTTTTGAGAAATTTTTATTAGCTGCATTCAAATTTGAGGTAAAATATAGCAGTCTTCATTTTTCAGATCAATACTTATTTTGAACAATTTTAAACCTTCAGAAAAGTTACATAAGTAGAATAATAAACATTGTGTTAGGGGTGTGGCTCAGTGGCAGAGCACTTGCCTAGCATACTCAAGACTATGGGTTTGATCCCTGTAGACAACAAGGAAAAAAAATAACATTATAATGGTGCACATCTGTAATCCCAGCAGCTTGGGAGGCTGAGGCTGGAGGATCAAGACTTCAAAGCTAACCTTAGGAAAGCAAGGTACCAAGCAGTTCAGTGAGACCCTGACTCTAAATAAAATATAAAATATGGCTGGCAGTGTGACTCAGTGGTTAAATACCCCTGAGTTAAAAAAAATTGTAATAAAAATATTATTAAAAAGGAACATTATAAATGTATTACCTAGTATCACAATCCTTAATATTTTTCTACATTGGTTTTTCTTTTTGTATTATCTATTGTTCAACCATGTATCCATCTTCACATATACTTTTTGCCCTGAGTCATATTTCTCTTTCATGTTCCTTGAAAATTATAACTACTCCAGTAATACCATGATCAAATTCTAGAAAATTAACATTGATATACATAGTACAATGAAATACATATACCAGAGAGTCCCCATTCAAACTTGCCTCATGTGTAATACTGTCTTTATGGTTGCATATATCTACAATCATCTAAAATCCAATAAAAAAATTTGTGCATTGCATTTGGTTGTCATGTCACATTTCAGTTTCCTTTCATCTAGAATTGCTAGTTTGTTTAAATTAATTTTTTATCTTTGATCTCAAGAAAAGCACGGGATGGTGTCATTTAATATGGAGTATTCCTGTTGAAAAATACATGGATTCATTACCAACTTTCTTATCATTTGGTATAGTTCTGTGGTTCTCAACTGTGTGCCTATAACATTTTTTTCTTTTAGTTTCTGTTGAATATTGTCTCAAGGCCTCTTTATTTTCTTTCTATGTTTCATATTTCCATCTCTTTTTTTTTTCCTAAAAAGTTTGAGTTAAATTACAGGACTAGCAGAAGGTACTGAAATTCCAGTTTTTACCAGTAGCTCTCTGGAATTGACAGCATTATGTTTAAATTCCCATTTGATAAGTTAAAATGAAACCCAGATATTTACTTTGCATACATTTGATCACCAAAACCTTGAGATTTTTTTTCATTTTTTAATTTCCTTAAATCTACATTTTCTGATGTATTTATAGTCTATTCACATTCTTTAAGTTTTATGCTTTCTTCCCACCCCCTTCCCACCCTCATCTCCCTGAGCCATGTGAATCTCATGCAGCTTCAGGTTAACAGGAGGAATAGGAAGGAAAGGTCTACCCTAATATGGTACCCCAGAAAGGCCATCAACCTTTAATCCACCTTTAATGTTTTTGTGTACATTTATTCACAGCAGAACTTTCCTATGAATTTCCTTCATAGGACTTTTTTTTTCAACATATATAAAATTTCCTTGTTAATTTAATTGCTTACATATTAATTAGTTTTCTCCAAACGAGAAGAAGCAAGACCTGGGTCTCTTCTATCATATTCATTCATTTCTTCTCCTTGTCAATTCTGAGCCAGGTCCACCGGGCATATTCTGCTTTCCTCCCTTCTGTTACCTGTCACTGAAATCAGTTCCTTCTGTTTCTGAATCTGCTATCATCCCACTTTCTGGATTTTTGGAATTTCTTGCTAGAAACTTGTGATAGCTTCTTAGTGGGATTTTCTTCTCTAGCAGTCTGTTCTTGCTCCCAAATCAACCCTTTCACTAGGCCCAGAAAGCATGTTCTCAGACTCCAATTTCAATATTCTGTTTATAACTCTGGATAGTTTTCTAGCACAGGATAATATCCAGGATCCTAAGTATGGCATAAAAGATCCTCCATAGTCTAGCTGGCGATTATATTCCTATTTCTGATTTTATTTGCTCCAAGTTCCTGTCTATCATTTATTCTTTAGCACAAAACTACCACAGTTTCTCAACTGCATCTTTCAGTTTTTGACATGTTTACCTGTGTGTGTTTAGACTTTTTCCCTCCCTTCTGATCATCCTTCCCCATATCATCTTTATCACACTACTTTCTGTGCTTACACTGGAATTCAGTCAAAACTTAGCCTTAAATTTTCTCCCACCACACCCCAGTTGGAATATGTGTTTCTCTTGAGATGTCACATCACACACTTTAATTTCCTTACAATAACACTATCACTTTATATCTGTTCAGATGTTTGTCTAATTTATCAGTCTGTAATTTCTTTGAGAAAGGAGAAAGTGTATTACTTATCCTTCTATATCTATTGCCTAACATGTAGCCAGGGCTCGCCTGTATGAAATGAAAAAATCTTCCAAGAGATAACAAATAGCAAAATGGGTTGATATGAGCCTATCCTTGATGATTGGCACCTTCATTGGTAATGTGAAAGAAAAATGAAACAACTATGGGCTAGTTGTTTCATAGTTCAACTATGGGGTAATCTGAGTTTCATTACTTGGGGATCCCACAGTCCTTTCATCCAAATCCCGAAAAGCAAGCGTTTTGGCTTATTAATGCATGTAGTTCTCCAGAATGGACACAACTCATTGCAGAAGGAAATACAGGAGTATGTTGCTGGTGAGCTCATGTTGAAAGACAGGTATATTGTAAGAGGAAAACAGAACTTCTAGACTATCAAACTGGAGGGAACATCACAAACACCTAGCAAAAGTTCCTTATTCTGAAGATAAGCAAGTAGAAGCAGAAGGCCATGCGAATACAGACCTATTGTTTATTTACATCTACATCTTTTAAGTACTATAAAAATATTGTCAAATAAATTTTCTTGCATATAAGCTTGGTGTGAACCTATCTGAAACACATTGTGGTCATAAAATCAGCAAGAAGTTTACCAGCATTGTTGAATTTATACAATTCAATTTATAAAAACAAAAATAGGAATGCAATCTTGAAAAGCTCCTTAACCTTGAACAATTCATCTAAACTTTCTGAACCTTAACTTCCTCACTTGTGAAATGGGAATAATAATAGTTCATAGACTGTTGAAAGAATAAAAAAAAAGCATAAGAAAAAATGGAATAAATCAGTAAGTACAATGCAAACCCGGGTGGCCACAATTACTCTTATACCATTAACTAATACATTTTTGGACACAAAAAGTCCATGGGAGTCATGATTTTTTTTAAAAATTTTTTTGTATACCTGGGATTGAACTCAATCACATCCCCAGCCCTATTTTGTATTTTATTTAGAGACAGGGTCTCACTGATTTGCTTAGTGCCTTGCTTTTGCTGAGGCTGGCCTTGAATTCTAGATCATCCTTCCTCAGCCTCCCGAACTGCTAGGATTACAGGAGTGTGCCACTGTGCCAGGCATGATATTTTAATGCTAGAGTTAATTTGGATACTATCTGGTTCTGTCCTTTGCTTAATGTTATGATTGAGAAAATTCCAGAAATAAGAATGCCTTACCACAGTCATGCAGTTGAGAGGTCTATAATCAACTTTTTAAAAAGTGTAGTTGGTAGACAAAAAGTGTAGATATTTATGGTTTACCATGAAATGTCTTGATCTGTCTATACATTGAAACATAGTTAAATCAAGTTAATTAACATGTCATTAGTTCATATAATAATTGTTTTGTGAGAAAATTTAAAATCATTCTATAAGTGATTCTCAAATAGTCAGTAATCAGCTAGTATTTCTTTAGATGAACGCTATGTCAGTATCTCTTTTACATATGTCATTTCTTTCAGTACAGCAATAAAATATAAGTTAATTAATATAACCTTAATGTTACATATGATGCATCTAAGATAGGGCAAGGGTGAAAGATTTCTCTTGGCTCCATAGCTAGTAACCAAAGTAGCTGCAGTTGAACTTTCCAGGCTGCTTGAGGGTTCCAGAATATCATCCCACGATCTTTTCATCATGGATAGTACCTAATGCCACTTGGCTCTCATGTCTTTTTGTATCAGTTTTGAGGTGCTTCTAATTGTGTAGACAGTGTTGCTTCCTTATTTTCTTAGAAACAAAACATGCAATTCTTTGAGACCATTGTATCCCAAAGGTTTCTGTGTAATTCACAACCTACTTTTATCAGGTTCTCTTAAACTATTTTAGATAACAATCTTATTTTCCTGAATTTACCATTTCCTGTTGCTTCAGTTCACAGGGTGGAATTGAAGTTTTCCAGCTACACATTCCTTACCCAGATATCCACCCAGTTGCTAAGATTTGTTTCCCATTCTATCGAATTGATAGGAATTTAATTCTCATGAAAGAAGGAGAAAATCGAGTGATTCCTGGACTATAAACCTTTTCCAGCTTGCAAAAGGAGACGCCATAGGAGGCTGCCTCCAAAGAAAGCTTTCCCTTTGAAGGCTGAGATGTTGCTGGACAGCTGCTGCTCCACTACCCCTGGCAGGAGCTTGTACACATGCGCCCCTCCCCTTAACCTCTTCTCACCTGAGCAAAGCCCTGAGAGCTACTTTCTCTTTGGTGTGAAAAGAGGTTTCAAAGACAGCAGTGGCTGCTTTACAGATTCTGATGGATATCAGGAAATAACAGCAGGATCAAGGATAGATAAAGCAAGAGTTATCAGAATAGGAGCACTGGAACAATCCACCCGCTCTGGCATCTCCTTATCAAATAATCATACATAATTAAATCGGGAAGGGGAAAATGACTATTTTTAAACATGCATAAAAAGTGTTATTTTGGGGGACTAGTAGAATGTGAGCAGGCCAGCTATTCATGTCATACCCAGGAGCTCAGACAGAGCTAAATTATGCTTCAGATTAATGTATTGGTGAGTTCAAAGGTTAGACAAACAGCTGTTTCTCAAGGAGGCGCACTACAAAGCTTGACTGTTCATTGGAAGGAATGGAATGGTCTCGATGGATTCCCAGAGGAGTCACTGCTATTTGTTTCTGATTGGGAGATATCCAAAACTGACTCCGTGCTACTGATGACCTTTATTGCCAGGGCAGGAGGGCAAAACTCTGGAGCCAGTGTGATTTTACCAGTCTCTGGGAAAGAAAAAGAGAAAAGGAAAACCACACACCCACATGAACGACATGTCTTTAGTGACTCCAAGATTAGGAACAAACCTGCACTTTGGATACATGAAAGAATGCTGGAGAGTCCAAGGGGTCTACTTGCTCATTTCAGCAGAAATGCAAAACAAACTAAAATGGAAAACTATTTATGAAAATTAAGTATAATAGGTTTGATTTTACATAAAACTATGTAACATTTTAAACAAGAATGGCATAAGTAACATCTTTATTCAATATTTACCATTATCCCCTTGATGATTTTGAAATGTTTCAACTGAGTAACTATTCTTATGAAATAGCTAATTTAAAAGGAAAACAAAGTAAAGATATAATATAAAGGCAAAGAATCTAAACTAGAGTGGCAGATTAAAATATAACATATTTGAATGTGTTTGTATTTAAAGTAAAAATAATTCAAATTCAGATTTCAGAAAGAAAAGGTAACTTCTTGAGGAGGTCCTCAGAGAACCTTAAAAATTCCTCCCCATGTCTTCAGAGAACATGATCCAACTCATTTTCACTCAGATATTCATTATTTACTCATGAAGGAAACTGATAAGGAGCTAGTAACTATTATCTTCATGTTTCTTTACCACAATACATTCCAAGGGCATTTTGCATTTTGCCTCAGATATAAGTTCTATGATGTGTTGATGTTAATAAAAAAATCTCATAAACTTTATTCCATTTCCACAAGATCATTCAATACAGAAATCAAATGGAATTCTTGATTACTTATTAGAAGCAGAGCATGCTGACATTTAGGCCAATAGAGAACAAAAATTTCTGAATAAGATGCTACTTCAACCTAGAATGAGTCAAGCAGAGAGCTCACAATTCCCAGGTAAAAGGAGAGACTACACCTCAGAGATTGATTTTTCCGTGTGACTAATATATACTTTAATTAGTGTACTCACCAATTGATTCAAGAACTTCATTCGTTTTTATATTCTATCTTATTGTGAGCATATTAGAATAGATACTTGGGAAACAATTCTATCATTCTTTGTCAGAATCAATGTACAGACGATGAATATGGCCTAAGAAGCAGTGATTGGGACATGAGATTGGCACTTGTGAAGAACCTGGAGTAGGTTAAGGAACCCACTTGACTGAGAATACCTCAGAATTGAGCTCATATAGATTAGAGAACAATGGTGCCTCTGATTGAAATAAGGATGTGGAGAAGGAAACCAGTCTGAGGGAATGAGAGTAATGAATTAAACACATTAAGTCCCAGTAACATTTTCCCTAGGCAGATAAAGATAATAAACTTGAAATTGGGAAAGTTGAAAAGAACTTGAGAGGGTTTTGAGACCAGCAAGAGGAGAATAAAAGAATGTCCATGCAGTAAAGTTGTACAATTTCAAAAGCTCACATTTGTAATGAAATGAGTTCATTTTATCAAATGCACCTTGAAGTCCACATGTAAAGAAAACCCAGGTTGGAGGTTATAGAGGTTTGAGAATTGTCACAGTGGAAGATCAAGGGAGTCGACTGGCCCAGATGTAAGTCAGGGCTATGTTAAAGTGGATGACTAGGCCATCCAAGCGAGGAAGGAAGAAAACCAAAATCAGAGGGGACTTTTACATCTCAGATGTATTGGTTGGAACCAATGAGCAGGAAAAACAGGTTGAGTGGGGGTTAGCAAGAAGGGGAAACTACCAGGAAGAAGTACACAGTGGCCTAGTAGAACAGGTACCTAGAGGAGAGCCAAGACTGTGGCTTCTCAATCACCTTCAGCCATAGTTATTCTTATCTGTAAAGTAAGACTTCTCTGAAGATAAAATAAGAGACTATAGGCAAGTTTACTACACAAATATGAACTTGTTATTGCTCATTATTCTGTCTTCTAGCATGGTGAACTGAAAGTAGAATGAGCTTAATAAATATTTGTTAAAATCAGTTGATTGGATACCCTGTATTTGTATTAGGGAAGTGCTCTATGTTCAGATCTTGTGATGCTATTGCACACCAGACCAAATTGCAAGAGCTGTGTTCTGTCTGGGATTGACTGGAGTTGAAATGGAAATGGTGTGGAAAGTGAGCTCAAGATTTCAGAAATGTCATCAGGTGCTGAGAGCCACTGCCGAGTCTGTATGGCCCCTGGCATTTTGCCAACAGTATTGATTGACAGGCAAGGCATTACTATCCGCCTCTGCCGAAACTTTTGAGTTCTCGCACTATTTTGGAGTTCTCATGGGGATTTCCGGGGATTCCCCGAGAGTTCCCATTGGTTGGGGAAGTGCAGGAGGAGGGATTTCCGGGAGAGATATTTCCGGTTGGGGGTTCCTGGAGAAGCCTCGTGGCCTTCGGGAGGATTCCCCGGGAGCTGTGTGAAGTGTTTTCCTGCAGTTTAAAAATAAAGTTTGTTCCTGCTTCAGTGGCTCGTGATTTGTGCCCAGCCAGACTGCGGCAATCAGGAATAACACTCAGAACTAGAATGGAGAGCAAGTGCTGAAATGAGGTGAGGGGAAGCTGGCTGGGGTAATGAGCTCTTGATTTTTGTTTCTGAATTGCTCAAGAGCAAGGACACATGCCCAATTCCTCTTCATATCCACCGTGCCACTAAAATAATGCTATCACGTTAGTGTCTTAACTAATTCATTAGAGGAGGGAGTGACACAGTTGGATGGTGCATTTCAAATAAAGAGATGTATTATGGTTTGTAAAAAAAAAAATAGTAGGGAGCCAAGAGCAAGATTTCACTTTAATTCGTTCATTTGTTCACAGAAGTTAATTGAAACCTACAATGCACTAGGTCCTTGGCACAGTCGACACAAAAATAATCAAGACTGACAGAGACCCTGTAATCAAAGAGCATAATTTGGTTGGAGAAAATATACAGTCAATATAAAGTAGAAGAAAATAGGAAAAGATGGAGCCTCTATCATAAAACTAACAAAGCATTTTGAATCATTTGAGAAAAGCCAAGTACAAAGAAAGGCAAAGAGGTGGTATGAAAATATTGCCAAAGGAAGTTGAGAGCAACGGGATTTTACTAGTTTCAACAGGCATGATCAGTTAGTCTTATGTTATATTAACCACTTGGGTATGGGAGGAGCAAAATGGTTCAGATCAATAGATTTCAAACATGCATATTATAAGACCCATCTCTTGAAATACCATTCAATAGGTTTGTATGGGGTCTAGAGGTTATAAAGAATAACCAGTACCAGTGGTTCTCATACAGAAACATTGAATTAGACTAAAAGGTGTTAAGAAGATAATTAGAAAGATGACTGGCTATGTCAGATAGGCTATTGGGCATGAAAGAATTTAGGATGATATATTTTAGTACCAAAAATGAACTGAAATTAGTACTGTTGGACTGAATGGGTGAATATTTTTTCTACCTAATATGATTTTCTCTTGAGTTCTAACTAATTTCAAAGTAATTTTAGTAGTTATATATAAGGCAAGGTTTTAAGAATTCTTGTTTTATATATATATATTAGTTGTAGTTGGACACAAAACCTTTGCTTTATTTATTTATTTATTTTATGTGGTGCTGAGGATCAAACCCAGCGTCTGGCACGTGCTAAGCAAGCACTCTACTGCTGGGCCACAAACCCAGCAACTTAAGAGTTCATTTATGTAGAAACAAGAATTGATAGCTGATGATACCCACAAAACATTATTACTGAAAGTGGGAGATAAAGGAAAGGGAACTGTGACTATCAAGATCAATTTTGTATACTTTACATTTTCTCTAGATGAAAATTTTAAAAGTTTTACTTTATATTTTAATTTTGACTACTATGGAAGTTTACAATTTCATAGTCTATTTAACTTTATAGTTTCAGCTTTATAAAAGTTAGAAAATCCCTGAGTAGAAGATACCACTTAAATCAGTGATATATCTCATTGGATATTTGTTTCCTATGCCTTAAGAACAACATATTTTGGAGGGCAAAAAGGGAAGATCCTTTTGCTTTTAATATTAATTTACTTTTTTTTTCATCTGAATATTTACTAAATCAGCATTAGGATGTTATTGGAATAACTAGTATTTGCCATTCCTGAATTTGTGATATCTTTCAATGTTTCCATATTAGATCATGTTAATTTGTACTTATAGGAATGAACAGTTTGATATTATTTTAAGGTCAAGCAACAAAGATAGGCATTATAAAATTATATGTTCTATATTTTTAAAATATTTTGCTTTCTGGCTAACAACTTTCAGATTTTTCAGGGCTCCTAAAATATTAATGATTAGCCAAAAGAAGCACAAAGTAAAATAATCTGAAAGTCCAATAGAAAAGTTAAAGAACTCCTTATTTATTTTCATTGAACATGTTTATAAGTTTTAAAAATCTTAATAATGTCCCAAACTGTGCCATCGCTTCTTTTATGAATCTAAATGACCTACATAAAGAAATTGTGCCCTTATCTCCCTAAGAATTTGACCAAATTCTTGAAAAGGAAAATCAGAATACAGTTCTTTAGAAAAAAAATAAATAAAAAGAACAATGCAAAAATCAAAAGGAGAGTGTGTGACTTTTTTTTTAACTGGCTTTGGATTTTGCAGTGTTTTAGGAGTATAGCTTATTTCCAAAATGGTAGACCCCCCCAAAATTGCAAGTTTTCAAATTAGCAGCCATAAAGAAGTTGAACATCATTCACAGAGCCAGTTAGAGGGAGGAAAATATGTCTGATGTCAGCATTCAATCTGGTAATTTGTTCTCCATTTTAATATTCAAGTTGGCAACTAACAAAAATTAGCTTTTGATGTGACACAAGAGTCAGAAAATAAGGAATGTTTATGCTTAACAGGTTTTTGGACATGGCAAAAAGATTTAAAGGTTAATATATGATGTTATATATTCTGACACTTCTTGAATAATTTGCTATTATAGACTTTATGGGAAAAGTAAACACGATTAAATTATTTTACCTTGTAAGTTTAAAGAAAAATTTAAAACCAAATATAACACATATTATGAAGGTGATTCCCAAATTCATTTAGAAATTTCTAACATTTCTTAAAAATACTGTCTATGATTGATCCGATTTTTATAGCATACTCTATAGATAGGTCCTAGTTCTCACTTTGGAAGAAACAAAACTAACCAGAAGAGCCCATTCTGTTTGGAACCTAACCCCCGATTGTGGAGAGTAACAATAGCATTTTGTCCTGGGGACAGAGCTGCAGACTCTCTCAACAATTCACTTGCAAAGGTCTGAAGATAAAGAGAGCTCAAAATCCCATCTGCCTTCCAAATCCTGGGGATTAATGCTGTTGCTCTTTGCTCTTCATGTCAAGCCTTCCCAGAAGAATGGGGAGGGCCAGTCTGTGGGATAAAATCAGCAAATGAGGACAAGGGCTCAACTTTCCTCATTCTCACTGGGTGCAATAATGACAATGTAAGTTTGATTTCAAAATGCTGAAGACTTCCACCTCCGTGTATGTAACAATAATAATGATAATACCCAAGTCACCCAGATATCTAAAGACAACATGAATGATTTGCAAAAGTTCACTTACAAAGAGAAATCAGTATCACCAACCAGAATTGGAGTAATTTCGGGCAAAAAGTTTTTCCTGACTTCAATCCTAACCACAAAACTCTGAACTGTTAGAGGAGAATTAACAAAGTACTATATAATTAAGCAATTCTTTTAAACTATTGACATTCTATAGGAAGGGCTGATTAATTTATCTTAATGTGTTTTATTTTATTTTATTTTTGAAATAACTAGATAACTCAGTGGAGTGATTAACATCCTAAAACAACAAATGATCACATTACTGCAAGGTCCTGACTTACTGTAAAGTCTCAGAGGTAAAAACACTTTGAGCCAACAGTGAAACTCCATCCTCTTTGTACTCAGGTATGGCTTCTAATAAGGTAGAGGGCGTCTGGTGCCCTGCTGTTTGGAAATGACCCAAAGGCAGAAGTGGAAGATGAAGTTTCAGCAAGAGAGCTTGAGTATCTCAGAGGATTTGCTCTGTGATCGAGAGACACTTGCCTATGACCTACAATTTCCCTGGAAGGTTTTGCTAGTAGTTTTGAATAATTGTGACTGGATCTTTTCCCTGAGAGGTGGTGGGGGTCTCCATAGCTAATACAGTGTGTTGACTCTGGATGGAACCCTGCAAAATTTTAGAAGCAGGGAAACATTGTATGGAATCTTGAAAGACTTAACACTCAGACATGCAAAATATTATTTTCTCTGACATTCCTCTCTCTCTCTCTCTCTCTCTCTCTCTCTCTCTCTACACACACACACACACACACACACACACACACATTTCTATTTCCCCTTAGCAGAAATCATGCATTACATGAAATAAAATTGAATCTCAAGTGTTTTCTCCCCCAAATATGGTTTCCTTATCAAAAAAAGACAATGCAATTCAAAAGAAATATTATGGAACATTGACTTTTCTAACCACTTATATTTGAGATTCACTGAATAAATTAAGTTATAAAGGGAAGATTTCAAAGCTGGTGGTATGTTCATGTTGCAAATGATCATTAAACACTCGCCACCTCAAGATGATTTTTAAGCTTTTATATGCATTTATAATGTAAATACTGGCTTATGAACATGAAAAGCGCAAAATAAATTTGGAAGAGGCCCTCATTAAAGATGCCGGCCTCTGGTTGCCTGAATTACCAATGATGAAGGTGGAAGGAGGAGAAAGTTCTTTTGTACAGTACTACTTGCCATATGGGACCCTGCCCAAGTGAACCCGTCTCTGTGGCATAGAATAAGAACTTGGCCTTGCAACTGAAGGAGCTGCTGAAATCTGATCTGCTAAAGGCAGACTCCCTTATGCCTCACAGTTTGCAAAACATAAAAGGAAACCACTTTTGCTTTCAGGATTTTTATAGAAGATGTTATTGGCTATTTCTCATGCTGAAGAGGCATTGCAGCAAGACTCATCTTTTGATTAACATGTATGGTTTGTGGTCTTTGACTTTGTTTGGTCTTCCCTATCCATGATTTCTCTACACACCTCTGAACTGCATACTCTGGGCACCCAAAGGCTGCTAGTCTCATGGGAAAGATAAAATCTATTGCGAGTTCTTGCACTCTGGCTTATTTCCCTTTCTCACTCCTGTGGCCACCTTACAACAGCAAAGCCCCACCCTAATTTTCACCAGGAATTCACAGAAATGCTTTGCTTTGAAGTGTGTGCTTACTGGCGTTGTGGGTGTGAATCATTTTGTAAAGCGTGCACTTGCTTTAGCTTAAAGCATTAATACCTTTCTTGGAAGGACCAGTGAGTCAATATTTTAGAAGAGCCCTCTTCCATATGAAAGAACAATAAACCTCTATTGCAAAATGATCACCTTTTCCTACATCATTTCTTAGTTTAGGTGGACTTCTTTTATTTTTTTTTTAAATTTAGTTTTTATTATTTTCTTTTTAGATATATACAATGATAGAGTGTATTTTGAGGTATTTTACGTACTTGGAATATAACTACTGCCCATTCTTGTGGTTGTACATAATGTGGAGTTACATTGGTCATGTATTAATTTATGAACATAGGAAAGTTATGTCTGATACATTGTATTGTCTTTCCTCTTCCCAGCCCCTCCCTTTTTTTCATTTATGTGGGTTTATTTTGAGAGAGACAAAAATCAGTTTTGCCTGCACCAAGAAAAGTAACTCTGAAGTTCTGTGAATGCAGCCTGCAAGGTGCTCTTTTAAATTTCAAATTTTAAAAATATCTTTACCAATATAATATTTTCTCTTCTTTTTATAATGTGAACTTAAACACTTCTATTAAACCATTAAAACAACAACACTGTGTGTGTTAGAACTTCTAAATGCATTGAAAGGAAAGATTGTTGGAGAGTTCAAAAATAGTGGCTATTTTGTTTCAGTGGTTAATACACAGGAAACCACTGTGGAGCAGGAGAATGGGTCCATAGCTTGGAATTCTTCCATGTTTGTTGTGAGATTTAAATAAGACATGGTTGTGGAATATGCAGAACAGAACCCAGAATATTAGATGCTTAATGCTATTGAGCTTGAACTTGAATGATTGGAGGACCCAGATACAATGAACATATAATTGATTTTTTTAACCATAACATAAGTCTAAAACAATGGAAATAGAGCAAAGATAAAAAATATAGTCTCCCTAGTTTATCAGTTGTCATGATGCTGGGTTCCATTACACACAGTTATAATCACAGTGACTTGGGAGTTTGAGGCAGGAAGATTGCAAAATCAAGGGAAACCTGGACAACTTAGAAAGACTCTGTTTCTTAATTGAAAAAAAAAATTCAAAAAGGGTTGGGGATATAGCTCAATAGTAGAGTGCTCCTGAGTTTAATTACCAGTATCTGACACAGAAGAAAAAATAATTATCATGAATATTCTTTCTCTTGGTGGTAATATTCGGTTAGTTTTCTTAGAATGTGGAGGTAGTATAGAATTTCAAATTCAAGTCTTGTGAAAGAAGGAGGTGGGAAATGAATAGGAAGGGAAGAGGAAAGAGGGGGAAAGAAGAGAAAGAAGATAGAAAAATAATTAGCCTTTTATTGTGCTAAGCACTTGAAATGGGAAGAATGATAGCACAATAATTTTTTTAAAAAATGGTATAAAACTGCCTAAGTTCAACCCTTTATGAAATGTGTATGTAATGGCTCCTACCCCAGGGTTATTATGAGGATGAAATGAGATAATAAATCTAATGTATTTAAATAGCATCTGTCTCTTCACAGATGAAGATCTTCAAAGATCAGCTATTATGAAAAGTTACCTCCAGCATTTGTAGTGACCTTAAATATAGGCACACTTTCCCACTTTTCCCCCAAATAAGCCTATCATAATGGCAAAGCCAAAAAAAAAGTACAGGATGACTCCTACGAAAACTCATGATCGTACCCCTATGCCTTCCTTCCTGATATACCATGAAGAATCTCTATATGATCCCCCAACTACTATCTGCTAATATTTATTACTTTATTAACAATCTGTATATAATTTGAATACTCAAAGCTATCAGCATTTTAATTAAGGATATATGCTTTACAGACAGAAATCTGAGTTCATGCCTAAACCTTCTACTTGTAACCTTGTGAAGTTGGATGACTTATTTATTGATTTATTTTTAAGATTATTTATGGATACATAATAGTTGTAAATAATGATGTGATTTGTTATTATATATTTGTGCATGCAAATAAATTAGAGTATAATTTGAGACCAATATCACTCCCCAACACTTCCACAATCTTCCCTCCTTCCACTCCTTGTTCCATTTACTCTGCTGAACTATCTTTGATTTTCATGAGATTCCCCAAAACTTTCTTTTCATTCTTCCTCTCAAGCTTCCACATATGAGAGAAAACATATTGACTCTTGACCTTCTGAATTTGGCTTATTTCACTTAACATAATGGTCTCTACTTCTATCCATTCTCATACAAATGATAGAATTTCACTTTTCTTTATGGCTAAATAAAACTCCACTGTGCATATATACCACATATTCTTTATCTATTCATCCACTGATGGACACCTAGTCTTGTTCCACAGTATGACTATTGTGCATTGTGCTGCTGTAAACATGTATGTGTGTCTCTGTGTGTGTGTGTGTATGGGTAAT
>NW_026000048.1:8744381-8802922 GCF_001458135.2 Marmota marmota marmota | reverse complement strand
ATATATATATTACACCATAGTTAGTTGACTTTAATTCTTTAAGATAAATACCAGATTGCTATAGTGGGGTCATGTTGTGGTTTATACCTAGTATTTTGAGGAAATTCCATACTGATTTTCATAATGGTTGTACTAATTTATAATACCACCAACTGTATAAAAGTGTTCCTTTTTTTCCACATCCTCTCAGCATTTGTTATCATTTGTATACTTGATGACTGCCATTCCAACTGGAGTGAGATGAAATCTTAGTGTAGTTTTGATTTGTATTTCCTTAATTGCTAACAATGTTGAACATTTTTTCATATAATTTGATGACACTTTATATTTCTTCCTTTGAGAAGTGTGTGTTTAATTTATTTGCATATTTATTATTTTGGTTATTTGGATTTTTAGTGTTAAGTTTTTTGTCTTTATATTAATCCTGTATAAGAAGAGTAGCTGGAAAAGATTTTCTCTCATTCTGAAGGTCCTCTTTACTGTGAATCATTTTTAATTTCATGCCATCCCATTTTTTAACTCTTGGCATTATTTCTTGAGCTTCAGGGGTTCTATGGAGAAAGTCATTGCCTGTACCTAAATGCTGAAGTATTGACCTTAAGTTTTCTTCTAGAAGTTGTGTGCATGGTTTCTGGTCTAATTCCTAGGCCTTTGATCCATTATGAGTTGATTTTTGTGCAGGGTGAGAGACAAGGGTCTACTTTCATTCTTCTACATAAGATAAACAGTTTTCCCAACACTATTTGTTTTGAAAGTCTATCTTTTCTTTAATGTACGTTTTTGGCACATTTTTCAAGGATCAGATGACTGTAGATATGTGGGATTGTCTCAGACCCTCTATTTTGTACAATTTGTCTATGTGTCTGTTTTTATGCAATACCTGCAGCTTTCATTATTGAAGATCTGTAGCATAATTTTAAGTCAGATATTATGATGCTTCCAGCATTTCCTTTTTGTCTTAAAATTGCTTTGACTTTTCTAGTCTTTTATTCTTCCAAGTAAATTTTAAGACTTTTTTTTTCTAGTTTTATGAAGAATGTCATTGGCATTTTGAGGAGGAATGCATTTAATTTGTATATTGCTTTTGGTAGTGTGGTCATGTTAACACTATTAATTCTGCCTATTCATGAACATGGGAGGTCATTATAACCATGATTCCCAGGATGAATTCAATCTCAGTCTAATTTCTATGCAAAATACACCTACATACTGAGCAATCAATTAGCAGTCTCATTATGAATTAATAATGGGCAATGCACCTAATCTTTTTGTGCCTTAATTTTCTCAAATGTAAAATGGAGATACAAAGAGTACCTACCTTATAAGGTTGTGTATTCATTATATGAATAGTGCCTGCTATGTACTAAGGGCTTGTAAGTGTAATCTTTTTGTTATGACTACTATTGTTGTTGTTAATGAACAAAGGGGTAAAATATGAACAGGGTAAAACATCAAGCATACACTTTGGATTGGAAGCATGATTATTGCTAAACTCCTTGTTGATATAAGTAAAAAGCAGTTATTATAAATATAATTATAAATACTAGAACTTTTTTTCTTTACATATGACTTCATGCCTGACTTTGTGTTAACACAGCAGATAAAGTAAAAATAACAAGAATTTTAGAGAATGGAAAGGAGATCAAACATCAGTGGCATGCTATGAACCAAGTATTGCTTGGGGCAGAGGATTTTTTGTTGTTGTTGTTCTTTATTCTCTAATTAATCATCTTGGGTGGTCCCATTTTTTAAAAAAAATTTGGTCTGAACTTATTAACTGTTGCTAACCATCATAAAACAATATTACACTAAATGATATGTGAATCTGGGGGAGACACACAGGGAATACATTGTCGGTAACTAGATTCAATTCCCTATGTACCTAGTGTGTTCACAAAACTTAAATCTGGTGAAAACTCTACTATTATCAATACTACTTACCAAATAATATATCTTTAACAGAATTGTCTTGTGTGATGGGCTGCAGATCCATGAAAATAGGATCCCAAAGTTAAAAGTGTCCTACAGTAGGTACTGTGGGTTGGATGTCATGGTTGTACAATCAGCAACACAGTCATCTTAGTATTGCAGTTTTCTTCCAGTAGCCAATGCCCATTGTTGATAATTCCACCACCCGCCTCCCTCTTATAAGATACTTTTAAGAGATTCAGGAAAGTTGCAATATCTAAAACCATTTTAAGTGGATGCTCACTCTCAACTTTTTGAGGAACAGAAAAAGTTGTTTTTCAAGGAAAAAATTACAAATAAAAGTTTGAGAGTTTAATTTCAACAACCAAAGCCATGTGAGTAGAAATGTATGTTCTTACTTCTTTTCAATGTCCTTTTTGTTACACTCCAAGTCCATTTGTACCAACAGTAGCAACTTTCTTTTTCTGCCATATCATCAAACATTTGGCTAGCAGGGTTATTAATCACACTTTGCACTTAGTTGGTCTGAGTTTGAAAAGCCATTGCTTAGAATTCTATAAACAGTCATTAATCCTTAAAAAAAAAAAAAAAACTTCAGGAGGTTGTGTGCTTTGTAATCATTTTATCCAAATTATTCAGTTTTGAGAATTATTATGTGCTTGCCATATTTCTTAGGATCAGGCTCATTAATGTTTCTCTAGCTATGAAATCTAGTAATCATTTTGATACAAGTTAAACAAATTAGGTTGGTCTCTTGGCCTAATGATTAGTCTTCTTTCACATTTTTGCTCAGAAGTAATTTTTTCTAGAATCTTTTCTGATGCTGGGGTCAGCTCCTCTTGCTAGCCACTCCCACTTCCCACTGTGAGCTGCATGCATTAACACTTACATACAAGATATCACTTCTTATGTGATTGTGCTTTTCCTAAATGACACTGTAAGAGAGACCCAAAGACATAATTTGTTTTATTCATATTACTTTTCGAATCCCCCAGCATGATGCTCACAGTGGATCATATGCATCTTTTACTAAATAATGAATGCTTCATGGCTACAAAGTTCTGATTACAAGTCAGCCTCTGTCATGAACTAATTGTGTGACCTTAGACAAATTCATTAACCTTTCTAATTATCAGCATCTTGTTCTAAATTAATTTTATTTTTGCTAAAAGTAACAATGCTAACATTGTGGGAACAATTTTATGGGCCAAAAGTTGTTTTATAAATAATCATATGAAGTAGATACTCTTATTATCCTTAATTTATAATTGAAGGAATTAAGCCTAGGAAGCATAAAACAAAATGTCTATCGGTGAAGTTAGTAAGTGGCAGAACTGGGAATTTGAATGCAGGCATTTAGGGTCAAGAACCCAGCCTCTTAACTAATTCACTATATGGCCCTCCCTAAAAACTATGTTTCTTCATTTCATCTCAAAATTAATGTTTAATAATATTGATATAATAAAAGACTTTTCCACAGATTTGTATCTACATATGATACCTAGCTCAACCTCTTATTAATTTTATAGCTATTAGCTCATCAGTTTGCTGATCTTTAAACTTTGTATTTGTAAAATAGTCATAATCATGTTTACCTTGCTGTGTTGACCTAATAGTAAAATCAACCAGTGCTCACCGTGTACCAGCATTTAGCAAATTATATGATGTCAGCGTTGGAGAAATAATCAGTGTGATTATGATTTAATTCATGAAAGAAGTACTAGTTCCAAATGATTTTTTTTGAAGTACCATACAATTGAGAGAATAGGAGAAACTGATTTTTAGGTAAAATATTTAAGTTAAAGACTTTTGGTGACTTAATTATTTGTAAAATTGCAAGTTTTCTAGTTGCTTTAAGGCAAAAGTTCAAACCAAGTCGACAGCAGTCTGGATTAAAACCCAGGCACTTCTAGCAGCAATAAAAAGTAAACAAACTCTGTTTTATTTAATTAGCCAGGTCATAATACCCCTAGTTTTCATCTAATGAAACAGAGGCTGGAGCATTCTTGGTCTCTGCCTGGTGAGAGGACAAGTTTTCTGACTAGAATCTCTGTGCTCTTGTTACATTTTTTTTTTCTATTTGAATACATGGGTTTAAGTAATACACACAAATTTTTCCCAGTTCTCATAGCTTGGCTTAGCTTCTGTGCAGGGTACTGAACTCCCAGCATGCTCATTAGTTCACTCAACACATTAGTTATTATGTGCACATTTCTGATAAATATGCTATGTAGATATAACCATCTCTGGAATTAAACATCTCAAGGAATATCACTTTGTTTCATTTACTTTCCAAAAATGAAGAATTACTACTACAAATTTAATTTAACAGCATTGGAGTTTGGCTATTAGTTGTTTTTCTAAATTAGTAGACCTGTGTAAATTTTGTTTCCAGATGCAGGCCACCAGGCAGAATCTTCTCAAAAAGAGAGGGGAAAAAATTTTTAAATGGGCATTCTGCCAATCTTGAGGAATGAACTGGCATTTTTAGAGTCTTTGGAATATTAAGAACAGGTCATAAGTAAAAGAAAATAGGAAATAAGGACCGGAGGTTGAGAAGCCTGGAGTCAGTTCAGACCGTCTGAATCACTCATGCTGTGGTGGTGATTTGAGCTGACAAAATGTTATTGGAGGGATCACTCTCCTCTACACTGTTTGCTTTGGGAAGTCAGGCAGAGATTTATTATGGCTGAAAGCCTTTACAGCTGTCGGATGTAGTGCTAGGTCGAGTTGAAAATATCAGCTGAAATTAATAGCATGAGTTGTGATTTTGAATATTGCAACAGTTGTAATGGAAAAAAAAAAAAAGAAGAAGAAGAAGAAAGAAAGAAAACCAGAGACCATGGTTTTGTTGTACATCTGTGGTTACATTGGGTTGTAGAAAAAAAAAAAAGTCTTGGTATATCTAGTGAGGAAAGGGCAATCTAATGTCCAGTGGATAGAATCCAGATTCCTGAAAGTCTCATTTAAAGGCTGATAATTAATGGGATTGCACTTAGATGTAGTAAAAATGTTAGACTCAATATGTGGAATGCTAGAGGAAAGAAGACTCTGAAGGTGATGTCCTTCCAAAGAGTGATAACATGGGAGAGTGACAGTCCCTGAAATTTATGAGCATCTATGAAGATGTAAATTAAAACATATTTGGAAGATGAAGACAGATAGATGCATGCATACCTATCTAGATCACCTGGAAATATAGTTTAAACTATTAATCACTATTTTTCCATGTATATTCCTACACAGTGGTATGTTTATTCACCTAGCTATCCTTAAAAATGTAAGGGCAGTCAAATGCAAAGTGAAATATTTCAATTTTTGCCTCCATAAGTATGTACACATTTCATATAGTGAAGCATATTTCTGTGGTACAGAATTACCCATAGCTAATGTTTATTATGAAACTCTGAGCATAGGAATATATTATAAGGTGGTTTCTAAACTCATTTGAGCATAAAATCATCTTTTTAGGAATAATTTCCTGAGTTAGGTTTCTCTGCACACACTATGGAAAGTACTGTTTCTGAAAGGACAGTGTATATGCTGGGAATTTCTTCCATTCCTTGTCTTATGAGGTACATAACTCAGAATGTGGGTATCCAAGCACAGTGGGAACCCGTTACATTGTTGACTAATTCAATATATGTAATACATGCTATGTCAAGACTCTTATCATTGCAGGAAACACTCAGTCTGTTATCAATGTAAAAAAAAAGTGTGTTCAAATCTGAGCAAATGGCAGCAGATCTTCTAGATTCTGGTATGCTAATTTAAAAATTGGCATATTGATGCTAATGATTCATATAATATATAATAGCTGTATTGTTGTTTTTTTAATGGCTGTATTGTTGATGAAGTCTTAAGAGCTTCTAGTAACCAAAAATGTCCATTAAAAGGAGATATTTATGTGAGAAGCATATGAATATTTTTGGGGAATGGGCATCTGACTTCATCAAGTTATTCATATTTTCACCAAAAAAGCAGAGTATACAGTAAGAAAATATTTCCCTATCTATTATGAAAATATTTTCCTACGTCTCCTTTTTATCTTGGCTACTCTCATCATTTTATTATCTTGGCTGTTTTTAATTTCAATTTAGAAATAGGCTAATAAACTAATGGTATAAAGTGCAGATGAAAATTCCACTTAAAGGAGCTAAATCATAATCTGAACTATTATTAGTCATAAATAATAATTTTGAATAATGAAAGTTCTCTTCCATAACTTCCGAGTGCTTTTAGGATAAGACTTCAAGTGGTCTGGTTTTTCCTGTCTCTCGAGTTGTATCTCAGCACCTGCTTCATTCTTTAAATTTCAGTCCATTTATCCTTCTCAGTTTATTGTACACTCCCTGCATGTACCCAGGATGCTACTTTGACCTCATTTACCTAAAAAAGAGGTTTGCATTACCAGACAACCAACCCCTGTGCTCCAGTCTTGAGAAGGTCTCTTTGTTCTTTCCCCTCAGAAGATAATATGGCTTATTTTCAGAGCTTTCACCATAGGTTGCAATGACATATCCTTTAGTGTGATTACTTGACCAGTTCCTCAACTAGACTCTGAGGTCTTTAAGAAACGAAGTCATAGCTACATTGCGTTCTCTCCTGGTTCCACTAGAAAGTGGCAGCTATTTATTGCATGAATGAATCTTCCCAGTCATCCAAACATGTTTCCTGCTTTCTAAGTACCCTGTTAAAGAGGTAATACCAAGTGGAAAGACAGGGCACTTGGTTGAATGTAGAATGAGATTCTGCCTGTGGCTATGTATAGCCAAGGAGGGGAACCCTGAAGCTAATAGAAAGTTATGCAGCATATTGTTATTGGGGAGGCAAGGGTCCCTTTAGACAGAGATGTTATGTGTATACATTCATTTAATATCTGGCACAGAATAAAAGGGGAAACAGAATTGTGTCAAGATAAACAAAGCAAAATTTGCACTTTAAGATACATCTGAATCCATTTACCATTAAGATACTAGCAGCCATGTTAAAGGAGAGAAGTTCCTACCAACATGTCTCTAGATTTCAGTCTCCATCAGCAATCTTAGGAAAACTAAAGTCCTTCCAGCTGATAGAGGAAACCTTGTGGGGAGTTTCTCTGTACCTTCTATTATTGGGAAATGTTGCTATTTTTATTTATGTGCCCATAGGTCATAGATATTGTCTGACCTTCAATACCAATCACAGTCAGTATACATTGAAAAACATAAATACAGTTTGTATTATATGAGTTTAGTTAAGGACTGAGAACAAAGTGTGAGTTCCATGTAAAATACTAATGCAAGGTTAAGCAAAAATAGTTTTCAGTTGTGTTGGGACTTATTCACCTTTATTATGACACCAGAAAAATATTCTTGTCTTTAACCAGGCTCAACTTTTCCTCAAAAATGTGTATCTAATGGTAGTATTTCATTTTACACAGACATTGATTCAAAACTGAAATAAAAATCATCCAAGTAATGTTCCCTAATTAAAAAGATAGAAAAACTAATCCATGTAATATTTGGGAAATGAAATTCTAGCTCTGGTTAGAATTTCAAATTCATGGCTATTAACATTATACAGTATGAAACTAGTAAAATCTAGCTTATTAGATAGCTTTTGGCAGAAGAGGAGAATAATGGTAGTAATATAGAATTTAGTTTCTCTCATTAAAATAAAACAAATCATTCCAATTTACTTTGTCCTGTGTTTGTTGCTTCAATGAAATACTCCACAGAAATCACTTATTGAAGTGCTGGTTATATTGTCCAGCACCTTCTAACATCCTGTGCTTATTTGATGTTTGGTTGTTGTTGTTCCCCTATTATAGGTAAAAGCTTCAAATTCTCCCTGGTGTTTTCATACAAGTTAGATATATTTTAAGATCTGAGTAAATACTTGGTTGATTCATAATATGTTCCTTTAGACAAACTTTTGTTCCCCAAAGACCTTGAGAGACATTCTCTGACTAATTCATCTTTATTTCAAAGAAGTCCTATAATACCCATCTGTGGCCGCCATTTTCTTCTGAAGATTAATCTGGTTTGGATGGGAATTTCTTGATAAAAACAGATCTATCATGACCTATAAAAATAACTCAAATTATATCAAATGACGGTGCCACAGCTACTGTGGGAAGCACGAGCTTTCTAAGAAAGCATGATCTTAAAATGACTTTTCAACAATTTGTTGCTTACTCAGTTGCTTTATGGGGAACAACTTGAGATTTATCATGCTTAATTGGCCCCCAGGGAAACATTTACTATTTTCAACATGATATACACAGGAAACTTCCCCACACACATCTCAGTAGGACAAAATGTATCCTTTAAGATTGTAGATTTGGAGTGTACCATGACTGATGTGTTTTATGAAAATAGCCTATTATTTATAGATGGTGGATTTTGCTGCAAGATACACCAATTTCCTACATGTGACTCATTATTCTAAGACATCACCTTCCCTTTATTGACTTTGATAAAAATAATCTATTCATATTTGCCATTTTATAGATAGCAAGTGTTTTCATATCATATCTATGCCATCATGTAACATCCAAATATATTGAGAAGAATATGAATCATCTCCAAGCAATTGTGCTTGGATTTGGAAGATGTTTGGGGGATGGGAGCAGTAATTTCATAGGCCTACTATGTGCCCAATGCTTTCCTACATTGTCTTGTGTAGGACTACAGATTTCAGAACCAGAGGCCTAATTCTAACTTGGTTCCACCATTTACAAAACTATTGCTTTGGGCAAATCATTGCATATCTCTTTCTCCGATTCCTTCTACTATAAAATGGTGATATTGGTGCCTACTGTGTAGGATTTTTAAAGAGTATAGGAATTAATGTAATATATATGAAATACATGGAAAAGACTTGTTTCAGAGTAAGCAATACATAAATGTTAACTGATTATGAACAGCAATCATGGCAATTATCATCTCCTCTTTATAAGTGAGGAAAATAAGTTCATACAGCAAGTTCCTAAAAAGGATAGCCTTCAAATCTTCCAAATATCCTAACTTTATAACAGGTAGTGTTTTGTTTTGCAAATGATTGAACTGTTTCATTTTATTATTGGTGCTGATATTTATACCATGAAAAAAATTAACAATGTCTCAATTGAGCGTGGGTCATGACTTGTCACCTATACTTGTGTTTTCCATAGTGTTTTCTAAACTTTCTTGTTTTCATTCTCCCCTGGGCCACTTTTCTTTGGAACATATGTATTACTCATGTTCTGCTTCTCCTTGCTCCTGGTAATCAGTGCTGAACAAAATGTCTGATTCTCGAACAGGTTTTGAATGAATCCTCTCATTTTAGATTTTTTATTCTAAGTTAATCACTTTGCTTTCTTTAAAAAAAAATGCTTCTATTTATCAGTGGTAAAATCCATACCTGGATCATTTATTTAGTTCAGTCGATTCAATCTTGTGCATAACAAATTGAGCCTCTAGGGATAGGGGAAAATGATGTTATTAAAAGTGTTGTCAGTAGCCAGAGATGTCTGACTTTTGCTTTATTTCAGTTCAATTTAGCATTCCCACATTATTTGAATAACAGCGTTATTTTATGTGAAATATAACATTGATACAGAAAAGATGCTGATAAAAAATTAGCTTATTAACTTGCTAGCCCAAAGTATGTTAGAATAACTTATCATCTCAGCTTAAATAATATATATTATGAAATATAAGTATCAAATAGAAAGTTACTTTGTGAAAAATTATTCAGGACTGTTTTTAAAAATTCATCCATGTTGTTGCTTCTGCTTTTTACATCAAAATAAAAAAATTTAAACTTTAAAAGAAAGTTTAGTAAGAAGGAGAAAATAATTATAAAATAAAATGACCTAAAAATATTAAAACAGAAAATTAAATATGCATTATGTTTATAGCTTCATAAAATTCAGGTGCTGTGTGATTTTATCACACACCAGTCAGAATGGCAGTCATCAACAATACAGATAATAACAAATGATGGAAAATGTAGACAGAAGGGAACACTTAGACACTGTCGATGGGATTGTTAAGGAAAATAACCAGTATGGAAATCAGTATGGAGGTTCCACAAAAGACTAAGTATGGAAACACCATATGACCCAGCATACCACTCCTTAGTATTTATCCTAAAGAACTAAAGTCTTGGGCTGGGGATATAGCTCAGTTGGTAGAGTGTTTGCCTTGCATGCACAAGGACCTGGGTTCAATACCCAGCACCAAAATAAATAAATAAATAAATAAAGTCTTCATACTATAGTGATACATGTATACCCATGTTGGTAGCAGCACAATTCACAATAGCCAAACTATGGAACCAGCCTAGCATCCATCAACAGATGAATAGATAAAGAAAATGTGGTATATATACACAATGGAGTTTTATTCAGCCATAAAGAAAAATGAAATTATGTCATTTTCAGGAAAATGGATGGAACTAGAGACCATTATGTTAAGTAAAACAAATCAAACTCAGAAGTTTAAGGGTTCTATGTTTTCTCTCAAGCTAGAGAGGAAAAGGGACATATCTCCTGAAAATCAAAGGGACATCAGAAGAGCATTTTAGTTTTAAAGTGGTAGTACACAGTTGTTCCTTACTTTTTTTAGAAAGCAATTTTAATTCATGATGAATATTTGCAGTGTATTTCAGATCTTTGAATGTAAATTGAAGCTTATGTTCATGAAGTTAAAGTATAATTAATATTTTGATATCTTAGTACAACCACATGAACTCAACTACATCTTAGTCATGAAAAGCAAGCATTTTCATGTGGAATATTCTTCACCTGTAAATGCCAATCCGTCTTTTTATTTTAAATCATTTTTATGGTTTTTAACAAATAGGAAAACGCTATAGAGGGGATGTGAATTACTGGTATGGCCCAATAAGGATAAATAAATATTTAATGAGCCATTCCTAATGCATCTGATGTCAAGATGCTTCTTCCAAGGGTTGGTGTGGGATTTTCAAGCACACGACAAGAGTCTTACATACTTATTGTGTTTGAAAAATTGAAGGAATTAGTAATACTCTCAGATGGTTCCACTGTGTGTTACACAACAAAGCTCTTTATTTGCCTTTAAAGGTGAAAAAGGAAAGAAGGGGATCAGAAAGGTATGAACATGCTATTGTACGGGAGACAGGGCAGGTGGGATCATTTTCCATTCCTCTTGTCTGAAATTATCTATTTCCATTCTATAGCATCTTTGTCTGTCACTCTCCTGGTTATGTGGTTACACATAAGCTAGCTTTGTTTCTGTATCCCAGACTCTTATCGTGTTACCTTTAAATTTTGGTGCATAACAACAGAAGGGTCAACAGTGCCACCTTCCTCCTGGTTTGTATGACTTCATGAGTGACATAGAACTGTGGGAACCAATTTTCTAGGTGGCCCTGAAGTTATTACAGGCAATAACCAAACATTTACATCCACCCAAATATAAAATTTTAGTGAATTTGGACCATTGCAAGCAACATTATAGCTTAGAAAAATGTTGGTCACTGTCAAAGTAATTGGAACATTCACTCATTTTATAATGTATGTTTCATTAGACATACGAAATATTCAGTGTTTCTTATTTAACCCAAAAAGTCTGACTAGATTTTTAAGTTGTTTTCTGGACCTTGGGAGATGATCCTGTTGAGAAATAATTAATTTCTGTTATCTTTGGATAAAAGTAGACAGAGGTAGACAGATCAAATTAATATAATTTAGAGGAAAAAAAATTATTTTGTAGTCTTAACATGGATGCTCTTTCAACTCTAAAATGTATTCTTCTACATCCTATGGGTTTGAGGATAGGGTTGTCATGAAAGAAAAATCACACAGAGAAAATTAATCTAACTCAGCTGTTTTATTTCAGACTTTTTATGAAAATAATTTGTAAGAATTTATAAAACATGCTGTTGTTTCAACTTTGAAGCTTGTGTGTAGAAAGAGTAATCTTTTAATCTAGAAAACTGTGAACGCTGCATCTAAAGGGCTGTAAATGCTAATGGGATATAGAAGTCAATCTGATGTTCCTGCTCATTAATTATGTCAATAAATGAAGTATATAATCCACAAGACTTATTTTAATAAAATGTCATCTCATTCATGCATCAGACACCTCTCATCTTCAAACGAAAGACACGTAGGAAAAATAGCTCAGTTCTCTGCCAGATGGTGGTAACTCAGTAGTGAGAAATTGGAGCCGCAGAGGACAGATCAGGTCAGCTGGGCCACCTCCCCTGCCAGAGCTGCACCCACCAGGGCTCCTGGAGGGTCAGTCTACCCTATTTCAGTGAGTACATGTCCCAGCCTATGGGCTCTTTCCTGCTTTTTAAACTCCCATAGATATAGACACCACTGACTTTGTTTCTGCTTATCATCATGTTGCAAATGGCATCTTTTAAGTCCATGATGTTATCTTTAGTATTAAGTATTTCCCCACCATGTTCCCTTCCATCTCATCTCCCTCTGGCCTTGTCACCGTGCTCCATACTATTTGTTTACTGAGGGAGTTTTATCACAGTATGACAAGGAATTTAGAGGTCAGTATGTACAAAACATAATTCGATATAAAGTAAATTATAATGTCTTCTGGTGGCTAACAATCATAATGGGCATGCTGTCATGTAAACTCAGCTATGTGTGTTAAATGTCCCAATTGTTCCCAGTCTATTCATTTCCAAGGACTGCTGTAACAAAAGACCACAGATGGCAGAAAATGTGTTCTTTCTCAGTTCTGGGCAGCTGGAAGTCAGAAATCCAGGAGCTGTGAGGTTGGGGTTCTTCTGGAATCTCCAAAGGGGGATGTGGTCCTTGCTCTTCTCCTTACTTCTGGTGGTTGCTGGAAATCTGTCATTTCTTGGCTTGTGAAGATGTCTCTCCAATCTCTGTCCCTACTTTCACCTGGCATCATCCCAAGTGTCTGTATCTTTGTGTCTAAAATTTTCTCATCTTATAATAATATTGGTTGTATTGGGGATTTCAGGCCCATTCCAATCTGGTATGGCCTCATCTTAATTTTATTATATCTGCCCAGACCCCACTTCCAAATAATGTCATAACTGTAAGGTTCAGGTGCTCATGGATTTGGCAGAGGGCCACATAAGGGCCACTCGGCACACAAGACTTTTTCTTTTTTCTTTTAAAATATTTTTTTAGTTGTAGATGGACACAATGCTTTATTTTGTTTATTTATTTTATGTGGTGCTAGGGATTGAACCCAGGGCCTCACACATACTAAGCAAGTGCTCTACCACTGAGCTACAATCCCGGCCCCCTTTTTCTTTTTTCTCTAAAGGGTCAAACAGTAAATGTTTTAGAATGTGTGGGTCTTATAATTCCAACTGCTTGATTCTGTTATTGAGTGTGACAAAAAGAAATGAGTGTGACAGGTCCCAACAGAACTTCATTTATGAGTACTCAAAATAGGATTCATAAGATTTTTACATTTCATGAAATATTATTCTTTTGATTTTTTTCAACAAATTTAAACGATTAGTCATTTGTATTTCCTGGGCCAATGTTATAACAGGTAGTGGGTGGAATTTTCTACCATCTATTTTCTCTTTTATTGATGGATTTCAGACCAAATTTAAGGTGCAGAGTGATTACTCTATTCCATACAAAGAAATCATGGCTGCTAGTCGGCAAAAACGTTGCCTTATTTTTCTGCTTGAGAATTTATTTTTACACTTTCTTTTTTGTTGTTGTTGTTAGAATAAAAGAAGGTCATGGTTTAAAACATCCAGTGCTTATAATACGAAACATAATTTTCTTGTTCAGTTTTATTCGATTTCTGCTCTCCACATTAAACTATTTCAATTATTCCAATTATTTTAGCAAGTAATAATTGAAGTATTCCTCTTTTTCCTATTCCTTTTTTAATTACTTAATTTATTTATTTATGTTTGAGGTTTTGATGCCCACTGAGCTTCTACTGAAAAACAAGTGTTCAGCTTTTTCCTACTTCCTGTGTATCCCATCCCTACAGTTCAGGATTTTTAATCATGCTCATTTATTTTCCCTCCCTGTACTCTCCCAAAATAGCAATTTTTGGTTAAATCAACATTCTTTATATTCATGACTATAACTATGTAAACCTTATTCACTGCTGAATCACACAAAAAAAATGATTCCTTTTGTTCTGGGGTACTTTTTTCAAAAAATGAACCGTGGTCTCATTTTGTCATTGGTATAGTTTTCTAAGTATGCATTATGAACTCATCCCCAAATTTCCTTCGATGTCTGCATAAACCCCCTCAATAAAGACACCCATCAGTCATTTCCTATTGCATTTTTGCATTAGGACGATACCCTTCTTGTTGTCCACCCACACCCCATCCCCTGTTCCTGGATAGGCTTATTGCCCCACAGTCCTGTGGCAAAGCTATTGAACTGGGACATCTTTGTCACGGAAATCCTTTTTCCTCCCCTTCAGTGTTGAAATGCATACTTTTATGCATATGTTTCAGCAAGCCCCTAAGAAAAGATGTATGGGCTACAAATATGCTGAGACATTTTTTTCACTTGAAAAGGACTTTACTTCTACTTAACAGATGATATTCTCTTACAGTAACTTCAGAGATACCAAGAGCAGTTGAAGGCACTTAATTCTTTAGCTTCTAGCTTTGAGGATTCCTATTGGTACACCTGAAATTGCTCTGATTTCCATTTTTGGGTATGTGACATTTTAACTTTTGAAACCTTCAAAATCTATTTATGCCCAGTGTCTTGACATTTCACCAGGCATGTTTTCGTGTGAGACTGTTTTCTCATCCATTTGGTGTTGGGGACACTTGGTGTTTTTATGCTGTAAATCTGCATCTTTTTTATTCTGAAAAATATTTTTGTATGATTTTTTTAGTATTCTCCCTCCACTTTCTCTGCCTTCTCTGTTTGGAACTTTGATTACTCACTTCCTTCTTCTAGTCTTAGACTATTTATTAGCCAAATGTTTTTCATTCAGAACTGATTAATTCTCTTTCTGTATAGTTTTCTCTTTATTTCCTATTTTGTTTATCTTCTATCTTATACAAGTCCTCATTTATTTTCTAAACTTCCTACTCATTTATTTCAAGCTTGCTGCTATCATATTTTTAATCTCCATGTATTCTTTCTTGTTTTTTTTTTTCTTTTTTGAACATCATTTCTTTTCCCTTTGACAGAATTCTATTCCTTTCTTATGGGTACATTTTCTTTTAGCTATGTGAGGATGTTGTAGGCTCTTAGAAGTCTTTCTGTGGTAGTTTTTTCTTTCTGCCTTGTCAGAGCTCTATTCTGTTTATTTGTTGTCTCATACTGGACATACTGTTTCTGCTTATTGAAATTTCTGTGCATAAGATCAGGATTTTCTGAATGCTTGCTGATGGGGCATTTCCTTTGGGGATGCATTCAAAATGTCAAATTATCATTTTCTGATATCTCTTTGGAGGCATTCAGATGTCTTTGTGTAATTCTCTAACTTGGCAGATCTAAACTTAGATCCCAGGATCACATAACTGAGTAGAAGAGAAGTGGTTGATATTCAGTAGACAGTGTGAAGGTGCCTTCTCTCTGCATGAGGCCAGTGCTTCTCTTTTCCACAGACACTCCAATGGAAACTCGAGAAAGAAAATCTCTAGCCTTGCACTGGGATACAGGAAGGGACCTATAATCTGTTTTTCCAACATTTTCTCCTGCTTGAATTCCACCCTGCATCCTGGGCTTTGTGGTAGCCAACCATATTGGTGCATATTAGTCTCCTTTTTGCTTTGTTTCAACCTCTTTTCTTTCCTGAGTCCATTCCCTAGCTCTACTTGCTTCATGTCTTTCTGCATCTTGTTGACATCTCTTCCACCCTATTATATCTATTTTCATTTTCATTGTGATGATGGACTCATAGCTTGTATTCCTTTTTGTGATTCTAGTAGTGTTGCCCTCCATGTGTTAAGCTAAAACAAGTACTCTCATGTCTGAATAGTTTTCTTCTTTTCCTGCCCATGTACAAGTCTTCTTATGTTTTGTAATTCAAGTCTACTATATATTAAGAAACTACATATATTCCCTAGAAATAGTGAGACTTGCTCCAAATTACGATTCTGGTGATATTTTTTCACTACAAATCTATTATTTCTCTGGGGCTGGGGATGTGGCTCAAGCACACTCCCCTGGCATGCGTGTGGCCCGGGTTCGATCCTCAGCACCACATACAAGCAAAGATGTTGTGCCCGCTGAAAGCTAAAAAATAAATGTTAAAATTCTCTCTCTCTCTCTCTCTCTCTCTTAAAAAATAAAAAAAAATTAAAAAATCTATTATTTCTCTTTGTTTTCTTCTATCAGTAATAAATATAATCATGTACTATCAGTAATAAATATAGTCATGCACTATCAGTAATAAATACAGTCATGCATGATAATGTTTTTGTCAAGAACTGACCACATAGATGGCTGAAGGTCACCCTATAAGCAAAAAAATTGCATAATTCAGTGAGCTTATAGTCTCCTTAATACCATAGTGCAAAGCAATATACATGCATGGTGATGTTGATGTGTGCACACCCATGGTGCTGCTGCCAGTTCCAGAAAAGTATAGCACATGTTTTTATGTATGACACAGAAAACCTGATGATGATGACAAGGGATTATGTTGATGGCTAATGTATTTATTATACTACACTTTTATTTGTTATTTTATGGCATATCCCTTGTATTTATAAAAACAACTTTATATAAAACCATGCTATGCTATGTTATGCCAGTGCAGCTTGGTGTAGCACATTTACAGTGTCTCTTGACTGCATCTAGATGCCATGCTGGGTGATGGGCCTGTGCTGTCCTTATTTGTACAATACACTCTGAGATGTTCACACAGCAGTTAAATTGCCTAGCAGTGCATTTCTCTGAACATAGCTTTATTGCTGAGCAGTGAATGTGAATGAAAACAAAGACTTCCACACTTCTTTTCTAACTTTTTGGATCTGCTTTCTTCTGCAGTATATATATTTTTTTTATTTTCCAACAATCCTCGTATTTAGGCACAAAAACTTGAGACTACATTATGGATAAAAAAAACCTAATTGAACTTGATTTTACTGATACAGACATAAGCTCAATAGGAGTAAGTGACTTTATTTATTTTAAGATGCATATTGAGCACTCACTCAATAGCAATAGTGAAAAACTTAGCTATTACCTCTGCCCTTTTGAGTTTGCCCAAAGTCCCATAACTGCTTGAATGAACCAATAACTATATATATATATATATATATATATATATATATATATATATACTAAATGTNATATATATATATATATATATATATATATATATATACTGTTAGATGCTTAAGGTGATACGATAGACATAGAATAGCCATCAGAATTAATTAATACCTGGTAAAATATCTGCTTTATCATTTATCATCTGGGGGCATTTGGAAATGGCATTAATCTCTGGCACTTCAGCTCGTGCCTAGACAGTATGAGAACAATTACCCACATCTTAGGATTTTCCTAATTATTACACGAGATAATAAAGTAAAAGTGTTAAATATAGAGACTGTCATTTAGCTTTTGCCCAATTTAAAGAGTTTGAATAAGAGTCTTAAATTGCCATTACACAAGGCATATTGTCTGTTCAGGCACAATATAAAACACCTCACAGAATCTTTCTTTCTGACTGGTATCTCCCTACTTAACAAGGCACCAAGGATGGATCTAGGTCCTTCCTTCTCTTAGAATCATTCATCTATTTAACTAAGAGTAATTCAGTTTAATTTAATATCTCCAGGGTAGACATGAACAGGAAATAGACATGAATAGGAAACTAATAAGGTTTACTATTTGGTAAAATACTAGAATATTAATGAATAACTATAACCAAGACCAAATAAATCCATTTGACTCTAAACACCGCATTTGTAAGAGAAAAATGTTTATTTAAAGACTTTCATGAGTCACGTACATATTGTTATATTTATTCCTCTGAATTATTCTACCATTAGATATATTCTAAGCTATAGGTTGTTTTTCCAATTGCCTTTTTAAGGTAATGGATCACATAATTTATTTTAGTTCAAAACTTGACTTGCTGGAATGTGTAGCTATTTTAGGTTATTTAGGACTATGTCAGTCAATATATTATGCCAATCTTGGACTCCTAGATAAGGATTTAAGATTTAATGTGCATAGCACACATTTCTAACATCATATAAATAATCCAAAGAATTTCTTCAGTGGAGAAAAGTTCATTATAACTTTTTATTTTCTGGGTGAAAATATCAAAGAGAATAATACATTCTGAAATAGCCCTGTTATTTCCACAGCTTTCTTCTAAATATATATATATATTTTTCTGTACTCTCTTGTTCTCGAGAACCCGAAACTCAAGTCAAAACCAAAGATGGTTTTCTTATGTCATGTCAGAGTCTGTACTATCTGTTGTTTCCTGATAAATATCAGATTCCTCTTATCTATGCAACTCACATTGCCAATGCTCACAAAATGACAGTCAAGGTTCACTTCATTAAGTTGGTCAGTAGAGTTTCTCCTTAATATGCCTTAAGAGATATCCTTATAAAAAATGAATGTTGGCAGAAGTCAATGCTTAAAACAAAGAGAACAGGTACTCTACTCAAAAAAAAAAAGCATTTGTTTCTAATGGAAAGTAAAACTCTAGTTGATCTACAGAGTTGTGTTTAAGCTTTATCTACTCGATTTGATGTAGTGTCATGATTGATTTATGGTTTTCAAGTTGTCAATTCTAATGGCAGTTAGTAGCTTGACTCTGAAGTTATTAATGTAAATATTAGGTTAATTTGATCACCAACTGTTTTAATTTTTTCTTCTTCCTACCCACAAGTTGAAACTATATGATATGACCCAGGATAAGATAATTTATGGTGTGAAACTAAGAAATAAAAATAGTGTTAAGTGGAAGAAACTTTAGATTATTTAGCAGGACATTCTGTTCGTAAGTAAGTAAATTGAGGCACAGGAAAGGCAAGTGAATTTTCTGGACACACAGAGTTTACCTGGTGAGAAAATATAAGACTGGATTCAAAGGCCCTGAAGTTCAGTACTCTAAAGTTAAACTAGCTGTTTAACATTCTAGTGAACAAAATTTGTTCTAATTGTTATTCCTTCTTTACATGGAAAAAAAAAAACTTTGCTGAAATATTCTCACAAATACCTTGAGACTACTTTATGGATAAATGAGTAGCAATACAGACCTTGGAAAAATTGTGAAATAGAGAAAATATACCTTTTGCTGCTTATCTCCCAAGCAGAGTTTTCCCTTAAGGCCTCTAAGACCATTGAGACCAATTCATATAGTTGTAAGAAGAATAAAATGATTAGCTAAAGTAGCCAATACTAAATAACTCCCTTTATGATTTTAAATATGATGCTTTGTGACATATTTTTATTTAATAGGAAAACACTAAGTATTTAAAATCATTTAGGTACTTACATTAATATTTCGTATTTGGTTCTAAACTTATCTTAATAGATTATTTTGAATTATTATAATTGTTTCTCACTGAGATACTATGGAGATAAGTGTGGTATGTCCCTCCCCTACTAAAAAGGAAGAAACTCCAAGTTAAAAATAAATTAAATTTTTTTTCCCAAAGATCTTACAGCTTGAAAGCTGTTCTCATAGCTATTTGGGAATTTGAATCCAGATTTTCTGATAAATTACTGAAAATTGTGCTTTGTGAATATGCAATAAAAGTTAGAAATTAAGTATAATTTATATTTAGGAATAGTCTTCACTATCTTCCAAATTTCAGGTCATATTCTTGAACAATTGCTTTGAGCCTGAGCAAAATACATGAGAAAAGCAAAGAACAAAGAATTTGAAAAATAAATTATATATTTTTTGTTCCCTTTAGGAACAAAAGGTGGTGTTTGAAATCTTTTTCTTTTTACTAATATATATTGTATAGTACTTAACACTCTCAAAATAACCATCTTTAAATTTCTAAATTAACAATCTGTATTTTTTTTCAGACTGAGAAGCCCAATTAAGTAATATCATAATTCTGCACCAAAAGAACAGACTTTCAAGACTTTCTTTACATGTGTCTCAGACATCTATTTATCAAACATTCTTCATTTATCATATCTCACTATTCATAATAACACAGACTATGAGGGCAGTATTAATATCCTATTTTTAATAAAAAATAATTGAGGTTAAGAGATCAAAAGATTTTTCCATTATCAAAAGGCGTAAGAGGCAAAGCCATGACTAGAGACTACTGATTTCATTTTTTGTTTTTATAACATTTAGTCATGATTTTATTTTAATAAAATATGTTCCAATAATTATTTTCATTTTAATTACAAAGGATCTCATTTTTATGTGTTGCTCAAAAGAAAAATTTAAAAGATTCAATAATATCAAGTAGAGACCAAATGTCCCTTAATCACAACCTGGACCCTTCAGTTTCATCTGGAAAATGACCATGATGTATTCTTATGTATCTGTGTTGAGCTGTATCCTTCTCTTCAGTTCTACTTCCCTGAAATAACTATTTATTTCTCTAAAATCATATTTTTAATTTATTCTCCAGTTACTTTCATTATTCCAGATTGTCTCTTGTACGATAAACTTTAAAAAAAAATCATTTCTTGATAGACAAAGAATAAACCTTTTTCATTATGGTCATTTCTTTGTCTAGGTTAAAATTTTGGCAGTCCTATTTTTGAATTAAGAAACAATATTTATGTTGCTTATACTCTCACTGTACATAATCTACTTAGGATATTTTAACTTCCCACTATTCAAAGTGAGAAAGTATTATCTTTTTTTTCCTAGTATTAGTTTCCCTCAATGCATCTACCAACGTCTGTTTGCCACACTGTGACTAGGGTTTTGTGCTATGTATATACTATGCTGTTAATTAAGCCTTTTCTACTTTATCTCTGATTGACTTCAAAACTTGAAAACTAATAACTAGTTCTTGATGTATTTGATATTGCAGAATCAAGACTTATATTTGAGGCCATAGAATTGATGAAATATAATAAGGCACTGTAGCTCAAGTGCAACTTTCCAAAGATTCCTCAGAGCTTGGAAGACATTTCTTTATAGAAACAATGCTGTATCTAGAGTTACTATCAGTGAGAAGTCTCATGCCAATATGATCATTCCTTTGTAATCAAATATTCTTTTTTTTTGAAAATTTTTAGTGATTGAGTCTTATCACCACTTTTCTGTAATGTTTGACCCCCTGGGGTTCGTTTAGTTCATTCATCTCCTCAGTACACTGAAGCTCTTTTTGATTAAAGAACTGTGTATAGCCGGCCATGGTGGCACATGCCTGTAATCCCAGTGACTCTGGAGGCTGAGGCAGGAGGGTCTCAAGTTTAAAACCAGCCTCAGCAACTTATTGATGCACTTAGCAACTCATTGAGACTCTGTCCCTAAATAAAATTAAAAAAGAAAAGGGCTGCAGAAATCATATTAATTTAGCTATAAAATTCTAAAATAAAAATAATACCAATATACTAAAATAGCTTTGTCCTGAAGAGTAAATAAGCACATGTATAAATAGTTATCATTTCTGCTGCTTTCTGGTAATATGATTCTTATGATTTTTGCCAGAGGATACACTGATTCTGTAGTATGTAAATTATGTTAGTGTGGATATAAATGTTCTATTTCACAAAATAAACATTTTCTTAAAGCTTTTCAATTCAGACATTTAAGTTTATTTTATAAAAAATCTTAGGAACCCTGCTGCAGCCCGGGTAGCTGGGCAAACTAACGGGAGGGGGGGGGTGACGAGCAACTTGTGTACATTGATACAGCAGGTGTGGGAGCCCTTTATTGTAGGACAGGAGGGGTATATATATATATATACATTCCACACAGCTTATCTTAATTAACATAAACTAGATACAGCAGTCAACCAATAAGGAATCTCCACATTTTATGGTTCACTGGTGTTACTTCACAAACCACTCCCTCTGGCAAAATGCCAGGCGCCATCCTGACTTGTTTACAGACCCTAGCAGAACCCGTTTGTATCCCAGGAGTCTGATAGTTTATGCAGATAATATTTTGTTTAAAAATAATTAATTATTTAATTAATTCTGTATTCTATATTAATCATTAATTCTGTATTTTGAAATACATTAGTAAAAAGAACGCAGTATTTAGGTTTGAACTCTTTATTTTCATAGCAAGGTCATACTGGTAAATAGATAATAGCATAAAATGATTTCTAGCTGGAAAAATACCTTAATACATCAGGTTCAAGGAATGGTCAGCCAGTTCTGTGTGGATCTACTTGCCTATGCTTTCCCAGATCAGAGTGCTTGCTCCGAGGTATGATCACTGAGTACTGGGCACATGGCTCCGGGTATGATCTGGTAAGCTTTCAATGCTGGAATCCCAAGCCAAATAGACCTTACATCTTGTTGCTTTTAAACAATTACCTTCTTGTGGTTAATGTTTTACACTTCCAATATGAGTACATGCAGTTCCTATTTGGGGCCTTAGTTTTTTTCAAAGCCCAAAAGTAGTTTAAGCTTAGAATAGCTAAAATTTACTAGAAAGTTCTTATGTTTTCAAATGTTACTTGGCATTTGTAGTGTGTTTATAATGTAGCCTATTGCTTAAATATCACTATAAAACTATCTTAAGTCCCAACATTTTCTTATCTGTGAAAAGAGAAAATTTAAAAGATGTGTTAAGATACAACTTTATACTTATGCAATCTAAATAAGTGATAAGTCTTGTTCATAGAACACATTACACATGCTATTAGTATTTACTGGTTGATGGAGAATTCTGTGTGTTTTGGGGGAATACACTATGTATAAAATCTGGATTGTATAATATTAAGAAAGAATGTACTATGTAAGTACTAGAAAAATATACCAAAATAGTAATACTTAATAGCTTTTCATTAGTAGAATTAAGAATACTTGTATTTATTTTAATCAGAACATTTCTGTGTAGTATTCAGTTTGTGTCACTATATACATGAAGATACTGACATGTACATATACACACGCCACACAAAACATGACTTCTTTACTTAAACAGCAACATTTGGAAATATCAAATATCCACCACGGATCTATTTGATGGCTTGTTTAAATAGATTAAAATGTGAAATTTTCATAGCAATGTATTTGAATCAATGTTTTCTAAAGACTAAAAAGTTCTGCCTTCAGGAATTTTTGAAGTTTGAATTTATCCCCCAAACAATATTTGACTCACAAATTATAAAATGTTTTGAATACAGAAGGTTATTTTGATGAACAATTGCACTTTTAAAAAATTACCTTTAAAATGCTTTGACATTTTTATGCTCTGAAACTCTTATACAGTTTTCCATAATCATTTGAATTTGATCATTAGTTACACTTAATTATATCATAATATGGTGGCTGTTTAAGACATGAAATTATCACTAAAAATGATAACTAATATACATTGTTTTTTAATAGTAAATTGTTTTAATTGCTGTTAATTAGTTACAACTTCAGTCACTCCATTTTCAGCATCTCTGAGATGTCTGTTGTTGCAGCATTTTTTTTATGGAACACAATATTTTTAATTTTTCCATTTGAGCGGAGGAGCTGAGGGAAGGTCATGGCCACATTCAATGGTAAAGCTGCACATACAGAGCCTGGAGCTGGGACTGGAGGGTACTCACATCTCTGCTGCTTGGCTCCCACTATTTGAAATAGAATAGAATCTACAGAAATTTCATATATGGAGTGAAAGTTTTACAAAGGTAGCAACTCTGTCTTTATGTTTCTAACTTGTTATGACAAAAATGAAAAATAAATTTATATTTTATAACATTATTTCTGATGAGAAATGGAAAAGCACATTTGGAAGTGTTTTTCTTCAAATGAATTTTAAACAGATGCTTATGATCAAAACAATTTTTTAATAAAATTGAACATTGGTATAAGGTCATCCTCAATGTTTAGATTTTAAGCTACCAATGTCAGAAGATAATTTTATTACCAAATTTTATTTCTGCATTAGGTGTCTTCTTAACCCAGTATTTAAATAATTTGGTTTAAATTCCTCCTATATTATAATTCTGCCACTAGCTGCCTATCCACCTTTTATTTCATTGAAGTTTTCCTTTGCTTTAATAATTGTCTACACAGTTTCTAGTTACTATATTTTGAAATATGCATTCTAAGAAACAAAGCTATAAGCTGAAATCATAGTAAAACTCACTCATGAAAATCAATTCAGAAACCTAAAACTAGAAGCCGCTCTTCATGACTTGAGATGGATATCTTTGTAATACTAAAATCTATATTTTATCTGTGTAAATAATGTGATTTATACCAGTGTTGTTTACATATGTATACACACACAAAGACTATGTAGTTATATTTCTTTCTATATATAATTCATGTATACTTATCTCTCAATATATTAGAATGTTTATTAGAATGTATAAAATGAGGGCTGGGGATGTGGTTCATTGGTAAACTATTTGACTGGTATGCATGACACCCTGGGCTAAATCTCTAGTGTTACACACAAAATGAGAATACATAAAATGAAATAAACAAAAGACCATCAAATAAACAAAATGAAAATCCATCAAAACCAAATTAAAAATAAGACACATATTCTAAGATATAAAATGCAAAAATAGTGTTTGAGAAATTAGTGTTATCTTCTACTGAATAAGTTATCCGCAGATGTGTAATGTCAGCACTTTAAAATACAGCAATTGACTATCCATCATGTGCCAGACATTATGTTAAACACTGTTATACTCTCTAACTTTCCCGTGCATAGCAATCCAGTTATCATTAGTTTTAGTTGAGCTTAATTTAGGCTTAAACTTTCTAGCTCCCTTATTAATCTTGTGTAGTGAAATGTTCTCATTAGTACACACAGCTGCCCCTTAGAAAATGAGAAATTATTTACCTAATTGAAATGTAGCAATTAGCTGAAGATTACTACATAGGATTAAAGACTTTAAAATTTCCATCACCTTATATCTTCCTTATTACTGTTTTTTTTTAAAATAATGCCATGAACAAGTAAATATAAAAAGATATCGGACAATATCTGCAGGAAGTTAGTGTACTTTTGTAGAAATGATGAACATAAATTTAAATCTTTTATTAAAATGACATATCAGAAGGCACCCTGTACACTGTGAACATTCTAGGAATCAAACAACTGAGTAACACTAAGAAGTTCAAGCTTTTTGTTGATTTTTATGTAAAACTACAGAAGCTGGAGTAGAGTTCTCAGGCTTGACCTCTTTGAAAGGATAAGAGAAAAATTAATAACAGATGTTTTGATTTATTTGATTAAAAATAGGTAAGGAAAATGTTAGGAGCTAATCATTAGGGCTGAGGATGTAGCCAGTGGTAGAACACTTGTCTAGTGTATGCGAGGCCTGAGTTCAATCCTCAATATCACCAAAACAGAAAAGAACTAATCATCTGAGTTTTCTGTTAGAAATTTAACCCTTATCTATTGTAATCAAACTTATCAACTTCATTAGAAACAGTTATTAATCCATTCTAAGTATATGCTCTATACGAGTCATTGAAAAGAGTAAAAAAATCAAATTTATACAGATGTGTGTGTGTGTGTGTGTGTCCATGCGCGCGCATGCGTGCATGCGTGCATGCGTAGAAAGAAAGAAAAAGAAAATATTGGTAAAATGTGTTCAAGCGTAACATTGGATATAGCTTTGCTTACATGTCAGTGCTCTGTTCTGTATTAGCTATCTATTGTGACTTCAAAAATATTATCTCACAGTTTCAAGGTCAAGAATGTGGGCAGGAGTGACTTACTCCAGTTTTGACTCAGGTGTCTCATGGGGCTGTATTCAAGCTGTTGGCCTAGGCTGCCGCCTTCCAGTGCTTAGCTAGAACTGAGAGTTTTGGTTCTCAGCTCATTCAACTGGTTCTTGGAACACTTGAGTTCCTCTCCAAATAAGTCTCTCTGTAGTGTTCTTGAAGGGTAGCGCTCTGTAACTCAGTGGGAATTGTCCAAGAATGAAAGAAAACCAAAAATCTTGCATAATGGAAACCACAGGGTCTTTATAACTTGCCATACACTGTTGCTCACACAGACCAACCCTGTCAAAAGAGCGGCTACACTAGGGTGTGACTGCCAGAGGGTGGACTGGTTAGAGGCCATCTGGGAAGAGAACTTCCAAGTGCGGTAGACATGGGACTCTCTTAAGGTCAGTGGTCATATGCTACTTGTCACTCTGTGCTCAACCCCAGCGACAGTTCTGGACAAAATGAAGGAATACACTCCCTCCCACGGGGGCTCCAGAGATCTTAACTCATCTTTAAAACATTTAAGAACTGTGGCAATTGGAATAGGAAAGAGTAAGTACATACTACAGAGCCACATAGTGATCAGTAGATTGACATCTTTATAATATTTATAATTCATATTTTATCTGATTTGATCTAGTAAATTACATCTTCAGTATTCACAAGTGGATTCACCAGGTCAAAAACTAAATAATGCCAAGGTATGCATAAATCTTTAAAGTCTTGGATATTTACATAAGGCAAGAGGTGAAAGGGAGTAAGGAAGAGAGAATGGGGAGAGAGAGAGAGAGAGAGAGAGAGAGAATTCATGTGTTCAATTTGTCTTTTTTTTTTTTTTGTGATGCTGGAGATTAAATCCAGGGCCTTGTGCATGTGAGGCAAACATTCTACCAACTGAGCTATATCCCCAGCCCTGACTTCCTTTTCTTAATTGGTGAATTATAATTCCATCTTCTATCTATGTCATATTTATACATGCACATAATTTTGTCAGTCTCATTCCCCAGTACCTTTCATTTCCCTCTCCCTACTCTTCGCCAATCTGCTTGCTCTCCTCTACTGATTTCCCTTGTATTATTGTTATTTTAATTAGTGTTTTATAAAAATATTATAAATCATATATACTATATTTTAAGAAATGTATCTAGATGAGATTCATTGTGGTGTCAAGGTCCACGGACACAGCATAATTGCATGTGTGTTTTAAAGGATTCTACCAGGAAAAACCCCTATAGCACTGAGAGACGAATTTCAATATATGGGTATGAGACAGGTTTTGATCAATGATTCATAAAATTTCATTGTTTGAACAGGAGCACTGCAGAGCAGGTCAGATTCTTTGGAGAAACTATAAAAAGCAGTTATAGGTAATGAAAAAATAACTTCTCTGTAAATGTTTATCTCAATAATGATTTATAGTTTATATTCCAAAGACAAGTGTGTGCATTTTATAGCAGTTTCAGAAAAGAACCAAGAATGTCAAACAATATCAGCTTCTAAGATGTCATTGAGAAAAGGTCCATTGTTTTTTAAATCATAGAGAAATTGAAGCATTTTGTACCATGAGATTCCGTGTGTGTGTGTGTGTGTGTGTGTGTGTGTATAAGCTTAGTTCCTTGCATTGGGTTTCTGACAGAAAGGACTTGTGGAAAAATCTAGCAAAGACTTATGTACATGCTGGGAGATTGTTTTCTACCAGGTCAGAGCACAGAGGGTTAACAGGTAAAACAACACCGAGGCTTTTATGACCAGGATGCCATTACAGTAAATGAGGTAATACTGTTTTGCTGAGCCCGGGTAAAGGGGAGGCTTAGAAAGGATGAACTCAAGCTGGAGCCAAGTCTAAATTAATTAACTCCAGCAACTCTGAAATTCTATTGTAGAAGAGCAGTGAGTGAAGCTAGGGCTCAAACCATTGTACCTCATGTAGGAAGAAGAGTGAAATAATTAATAACTACCTGACTGGGATGCAGATTGGTCAAGCAGCAATATCAGACAAGTCTGGGTCAAATATCATTCATAATTAGTTATAGTTCTTTAAAATCCTCTCAGATTAGAAAAACCTGATTCAGAAATAAATTCACAAACATTAAAACAGTTTCATGTTCTGATTAAGTTGAATAAAGAATGCTTAAGGTGATCAGGCAATCCTGTTCATTATATATACATTCTACCCAGTTTTTTTCCCCGTCTTATATTAATAGTTACTTTTTGTGGCCTTTTTCAACATTTTAAAAATATAATGAATTACCATCTCCTAAGTCTAAGATGGAATGGGAATTAAACTTTTATATTCCCAGGGTGTTAACATTTATACCCTGTAAATGAGATGAAAAAAAAAAATGTGAAACTCAAGTTCACCTGTTTCACCAGCAAATATTCTTTCTCCTTTGGGGGTGGCTGTGCAGAGGTGTGAACATCTGTTGTCAGGCACAAAAATATAAGTTATATAGAAGTGGATAATTAGAATTTTATCCAGAGAAATGGAATAAAATTATATATGGAATCAACAAAATTATGAATTCTTTTTCTGCTCAGTCACCAATGCATGCATGCCTTGGTCCTCTAAATAAAATTTCCTTATCATTAATATTCAGTAAAATAGTGATTTCACTGATATTAATTAATTTCCATTTCTATAAGCTGCATATCAATAGTTTAGAAAAAATCATATGAACATATTAGGTAAAAAGAATTACGAAGATGATTGTCCATCTCTATCTGACACCTGGTTGACCCCTCGGAGCCCTTTGATCTCTCCAAACTTCTACCAGCCTTCCCCACATAGGGGTTACCACAGGATAATAACTTACTTTTTATATAGTTTTTAAATCTCTGAATTTACCATTTAGCCTTTTATTAGCCACTTATAGGTGAGGTTCAAACCCTGTCAAATTATCCTAAAGTAATGTAGGGATCAAGTTGCCAAGCCTAGCCTCTTAACAAATCTACATAATCAGAAGAGATCAGCAATTTGGATAAATCATGGTAACTGATAGTCAAATTTTGCCCATGTTAGCTTCCTTTAGCTGTAGGAATGACTGACAATTGTTGGAGGGGAGAAATCCAAAGGAATGGTTTCATAGAAACCTCTATAAATTTAGTTGCATGCTTGGTAACTATAGTTATTCATCGATATGCACAGGGGATTTGTTCAGGGCTTGCCATGGGTACCAAAAATCACAAAATAACTTTCTGGAGTTTGGTTAGGATTGCAGAATTGGTAGGTCAAATTGATAAGAACTGATACCTTGATGATAATTAGTCTTACCTAAGACTCATTACCTAACCTAAGAACATCTTCTGGTATATTTTCAATCATCTCCTGGTTATATAGTTATACTGTATTGTTTAGAAAACAATGATAAGAAAAAAAATCTACATGTTCAGTATGGGAACAATTATTTCCCAAATATTTTCTATTTTCTGTTTGTTGAATCCATATACACAGGACCCAAAGGTACAGAGGGCTGCCTACATATAGCAAAATAAATTACTAATGGGCACAAATATCCTCTTTCCACTAGGGTACAGCATATGCACTGAGTATCCCAATCTCAGTGCACAGGAATGCTGAGGTGCACCCAGCCAGAAGTGTTTCAAAGTTTGTGTCAGAGGGCAATCCTTCCAGTTTTGTGGCCATTGTTGGTTACAGAAACAGTAGAATTTAAGAAGATGCCTCAAGATGTTTTATACGCAATGAAGATCTCAATATGCAAACTCATTAAGGAAAGAAGCAGACAAGAATTGATCGATACACATATAAAAGCATGCACATTTTTGTGAGTGTGTGTATGTATGTATGTACATGACCACAAATGACCCAGCCCATCAAGTAAGAGTCATTACTCCTTTCCTTCCTGCCAGCAGACTGCCTTGGACAGGTTGCACTCAATAAATTTTCGTTGATTTGAAGGTGTACTCAAGTTTCTCATGTCCAAAAACTTTTTCGTTATTTAGAGCTTTACTTATATATTAATTAGATTAAAAAGATTTAACATTCTTTGTTGTCACTTAAAATGTATCCCTAATGGATTAAAAAGTTGTTCCATATTTTTAGAAGTGAAATAACACATAAATAAAATAGGTCCTTTATTTATAAAAATGCATCATGGTACTGTCCTAAAAAGTGATACTTTGATATACGCAAGAAGGGATGGTCAGTAGCTTGGTTCCTTCTTCTTGCTTCCAAAGCCCTCTGCGGAGTCAGACTGCCATTAGACACCAAAGGCTGAACTCAGCTTAGCAGAACAGACAACGTCGTGACCGGGGTTGGAGTTAGCTCCTAAATTGGTGTAACTGAAACTCTCTGGTATTCCCAGAGTGTGCCTGCTGTCTCTCTTAATAGACTAAACATATGTGTCTTTTCAATCACTTAGGAAAAGATGTTAGGAAATAACTGTAGTCACAAATGGCCCATAGATGGTTTTAACATAATATTATAATCCATTCACAATTTCTAATTGACTTTCAAATGCATCACAGGTCAGATATTTATTTTGATGACATGTTATCCAATAGAGATCTTAAAATAAATCTTGAATATTTCACCACAAAAGAAGATGGTCATCTATTTTGTTTTCCAGAAAAGAACAATATGTTTTTATCTCTGATTTTAAAGTTATTGCTTTTCTTACATTTTTATTACCCAAATGGAAGGAAAATACTGGTTTTCAATGGAATTGCTTCTCATTTTCACTTTAAAGTTATGTTCCCTGTCTTTTTTCTGTACACTGGTATTATTTGTGCTAGACTAGCAATCATTTATTATGGTCAGAGTCTGCTTTGGGACTGATGAGGGTCTAAATATGGATGTCTGCAAAATGTCACTACCGTCATTATATTGGAAGCTATCAAATGAGGTGGATCAATGTAATTATTTTTTTAAATGAGCATATTTGTCTTTTAGCTGACTAGATTGGTTGCCTTAATTTAATGATCTGTTGGGGCTAATGTACTTCATCCCATAGATCTCTATAAAGAAGTTTTGTTATGGCTTTTTAATTTTTTTTTAATTTCTTTGTTCTTTTTAGATTATATGAGTAGAGTGTGTTTTGACATATTTTGTGATGGCTTTTGATTTAGAGTTTTGCCTGGTGATGAATTGTATTTTGATAATTATAAAATAGATTGCTACATTTATTTGAAACACTTTTTATAATAGTTGAATGTTAAAACGCACACACAATGTTAAAGTTTATCAGTGTTTTGCTTCTTTTAAGTTCCCCTTGAAAGTCAAATGAAAAGCCATGGACAACCCCCAAGGTAGATGATACAATTATAAAGTTAGTTCTAGGAAAACATTGGTGTGGAGTTTTCTCCTTTTACATATTTGTTTTATTCTGGCTGAGAATTCTCTGACCCCCTTATCCATGTGCTTGTTAGTGAGGGTTCAACTTACTGGTGGAGAAGGATCTGCAGCACACACTTCTGCTCCTGCCAGCTCCACATATCTCTGGGTACCTTCTTAAGGTAAAGGGGAAAAGTCACAGATTTTACAAGAACATATAAGACACAGCCACATCTAATTGTACCTTGCTTCCTTATGTCACCAGACATTTTTAAAAGAAGAAGGACTTGGAGCTTCAAGTAATGGAGGCTTCTCGCCTTCCTAGCTTTATGTAAATCCTCAGCTCCACCTATCCCTATCTGCACCTAGACAAAGGCCTACATTTACAGTTCTTCAGAAATGGACAATTATTTCTCTGTCTCCATGAGTGTTTATTCTGTGAGAAAGAACGTGTCAAAATGCCTCATTGTGGTACATGACCTGATCCTGCTTGGGATACATGACATGAATAAATTATGGAATCTGTGTGCCCAAGAATGCTTTGGAAGAAACTCCTGAGCAAATATCTCTCTTATCAAAGGAGAGCAGTATTAATTCATTCTTATCAACTCCAAATTCCACTTAAATATTGTATGCAGGATGTTATAAACAATCTGAAAGAACACAATTTCAACACTTGATATCCTCTAGGTATCTTCATCCCTCTTCCCCAAAGTGTTTTTTATCAGGACAAAGGGAATCCACGAGGTTCAGTGTTACCTATCATTTTACCCACTCTCCACTTTCAAACATATTAACTTTGCTTGTGTCCACAAAGGCTGTCTGAAAGAAATTCTGTCCTGAAATGATTAGATTCTGCAATCATATGCCTATTGCACTTATCGCCCATTTTCACTTAGCCAAAAATGTCTTTCAGGATTCACCAGCACATTCTATCTGCTGATTTTTTCCCCAAAACACACAAAACTATTCATAACTGTGTTTTTTACCCAAAACCTTTTAACACATCTTTTTAAAACTGTGTTTTAATGCCACAATTTCTTCTAGGAATTTCCAGAATGACTTAAATAATTGCATGAATTAATCAGATCCTATATTATTTCTTAATTATCTAAATACTTGCTGTGTGTGTGTGTGTGTGTGAGAGAGAGAGAGAGAGAGAGAGAGAGAGAGAGAGAGAGAGAATTGTATGTGGGTGTGTGAATTTCCTCAAAGCCTCGTTATGTTTTAAATACAAGGAAACATTAATTTTCTTCAGTCAAATGGAGGTCTTCCTTTGCAGATAGTCAAGGCAATCCCTTCCCCCCAAATTCCCAAGTCTGACTTCCTTACAACCTTTCAATCTTTAGTCCCTCTAGACCCATATCTCATTTAGCTGAGTTCAGAACAAGATTCCCACCCTAGTGTCCACAGAACGTAGTGCCTATTAAGTATTGTGGTCTTTTATGACCTAAATGATTTAGAGATAACAAATGACCAATACCATCTTTCTAACTTTGCAACTATTTTCTGCCTCTCCCTCAATTTCTCTTTCTCCCTTCCCTTCTAGCACGCAAGCTCTCACCGTCTCTCTCTCTCTCTCCCACTCTTTTTCCTTTTTCACCCTCCTTGACCTTTACACTTTCCCAAAGTCAGGGTTCTCTGCAAAACTCACCTTGCCTCATATACACAGGGTCTTCTTAAAGGTTTCCCCTTCCATTAGATTCTCTACTCCTTCTTGTACTTCTTAGTAGATTCAGGATCTTATGTCATGATGGTATAATGTATCCATTTATGAGATTTCAAGTCACAGATTATCTACAAGTGGTATGGATAAAAGAATATTATACACACATTTGTTTAATGTTAGGCTGCAACAGGGATACAGGAACATCATCTTCACTATTGGGCCTAACTGACTTAGAGTCTTGGTGAAGCCCAACCTTTAAATGTCGGCTCTTAATGATAAAAATACTATACATTCTCAAAAAAGTATAAAAAAAATTAAGAAAAAAAAAGATTAAAAATTTGGGCTCCTGATTTTCATATTAAAGTAATTAAAATTACTTGTGTATTCATTTATTTATTTGATGCTCTCAGCTCACATAATGTAATTGACTTAATGAATCTCTTCAAGAAAATACTTATATTTGACTAGGGCCTGTGTTTGTGGTGTGTGTGTGTGTGTGTGTGTGTGTGTGTGTGAGAGAGAGAGAGAGAGAGAGAGAGAGAGAGAGAGAGAGAGAGATGTATTTAAACAGCATGTCCTGAAATTGGTTACTTTGTCATCTAAGCTGCTATATGCCATGTTAAATGACATTAAGCTAATGGAAGGGGAGGGGAGGGGGGATAGTAGTGGATAGGAAAGGTAGCAGAATACAACAGTTATTAATATGGCATTATGTAAAAATGTGGATGTGTAACCGATGTGATTCTGCAATCTGTATTTGGGGTAAAAATGGGAGTTCATAACCCACTTGAATCTAATGTATGAAATATGATATGTCAAGAGCTTTGTAATGTTTTGAACAACCAATAAAAAAAAGATTAAAAAAAATAAATAAATGACATTAAGCTCAATAAATAGCTTTCCAAATTTAAGTAAAAGAAAAATATTCATTCAAGGATAGGAGTTATGGAACTCTAGGTCCACCACAGGCAATTTCAGCAGGAATACAAGTAAACAACTTGTTCTCTTAAAAATGCAACCCTAGGGCTGGGGTTGTGGCTCAGTGGTAGAGCGCTTGCCTAGCATGTCTGAGGCACTGGGTTTGATCCTCAGCACCACATATAAGTAAATAAAGTAAAGGTCCATTGATAACTAAAAGAAAAAAATTTTAAACAAAAATGCTACCCTATTAAAACACTTGTTTATTGAATGTTTTGAATGCAATTATTTCATTTATATCTATCAGAAAAGAAATTTTTAATAATCCAGTAAAATATTATCAGGGAATTACTAAAGATAAATAGTAACTAAAGAAGAGGATAATAATGGTTTTATTGAGATAGATAGAAACAAGCTTTTAAACAAAGCTGTCTTGAAGTAAATGATTTATAGTTCTTCATATTCTTTTTTCACTAATGTGGCAAACAAAGAAAATTGGACGCATAAATGGCTCTGTGTTCTTGAGAAGTCACCAAATTAACCAGCACATTTTGAACTGTCTATTTTGCAATTAGTTAAGACATCATAAAATTGGAAAAATTGTACAGAAAGTTCTCTTTTATGTGATTATTAGCTTGTCCTGTAATCCCTGATTTAGTCATGTTAATTTGAATTCTCTAATTTTCTAAATTCTCTAATATATGGGTAAAACTGAAAAAAGCTACCCCCCAAAAAAAAACCCTGCTATTTTAAAAGAAAGTGTTCGATTCTTAATCCAAGATTTACTTAGGTAAATACTATGCTACTGAAAACCCCAATGCATAAGAAAAAGGTGAGCAGTAAGTTCAAGTCAAAAGGTTCTGGACCGGTGAGTTACATCAACTGAATAAAAAAGCTAAAGTGTGCAGAGATTATCTTTCATTCTATGGATGCCTCAGTTTTACTCAGTAGAATTGCTTCTTGCTTTAAATTCACTTTATTAAAATTAGTCTGTGTATATGATATAGATTTGTTCAAAGGGCACTTCAGTATATATTAAGCTCTTTGAGATCCTAGAAGATATCAGATAATGATTATTTTATAAATTTGAGAATTTGCTTTCTCTCAACCTTGCAATCCAATTTGGCAAAATTGAACAGTTTTATAAACAATGTTTGTATACAAAACAGAGATTTCACTTTTACAAGCCTTTGATACATAGATAGGTCAAAAAATTTATGATATTTTTTGCTTCATAAGCACAAAAAATATGTTGATTTGTTAAGAAGATTGCAACTCTTGAGTGAGATCTTCCACGTGTAGACTACTCAGACTTTTTTTTATTGGTTGTTCAAAGCATTACATAGTTCTTGGCATATCATATTTCATACTTTAGATTCAAGTGGGTTATGAACTCCCATTTTTACCCCGTAACCACTTTGGAAATTTCATGAGTTGAGTGAGATGCTGATTCTTATTTCTTTGCAAAATGTATTAGCAATAGGCATAGGGGTTGCACAGGTAAAATTAACAAAGAAATTTCCTTGAGATTGGCAAAATATGTCTAAAAATTTGATACCATAAATAATAAAATGTTGACTTAAATACCTAGAGCATATGGAAATGATTAGGCATAATAGAATAAGCATAAATAATGAATACCAAACATGTAAAGCCTAATAAATACTAAGAACAAAGACTTGAAGATGTAATAGAAAATTTCATGGTCAAGATATAATCATCCTGGTTGAAGCTCAGGATTTTCTTAAGAACATTGTGATAATTTCTATAAAACTTGAAAATAAAAGGCAAAAACCCTCCCCTGTTGTAAATCATGCAATTAAAATTGATAACTTAGAAATATGAACTTTGGACAACTGTATAGATGTTTTATTTCTTATTACCTATTGTTAAACTATATGAGACAGAAAAAATAGTAATAAACTCTATGCATTAGAAAAGGAATGAGATTATTCCTTATGCTGAAAAAATGATGATTTATTTTATGAGAAACCTTAAAGCTTTATTAAAGTAGGTGATTTATCTGGTAAAGTTGTGTCTTCCTAAAAATGAATTATTACTGGTGTTCCTAGAATGGCTGTGAACAAAACAGAGGACACGTTAATAACTGACCAATATGAGGTGCTGAGATTAAGTCTAGTAAATGGCAATGAAGATCAAAGAAAGGGGCAAATTAAAGAGGCAGTGCCAAAACATAAATTTTAACTCTTGAAAGTAAATTGGATATGTATAGGATAACTGAATCTTTATCATTAAGTAATGAAAATATAACTGATGTCATTTGATTTGTTCATGATAAATAATTGACCTCATTAGTAGGGAACACAAAATTATCATTCTGTTTTTCAAACACTGAGACATTAGAAGAGTCCCTGTGAATTTGTCTTGATTGATCTTCTTTAGATCATTAATGACAAAATTATGAATGGGGACAAAAGCTTCCATCCATATGAAAGCATAAGTACATATGTAATTTAGCACAGAGAAATCTAGCATGAGGAAAGAATTGCCTTCTTTTTCTGAGTATAGCTAAATACTTTTAAATTATTAAAAAATTCAGTACATAGATGTTATGTATGTATAATAATTCAATACTATGCAACAGTTCAAATGGCCCTTTTTATTAATGATATTTTAATTTTTTACATTTCAAACATTATTATACTCTAAAGAGAATCTCCGATTCTTACATGAGATTTGCTTAATTAAAATATTTGATAGCTTTGAGGTAGTGGAGATAAAAAATAACCCCTTAATTTTGTAACATAGACATTTGCTAAGATAACGGTCTATATAATTATTAAACATAGAAATATCAACATTTCTTTCATCCCTGTGTTCTCAAATCACATCATAGATCATTTTGCCTACTTTTGCTCTTGTGTCTTTCCCCAGATTGTAGGGTAAAATAACTATTCCTAGGCTATTTCCCTGTCATTATTTATTAAATGTATAATCTTCTCACTGAGGAATTAAGTGGTAAAAGATACTCTAAACCATTGGTAGATAAAAGGAGCCAAGTACGAATTGCTATTATTCATTATCAAGTTTTTGTTGTTGTTGTGGTCTGGTCTTTTCTGAACTTGGACTTGCTCTTACTTTACTGAAACCATATACCAACAACAGGGAGATGGCTGATATGGGAGAGGCTAAAAAGTTCAGTCTGTCAGGAGAGGGATTCATTTCAGGCCATCAGTGTTGTTATTCTGCTAAGTGGTGACATAATCCCAAATTCACGTTCCCAAGAGGTTGGCTTTCAGGATCTCTCCCATTTGCTGACTTTACTGCAAAAGAATGCTAGCTTCTGCCATAATTGAGGAAAAAGGTTTTCAGGCCAGATTATCATTTCTGAAATGGATCACATAACATATCTCAAAGTGTTAGAATAAACTCAGCCTTCTGCCCAGAGATTGTCTTCTTTTAAAATGAATAAATAAATATACAGTTTAATCTTCTTTGTTATGAGCACCATATTTTAAGTTCATTTGTCTTAGAGTTTAATAATTCCAATTTTCTAAAATAAAACACTTTAGTCAAAACAGCTTCATTGATCAATATTTAATATGAAAAGGGAAATAGAAAAACACTGGAAATAACCCTTATGATTATGCCTAAATGTTCTACAGCAGTTAGAAAGAATTGGATAAAACTCCATATACGGTTTCATAATGTTATGAAGACTAAATGCTTTATTTTTAAGTTAACAAATCAAACTGAAGTAGAATATATAGTATTGGTGTTTATAGAGGAAAAATGATATATGCTTGTATGCACCATACATGCAAATATAGGTGAGAATATATTTGTGAGAATGCACACACATAGACTACATAGTATACATTATAAAATGAATAATGTCCCTTTTTTGAGGTAAGAAGAGTGGATTTTAATTTTCACTCCATATCCTTATGAAATATTTGACTATTTTAGCCTAAGATAGTTTTTTAAATTTTTGAATTACATTAAAAATTGTTTCTACCAGACTTGACAAACTAAAATTTTCTTATTATATATTAAAACATGTATATAATGCATTATGCTAACTTTGCTCCATTTTGATACATACTAAGTATATTTTGCTAAATGCCATATGCATTCAGTGGCTACCTACAAACCACTAAAGAAAGTTAGTAACAAGTACTATTGAGGGTCCTGGATGTCAGGCAATGATAAGAAAAGCCTGTGAAGGTCCACAATGAAGGCTTAGGACAGCCAAGGTCTGACAGTATCTTTCAGATATTTGGGGTAGGTGAAAACCCAAAACACATTTGGTCAAGTTCTATATTTCAAGATAAACTTTACCCATATGTTTTTGATTCATTTACATGTAATTCATTGAACCAACATTCTGAGTTATTTGATGCATAAGGAGAATTTTTGTGCTACAATTGGATGTGTTACGTATAATATAATGCATAATAATTTAGAGCAGAATTTGTCTTTGGCCATGTTAAAGAGTCCAGGCACATATTCTTTATTTTTGAATCACTATGCTGGAACTGAGGTGTTGAGTGATTCTGAGTCACGTTACAATTGAAATTTATATTTCACTCCAGCTTTAGTATTTGTTTATTTTCTTTTTCTTAAATTTATTTTTAACTAGAACATAAAAATTATACATAGTACTGTAGCACGTGATGTTTCAATACATGTATACATTGTGCAATGTGTAAAGCAGGCTAAATATGTATCTCATCAAACATTTATAATTTTCTCTCAGTAATTTTTCTGTGCCTCCATTTTTCATGTCAAATTAGCACACTGATCTTCATTAAGTTTTACCATGATGATTTCTGGAAACTATAAAATGCATTAATGTGTTTACAAATAAAAAATTACTTGTTGGAATTTGTGACTTTTTAATGTGATAGATGGCATGGTTCAAATGAGCACAGAGAAATATGTTCTGACACAAATTCCTCATATTAGGTCTTTCATCTTTGAAGACAGACTTGCAGATATTCCATGATCAATGTAGTCGTCTCTATCAGAATATAGGGATGCTCTATGAGGATGCTCAGCTGTATCCATACTTCTTGTAGTGGCTAAATGCCTTTCACATATCTCACTACCTCTTTGAGTCTCTTTGGAAAATAAAACTTAATTTTCTTTCTCATGGATTTAAAAATAAAATTCAGAGGACTCTTGCCTTGGTTTGCTGTATATAGCTAGACAACTTTCTCTATTTGTAAATATAGACTTTGTTTTATGTTTTTTTTCATGGTTCCTGTGGTATGATTTTTATATGCCACTTTCTTGATCTATCTGGGATTTATTTTACTGTGTGCAAAAATGTGAAAACATAGTTTTCTCATTGCAACTTTAGGAGCAAAGTACTTCATCTGACCTTGCAAGTTTTTCTAGTTAGTAAAATAGCAAAAATGATAATGTTTGTTTTCTTAAGTCTATATTCTTTTTTCTGGCCTTGGCAGACTATTTCTGAAATTCTCATTTTCAGATTTATAGTTGGATATTGTGAAGCAGTATCTCTGAGACAAATTCACCATGAAATTTCTGAGATTGTCAAATAGAAGACCAAAAAAAAAAAATACCTTAAAATGTAAATCTTTAGACTAAGCCTAAATTATTATGTATCAAATAAACTTGATGAATATGAATTATAGGTCACCATATTATCAAATTAATTGGCTTTCAAAGAATCTACTTATAGTGCTGAATTGGCAGAAAAAGCCATTATCTTCAAACAAATAAATTCAATTTTAAATGATATTGGAAGTATTATTAGGTAGAATGTTCTAATGATGGCACTGATGTGAATTGGAAACTAAATTGCTACTTATGACTATTTCAAGTTTACATATTAAGTGTGAGGCTGAGGCTATTTGCACACCAATTTACCTGCAAAACAGATACATTCAAATACCAGATGACTTGTGCTGCTGAATAGAAGTCTGTGTGCATTATTCCTCAAAATGCTTGACTTATGGCTGGGGTTGTGGCTCAGTGGTAGTGCACTCCTCTGGCATGTGTGAGGAACTGGATTCAATCTTTAGCACCACTTAAAAATAAATAAATAAATAAATAAATAAATAGATAAATAAATAAATAAATGTATTGTGTCCATCTACAATTTAAAAAATATTAAAGAAAAACAATGCATGCCCTAGACAGGACTATACTGGTTGAAGAAAACATAAATACAGCTCAAGTGTAAGCAAACAGAAGCTATATTGGAAAGGTCCTGCAGTGCCCCTGGCTCCAGGGGAAAGAGGAAGCAGATTCTCCACTTCATTTTTGCTCCTTATGTTAACATCATTATTTCAGATGAGTGGTGATTAGAGAAACCCCAAATTCAAATCTTTACATCTTCCTGAGCAAGAAGGAAAAATGATCTCTCTCTCTCTCTCTCTCTCTCTCTCTCTCTCTCTCCCAGCAGTAGTTTGAAAAACCTTGGGAATAGAATTCTGAAAGGCCCACTGGGGCCAGATGGCTGTTTCCACCTGGTGATAAGTATAGCTAGCTGACTTCACACAGGCACCATGAAAAGCACATTACCTTTAATGAATTATGAGAGTTCTGTTATGGTAGTTGGATGTTGTTATTGTTCCTAGTACACAAATCTAAAACTGGCAGAAAGAATTTAGGTAACAAACCTTATGTCACACAGTTGTTAAGTGAGGGGCAGAGCAAGCTGAATCCAGAGCCAGGTGTTAACCTTGTTGGTGGAATTGATTCTGATATGGAGGTGAGACTCAAATCAGATAGTACTTACAGCAAGAATCAGGCCAGGGCACAGTAACCATTTTTTTTTATATTTCTTTTTTATTAGTACATAATAATTATACAGAAAAGTGAGTTTCACTGTAGCCTATTTGTATATGTACACAACATACTCTGATCAATTTAATTCCCCAGGACCTCTTTCCTTCTCCCCTTCCTTACCCCAATTCCCTTCCTCTATTATACTGACCTCCCTTCTATTTTCATGAGATCTTGAGATATTTTTTTGTACCAGAGATTCAACTCAGGGGCACCACTCAATCACTGAGTCACACCCTTAGCCATTTTTGTATTTTTTTATTTAGTGACAGGGTCTCACTGAGTTGCTTAGCACCTTGCTTTTGCTGAGGCTGGCTTTGAACTTGGGATCCTCCTGCCTCAAGCTCATGAGCCACTGGGAGAAATAGTGTAGCTTTAACTTGCATTTCCTGCTTGCTAAACATGTTGAACAATTTTTTTTTAATATATTTTTCTTGGCATTTCTTTTCTTTTTCTTTTGAGAAGTTTCTGTTTGTTCATTTGCCCATTTATTAAGAATTTTTTAATGTTTTTTGAGTCATATATATATATATATATATATATATATATATATATATATTCTAGAGGTTAATCTTCTATTGGGAGACTAGAAATTCAGATTTCTTCTATTCTGTAGTTCTCTCTGTGTGCTATTTCCCTTGCTGATCTTGAAGTGTTGGAAAGCCCTTCAAGGAGAGAAACCTGGTCTTTACCCACAGTCACTGCTGCTCCCACCACTTGCCAGTGGAAAACTAGACCAATGGGATGTGTTTGTCTTGTGTGCTTTTCCTCCTCCTTTTTCTTTACATACAACCTACTCATTTATACTCTCCTAAATTGAATGCACATATGGAATGACATGACAGCAGTACCACACACCCTCCCTCTATACTCAACAAGCTGTGGGAAGGGCAGTTGTATAGAGAATATCCCTTTCCAAAGGGGATGGTGTGAGGAGGGATGGAGTTTCTTCTGGGAGAAAAAGATGATGGATGGAAAGATGGTGGCCTGGAAGACAACTTTCTGTGCTTCACCCTTTTTTTTATATGGAAGCTCTAACAAAAAGGGGTGGGGGTTAATGTTTATTCAGTGCCTTCTGTGTACCAGGTGCTCATAAAATATGCATTAACACCATTCATCTTATAACCTCCATATGAAGGAGGTCTTCCTATCTCTGCTTTACAGATTAAGTATACTGAAGTTCAGAGAGGTTAAAAATCTTGTTGCAGATCACATTGCTGGAAAGGGATTGACCAGATAAAGATCTGAATCCAAAAGGCATTTTTTTCTACTATAACAGATTGACCCAGGAGATTGACCTTTTAAATTCCACACACACAAAAAAAATCCTGAAAAATAATCTTCAAGGAAATGCAAAGTTATAATCCAGGTTGGAGAAGAGTTTGCTAGTTTAAATACTGAAAATCTCTTTTAAAACTGCTTTTAAAAGTAGAATTAAGAGACCTTTGGGAAGAAGGGATTGTTAAATTACGAAGATTAAACTTTGTGTGAACAGAAAACAAAATATAAATTTCCTGTGAAGAGAAGTTTATGTCCTGACAACTTTTCCTAGTTGATTAAACCAAGGGGGCCTTCCTTGCCCAACTGCTCACCCCTGAGCCTGATTCCCCCAAGAGCTTCTACATTGAAGACAAGTGATAACTCAGGGCTGCCCGAATCATGTGATGCTTTGTGTGGGTGGAATTTCACTTTAAATAAGATGGTTTATGGTCTATTTCCTGGCAATTTCAACAGATTTGCGCTATACTGATTACCCATTATGCAGTAACTGTATTTTGTTAAATTCTCATTTATTTAAATGCAAGTTTGCTTTATCTGCTAGTGTGTTGACTGTTCCTTGCTGAGTAGGTCTGTAATCTGAACTTTAAAGGAGGATTAAGCTTCATGGTATTTACCTAACTAAGCATTGTCTTTGTTGTCATTGTGTTATCCTCTTATATATTGGTTACCTGGAAAAAAAAAAAAACAACTCTTTTTTTCTAATGTGCCTTTCTGTTATATTTGAGTGAAAACTTTTTGTGTTTCTTTTCTTCTTTTAAATTGTTGTGAGATCTGAAACTGTCACTTAAATAGAATGGAGAGTTAACTTAGAACGACAATTCTTTTCATCTTGCTGTTCTTTTTTGCTATCTGTTGGATGCACACATAAATAACTGAAGAAACACAATATATTTCATTTTCTCTCTTTTAATCTCTGAAATACAATTAATAGTTGGTGGCCAACAAAAAGTAATTACAACCCTGCTACCCATTTTTGGTCCACACCTTTTCAGAAAATGTATTGGTTTGCAATATCCCTTTGAAAATAACCTACACTTTTAATGAAAAACCTGCTTATCTCTTCTGCATGACTTAGACCCTCAAGGTAAATAGAATGTATAGCTGTGTTTTAGAAGCCTATTAATATTAATTGTTCACAAATCAGACAAGACAGAAGAGATGAGTACAAGTTTGATAGAAAAGAAAAGGGAATCTAATTTTATTTTGGCTAATTGCCTCCCCATAAAGTCCATTCACTTCTAAAGTCATAAATTCACCAGTTTCTCATTTTCTTTGAATCATCTTCCCTAATCATATTGTATCATTCCCAAATCTTCCTTCTTTACATATTTTCCTAACAGCAACTGTGCTTCAGTGAAGATTGATCCCTTCACAGTGTCAGGGGTGATTTATGATGGGTTTTAAATAGTTTACTGGATCCATTTCCCTTCTAGATATTGGTTTAGAAGGGAGAAGAAGACTTGATTCTGGACAGTGATTATATTTAGGGAGACCTGGTGGGAAATGATTTTTGAATCAAAAGCATAAAGACTAGAGGAAGAAAGCTCTTTTGCATCTCTAGACATCATGTGTGAGGGCATGATCCTTATGGTGACTGGGACCAGCTTGCTACCAGGAGGCTATGAGCAGATCAAGAACCTCCTGGCTTAGGTGAGCAGACAAACATGGTGGCATATGCTTATAATCCAAGCAGCTTGGGAGCCTGAAACCTTAGGATCATGAGTTTAAAGCTAGCCTCAGAAACAGTGAGGCACTAAGCAACTCAATGAGACCCTGTCTCTAAATAAAAATACAAAATAGGTCTGCGGAGGTGGCTCAGTGGTTGAGTACCACAGTACACAAAAAATAAAAAATAAAAAAATCAGTCCAGCAGATGGAATTGACACACTTACAGCTTTCAGTTATGGGAAATGATACACTGTAGTGTATGTCATATAAGCAAAGAACTTCTGTTACCAGCAGCTAATCACATCCTGATACTCTTTGTATTAAAAAAAAATACTGCAGACAGACATTGTCATAAGTCTATCATCCTAGAGCTTTCTAAAATATGAATGGAAAGGCAGATAGAAGTGGAGAAAGAGAAAGAGATTATACAGACATAGGATATTTGTTATGTAATTATAAACTTTGGAATACAGAAGGATACTAGATATTTTTTATTCAACAAACACATAAATATGCAGAAAGAGATAAAAATACTTGGAAGAAAAAGCTTTGCTGAAAGATCCTATTTAGGAAGGTAGGCATCCCATAAATTCATTAAGGAAGAGGAAAGCTCCAGTGCATGGTATCCCACAAAACTTTCTATTCAAATGAGGTAATAGAAGCTATAGTGGAAAAATGGTTTTATCTTCAGAGTTGTGAGGACAGGAGGAACTATGTATCAGTAAAGAGAACAAGTTCAAAAGTAAGGTGGTAGGGCTGCAGATATAGCTCAGTTGGTAGAGTGCTTGCTTTGCATGCTACAAGGTCCTGGGTTCAATCCCGAGAACCACACACACACAAAAAAAAAAAGAGAGAGAGAGAGAGAGAGAGAGAGAGAGAGAGAGAGAGAGAGATAGTAAGGCCGTGTACTTGGATTTGAGAAAAGGTGGAGGTCAGAGCCTATGAGGAGGTTGGACTAGAGCAGTAGGTAAAATCAGTGTGTGGGCAGTGTGGCAGGACATACAAGTAATTTTATAAGAAGTATAAAAGTATAAAAAAGTGCAGAGAATGAAGAAAAAAGCACTTCTTAACTTAAAAATGTGGCTTTTTGTCAGGACTGGATCCTAGCAACTCGGGAGACTGAGGCATGAGGATCGCTAGTTCAAGGTCAGCCTAAGCAGGTTAGTGAGGCACTTCTCAACTCAGCAAGACCTTCTCTCTAAATAAAATATTGAAAAAAGATGCTGGGGATATGGCTCAGTAGTTAAGCACCCCTGGGTTCAATCCCTGGTACAAAAAAAAAATGTGACTCTCAAATTTCTATATGAAACAAATCACTTTGTTCACTGATTTAATGATTTGGTTACTAAAGAAAACAAAGCGAAAAACCTAAAAAGGGTAACGTTTTTTGATTGAATGATTTGAATTCTAGGAATCTAATTTAAGGAAGAATTTGAGATATGGTAGATTATGTACCATGATATTTATCACAGAATTATTTATATTAATAGGAACAGGAAACAAAGTATCCAACAGAAATGAAAAAGTTAACTAAATCCTGGAATAATAGCACAACTAAATATTAAGGAGGAATTTAAACCATTTTCTTAAATATTATTTGATTTTACAAGGAAATGCTCATGTCATGCTTTTTTCTCTATTTTGGGCCTCACATGGGCTAGGAAACCACTGAGCTACACTCCCAGCCCAGGACTATTTTCACAATAAATGTTTAGACAGGGGGAAATGAAACGTGCAAAATAAAGCACAGGTTTGATTCTTATTTTAGAAAAAAAGTAAACAAGGGGGGGGGAGGAGATTTTTATATGCACATGAAAAACTCCCACCTTCCCCACACATATACAATGAAAAAATGGCTAGCATGGAATTCAGTGGCACAACAATCTTCATCCTACATCATGGGAATACACAGTTTTCTTGTATATAGACAAGTAAGCATTGACTGCTTTGACATGGTAAAAATAATGATTAACATATAAAAATGTAAAAGTTAAAAGTAGTTCAGGGTGAAATTTCAAGAAAAAGATTTAATAAATAGTAATATGAACAAGGAAAAATACTGCATTCTCAGAAAATAAGCAATATATAGATAGCTTGAATTATAATTTAGAGTACATATAGAAAATGCATTCAGGGAAGTATAAAGCAAGATGAAGATGCTATATTGCTTTATAAATAATTAAGTCACAGTTAAACTTGATAAAGATTTTACATATATAAAACAAAATATGATGCATTTGTGACACACACATGATGACATTAGTTTTTATAGTTTTTATCTTACATTGTGTCTAAATACATCAACAATGGTCTACTTGTTATATACATGAATGCAACAGGATTTCATATGTATTTGTGAATCTTGTTTATATTTATTTAAGGGAGACACAATGTCTCTAGCAGTACAGGAGAGCCAATTATCAAAGAAAAAGAGGAAAGAAGCCATGTACTCTATTTTTTTCTCCAACAAACTGTAATATGCACAACTGCACATTTGTACAAATAATAAGAATGATAGCAGTGAAATTGACAGAGAACTGAGTAAACTAAAATTGGCACTTGGAGAATAACTCAAATATCCATATTTTAGATTTGAGATAATGAAATATTTTTTAAAACTGTAAAATTACTTAGTGATGGAAAAATATAAGATCCTAGGGCTCTTGAAGCTCAGCCCAGTTTTTGTTGCACTGAACCATAATGGCTCATGCTTGAAGGAAGTTAGGGGGTACTTATAAAGCGCCCACTATTTGTTTTGTTTAAATAATTAAGTGATGGGAAAATACACGGCACTGCACATAGTTATTTTCTCTACTGCCTACCATATGGCCTTGTATTCCTCATAGAAACTTGTTATGCTTCAGTTTCTTATCTAGAAAATAAAGTGTAGTAAACATTCCCTAATACTTGAAGATGTTTAATAGATGAACAATTATATCCAGGGAAGACAAAAAAGCTTTGATAAAGTTGCATTATTACTTATGTCTTGCTTATTCAAATCATCCATTTTCCCATCTTAGTATATTTGTGTTCCTATAACAAAATATTGGAGATCGGGTGACTTATGAAGAATAGACATTTATTTTATCACAATTCTGGCACCTAAGAAGACCAAGATCAAGTCACCAGCAGGTTCAATTTTCTGGTCCAAACTGCTCTCTACTTCCAAGATGTTACCCTTTTGCTGGATCTTCCACAGGTAAGAAAGACTGTGTCCTTGCACTGTAGAAGGTAGAAGGACAAGAGATTCATTCAAATGCTGCCAGAAACCTTTTCTATAAAGGTCTTAATCTCATTCACAATGGCCCTGTGCCTCTTAATGCTATCACATGAACAACACCTAAATTTTGGAGGGGACACATCCAAACCATAGTGTGCTGGGAGCCTCAAATAAATAGTTTGACACACTGAAATCAAACAAGAGCTGAACAACTTTTAAATATTCATGAGATTTTATAGCAAGTAAAAAACATAATAATTACATGGCTGGGGTTGTGGCTCAGCAGAAGAGCGCTTGCTTAGCATGTATAAGGCCCTGGGTTCAAACCTCAGCACCATGTACAAATAAATGAAATAAAGGTATTGTGTCCACCTACAACTAAAATATAGATATTTAAATAAAATTATTACAAATGCATTCAGGGGGAGAGGAAATGAAAAGTAGAGCAATTCATTCAAGGGAAGAAACTTTGTTAGTAAGCACACATAGGAAATTCTCAAGGAAAAATCTTAATACATGCAATTATTCCCAAAAGGCTTTTATAAAATTATCTGTTTGATTAATGACATATTATGAGGGCTTTTCTTTATTAGGAATAAAGTACCCTATGCTAAAAAGAGTTACTTTGGTCTCAAAGAATTGTGAAACTATAACTGGATTCAAGCTTATCTCTTTAAAATTAGAGGAAATGGTAGAATTAGTCTCATGAAGCTTTAATTGACAGTAGAAATAATGGCAAAAATGATAATAGAACACACTTTATAAGCTTATTTTCAGGCTTAAATTAGTACAGAAAAATCCCCTGGTTAAAGTAATGTCTGGTACGTGGTACTAAATAAGTGTTAGTTATCATTATTGTCTTTGTCATTATTATTATCGTCATTGTCATTTAGTCTGAAACATATCCAGAGCAATTTCTGCAAATTTCTGCTGAAATTAATTGTAGTCCATAAATAGACAAATGTGCTCTGAGACTTTTCGATTACATGGTTTCCACATACTTTTGAGTAGAACTATCTGTTTTGTCCGCCCGGTACATCAATTTACTTAAGGTGAAACAATATAGGGAACTTCTCATTTGCAGTATCAAAAACATATGTAGCCTATATTTTTCTGCTGATCATGATGAAATAAAAGTCAAACTACTAATTTTTGAGTTTCAGTCATTAATGTCCCACCTTCTTATCTGAGACATCACCTGTTGTTCACAGTGAATTTCACTAGTGGGGACAGCACTGAAGTCATCTCAAATCCAAGCCTGCTACTTAAACATCATCCTACACAACTGCACTTAAATTTCTAAGAATTAAATTTGTATTTGCAAGTACCTAAGAAATATGAATCACTTCCCAGTTCACTGAATGAAACAATTCTTGAGGTCTTCGAGATATCATATTCAAGCAATAACAAGCCACTTTCACATTTTAGAAAGCAACCAATCTACTAAAACAAGTAGAGGGAGTTAACCCATCATTTCCTTCATGCTTTCAGTATGAATGAAACCAGTACCACATAATGTCTTCTAGGGTGCTGGAGAGAATTCTAACGAATTTCCTACAGGAAGTAAAAATTTCAGGAAACAATTTATGTTTTTTTATAGTTTCTAATAGAGTTTAAGAAGTTTAATAAGCTTAAGTTTTAAATAAGTTTAATAAGTTTGTAATAGAGTTTAATAAGCTGATAAGATAAGGACTCTGCTTCAAAATGTGAAAGTAGAAAAGTTCTATGATCTTAAGTGTTTTAGAACTTTTGCTTTGGATAAACTGTAAAAAAAAAAAAAAAATTTCAAATGCCTTAACTATTTACTAGGGGGGAAATGGAGAGTAAATTAGCAATTTTTTTTAATTTTTATTTTTTATTTTTTTATTTTATTTTATTTTATTTTATTTTATTTTATTTTTATTATTGGTTGTTCAAAACATTACAAAGCTCTTGACATATCATATTTCATACATTTGATTCAAGTGGGTTATGAACTCCCATTTTTACCCATATACAGATTGCAGAATCATATCGCTTACACATCCACGTTTTTACATAGTGCCATACTAGTGACTGTTGTATTCTGCTGCCTTTCCTATCCTCTACTATCCCCCCTCCCCTTCTCTCCCCTCCCCTCCCATCTTCTCTCTCTACCCCCTCTACTGTCATTCATTTCTCTTCCTTGTTTTTTTCCCTTTCCCCTCACTTCCTCTTGTATGTAATTTTGTATAACCCTAAGGGTCTCCTTCCATTTCCATGCAATTTCCCTTCTCTCTCCCTTTCCCTCCCACGTCTCATCCCTGTTTAATGGTAATCTTCTTCTCATGCTCTTCGTCCCTACTCTGTTCTTAGTTACTCTTCTTATATCAAAGAAGACATTTGGCATTTGTTTTTTAGGGATTGGCTAGGTTCACTTAGCGTAATCTGCTCTAATGCCATCCATTTCCCTGCAAATGCCATGTTTTGTCATTAATACTCCATTGTGTATAAATGCCACATTTTTTTTATCCATTCATCTATTGAAGGGCATCTAGGTTGGTTCCACAGTCTAGCTATTGTGAATTGTGCTGCTATGAACATCGATGTAGCAGTATCCCTATAGTACGCTCTTTTAAGGTCTTCAGGGAATTTGCTACACTTTTCCCAACTGCTTTGCTGTATAATATATTTTGTAGTTTTTCTCCAGCTTAAACTCATTTCATTCACAATAGTGTACATAAATTATCATAAAAATAAATGATGTTTCAAAATCAATTTATGTAGAAATGGAAAATTGCTAAGTTTAGATTTTTAAAAAATATCCAAAGAAAGAAGGATGCTTTTTCTGCTTTCTATATTTTATTTACCATGTATTTTAATGTAGCTCTCTATTCCAACAATTTATATTGTTTTTGCTAACATTCAAATTTTGCATTACAGAGTTTGGATGGGTACTCTGATGGGTATTATGGCATTTATACCACCAACATGACAATGTTAGTGAGGAAGAAAGTCTAACATGAAAACTGGCCCAGAACTGGAAAGTTAATCCCATAAATATGTCTCATCTGTATGACCCCATGAAAAGGACACTAGAGACACTTCTAGATGTAGTACTAGAGTGTGAGAGAGAGGAAAGCTTGCAGACATGACCTATCTCAATTTTTTAATAGAGGAGATTGTTGGCCAAAATGATTAATGTTTTGTGCTAAGACAGAATGATGATTGTGGGATGAAATATAGTCTTTAACATTTAATTTCTGGCTTTCCTTTCAGCACCCTCCTATAGACTTGTGTTAGAGCATTGTGATGGGGTTTCTGTTCCTTCACAGTGTGTCCTCCATTCCTGGTTCTGGAGTTTATGATCTCACTGTGCCAGGGGCACACATAATTCAATTTTAGTGTGTGGCCAAATCTTCACCTGTGTTCTGGTAATCCAAAAATCACAGAATTCAACTTTGTGAGATGAATAAACGTGATTTAGTTCTAATAGCTGTTATCCAGAACAGTCTCATTTTACTCTTTTTGAATTGTCAGTTGAAAGAAGACTAGAAACACTCTGAGTCACATACACAGGCATAACTAAAGCAAACGAAGGAAATCAGACTACGCACTACACATCCTTTGTAATTTAGGCCAAATAACCCTAGTTCAGGCTGAGTTGGTATAAAAAGTCCAATCTATCTAAACAAAAAGGCGGCCAAGTTTTCTCTTCACTTATCCATATTTACAATATGCTTTAGATTAGAAATTTAAAAACTAACAAATGCATTTTAAAGCCAACCCATATCTTTAAATATTTTTACAGAATTATAGAACTAGAAAAAAATCTAGTAATTCTTTACTAGATGAGAAAGTGTTTTACTAAATGAGAAAAATGTAGCTGTTAGTCAACTTTTCATTGCTCTGACTAAAACACCTAACAACAAGAACAACTTATAGCATGGGAGTATTTTTTTGGACTCAGAGTTTCAGAGGTCTCACTCCCAGGTCAGCCAGTTCCATTGCTCTGGGCCCAAAATGGGGAGGAACATTGTGTTGAAAGGGTGTGGCAGAGAGAAACTGCTCATCTCTTGGCAGCTAGCAAGCAGAGACAGAGCACAATATGTAATATCCAAGGCATTCCCCTAGTGACCCCACTTCCTCTAGCCATGCCCCATCTGCCTACATTTACCATCTAGTAATCCATTTAAATTATTAACTCATCAAATGGATTAATCCATTTCTATGTTACAGCTCTCATAATCTAATTGTTTCATTTCCTGCATTAACACAGCAACTTGAGGAGACATTTCATATCCAGACCATAAAAGTAGCCTAAGGAGGTCAACTGTAAATTAATCACACAACTGACACAGGTGTATCTTACCTCTAATTCTATATTATTTATACTGTTTCCAAAATCAGCTAATGCTTAAGTAAATCACCTGAAAGTATAACATTATTTTTATAGTTGTTTAAAGTGAAAACTATACATATTCATTGAAAAATGACCATTTACTTGACATTTGAAGTATTCTTAAAATTTCATCCCAAGTAGGATACTAGAATGTAAACAAGAAATTTTCCCCTTTTTTCCTCTGCCATAAAAGGGATGATAAAAATGTGCAATATAGCATGAAATATTCTCTGTGATCTATTCAAGCTTCACTTTTTTATGGGGTAGTCATTCTATGGCAATAAATTTTTGTTTAGAACAATAAAGTGGTATCAGCTCTTTATCTTAAGAAAATAATCTGAGGGACTAGGGATGTAGTTCAGTGGTAGAGCACTTGCCTTGCATGTGTGAGGCCCTGGACTTGGCCCCCAGCACCAAAAAATAAGTAAAATAAGATAAAAGTAATAATAATGTCAAAGCCTATCTGAGAATTTATTCTGAAATTAAGAGGTAGCTATAGTCATGCCCCTGCCCTGTTTATGTCTTTCAGTATTTATCTCTGGGAATACCACTCTGGTAGAGGTAGGATAGTATGTTTGAATAACTACAGAACTTCATTAGAAGCAAGGGCCATGCTTCTTCAGGCAATAAACAGGTACATAAAACTTAAAAAAATCTCTGACTTGTGAAATTGACATTCAAGCAGAGGAAGTAAAACTATAAAATAAGCATCACATATAAGCAAATTATATGGTATGTTAGAAGGAATAAGTACAATGGGCAAAATGTAGTTCAGGGTAGAGAATTCAAGTTCTGGGAATACAGGTTCTAGTTTCAAAGATGCTCAAATAGATTTCATTAAACACACACACACACACACACACACACAAACACTTCAGCTAACACTTTCAGGATATGAATAAATTTGAATTTAGCTATCTGAAAGAATAGCAAATGGAGTGGTCATAAGGCCATCAAAGGCTTGACACGTTTAAGAAATAATAAGCAGGGTTGCATGACTGAGGAGGAATAAAAAACAGGCAGAGAAATAGGAAATGTGGTCAGAAAGCTCATGAGGTCCTGGCTAAGTAAGAATGTCAAGATTATTCCAAAGCCTCTGAGTTTTACTCTGAGGGAGATGGGCAGGCTATGGAATATATTGAGAAGAGGATTGGCAGGATCACTCTTACACATGAAAAAGATGAATCTAGGAGCTCTGTTGAAATTAAAGTATAGGAAGAGAGACCAGGAGCAAGGAGGCATGTTAGCAGGCTATTGAAGTAATCCAGGCAAGAAGTGAGGGTGAGACCAACAAGAGGGCAGCAATGAAGATGGTGAGGTGTGGTTATGTTGTGGATGTATTCTGAATATAAAGACATGATTGACCCACCTAGTGTGCTAGATAAGGAGGTGAGAGAGGAGGCAAGAGTGAATCCAAATCCTTTCTCTGCACAACCTAGAAAGTTGTAGTTTTCATCACTTGATCTATAAAAGGCTGTGCATAAACGAGTCTAGGAAATAAGAATGCAGATTCAGATTTGGATATGCTGAGGTTGATCTGCATGTTAGACACCCAAATGGAAAAGGTGAATCTTGAGACTGGGAAAGACATCTGTATGGATATAGAAAGACATTTGAGGCAGACATTTGAGACATTTTAATAGATGCTATTTAAAAATCTCAGAATTGGACGAGATTGCTGCAGAAGTACATGAAGGATGGGGAAAGAGAAACAAGGACTGGCACCTGGATTCCTGGGTCTGAGAAAAAAGAAGATACCAGACACAGAATCTGAGAAGGAGTAATAATGTGGGAGAAAAACCAGGAGAGTGAGTTGTTTTTGAAGCCAATGAAGAATATATGTCAAGAAGATGTGGGTGATCCATTATTACAAATGATGCCAAGAGGATGAATAAAAATAGGAACTGAACATTGTTTTAGCAAAGAAACCATCATAGGGTAATAACACAGACACATCTATCTCTTTTCAAACAGTCCCAAATGATGCCTGTGGCCATCCAAAATATACTCATTTGTTTTTAAAAGAATGGTAAAAGGAGGATCATGGACACTGTCACTCTCTTCTGAGAGAGAGAGAGATTGGAGATCTGATTGGCTTGGTGTCAGACTTGAGAAACTCTGTCCTAGATATGAAAAAATTTTGTAGGTGTCCAAGTGGGTAATGTCTCAAACTAGAGGAGAAATATATAGGAAGGGAGGGGTGAAAGAATGATTAGAAATGAGGATTTCTGTTTTGAAGAGCCAGTAAATAGAGAAGTGAACTTGTATAATTTGGGTTTCAGAAAAAAATAGATTAGAGATAAGAATTGGAGATCAGAAAAAAAAGATGAGAACTGAAGCAACAGGAAAATGTGCTGAAATTAACAGAAATTAACAGGAATAGTACCTACAGCTCAGCAATATTTAAGGTACAAAGAAAGGACACTAAAGATGTCTAGATTTGTAGGCCAAAAAAATCATTGAATGATAATGATAATGATAATGATGATAAAATAGCAGATTTTCAAGAAAACTATTTCCCAAAGCACTGTGTCCTCAAGAATTTAATTCTTTCATATGAGTCAGGATAAAGAGCACTTTAAATTGAGATTTAACTCAGAAATCTTAGAAACTATTTCTAACTTCCAATCTAAAGTGGTGGTCTTTCTTTTTCTTCATTTTCCCCCTATCTATCTCTAATTCCAGGCTTGTCAATTAATACCTGATTTTTTTTTCCTAACAAGCCATTTTAATTATTTTTTAAAATTTTTATTTGTTCTTTTTTAGTTATGCATGACAGTAGAATGTGTTGCAACCTATTGTACATGCATGGAGTATAACTTCTTATTTTTTTGATTGTACATGAGGGGAAGTTACAGTGGTTGAAAGATATTGAAGAAGACCTTAGATGATGGAAAGGTCTCTTATGTTATTGGATAGGCAGAATTAATATTCTCAAAAAGTTCATACTAACAAAATCAATATGCCAATTAAATAGAATTCCTATTAAAATTCCAATGATATTCTTTATAAAAATAGGAAAAGCAGTTATGAAATTCATTTAGAAAAATGAGAGGTCCAGAATACCCAAAGCAATCCTCAACAAGAAAAGCAAGAGACATCACAATACCAGACTTTAAATTATACTACAGAGCTACAGTAACAAAAACGGCATGGTATTGGCACCAACACAGACATGAAGAACACTGGAAAAGAACAGAAGATAACTGAGACAAATCCACATAAATACAGTTATCTCATATTTGATAAAATTGTCAAAAACATAAATTGGAGAAAAGATAGTCTCTTCAATAAATGGTACCACGAAAACTGGAAATCTATATGTTGCAAAACTAAATTAAACCTCTATTTCTCACCCTGCATAAAAGTCATCCCAAAATAGATCAAGACCAGAGACCCTGTGCTTAATAGAAGAAAAAGTAGGCCTAAATCTCCATCATGTCAGCTTAGGAACCAAATTCCTCAACAAGATTCCTAAAGCACAAGAAGTAAAAAAAGAATCAATAAATGGGATTTTATCAAACTAAAAATCTTCTTCATAGCAAATAAAACAATCAAGAATGTGAATAAAAATAGGAACTGAACATTGTTTTAGCAAAGAAACCTTCTTTTTAAATTCAACTTTGATGTCTCATCATTCAGCATAAGTTTCCCAACTGCCTCTTCAGGGCTAGGATCTCACTCTTCAGGGAAGTCCCTTGAGCCATCAGTCAGCATTTCAGAAGTTCAGTTAAGAGAAAAAGGTCACCATTGGACTTGGTAATCATATCATTTTTATCTTTACAAGAGTGGCTTCAAAGACCAGGTTTGTGATGCTCATGTACTGAAACAATACCCAGCAGAATTCAGAAATTAGACATAACAAAAGTGGCCAAGTCTTTGAATAAAAATTTAGATCTATAGGAGGATGGAAGAAGGTTCTGTTCTTTTTGTTATTTTGTGGGAGACTTGATAGTTGGCAAGCTGAGGAAAAATATCCCTTAGAAAGAGGAAAAAATTTCAACAGAAAAGTTATTGTTTCTGAAAACAATTCTTATTCTGTAGGGGGTTCTAGTGCAGACTGGAGATTTAACAATGTCTGAGTAAATACAGGGTCACATTATGTCCTTCCCAACCTGAAAATACCGTGAAAGAAACCAAATATAATACTATTAGCTATTGTTCATAATAGGACCCATTGGCAATTAATTTCCAATGTATAGGAGATGTGAGGAAGCATCGCAGGTGTAGGAAAGTGATCAAGTGAACAGAATTCCTGTGCCTTTGTGAATCCATAGTTCAATAGCTACCTCCCCGTTCTTTAATTCTCATACAAAAATTAGTCTCTTCAAGGTATTTGCAAATTTCAAAGAAATATGAGCTTCTCCTGAAGTTTTATGCCATGGTTCAACAATATTATCAAGGATTTAATTTCTTTCCTTCATTCCACTTTGACTTCAAAGTTGTAACTTCCCACACATTAGCAAAATAACTTGCAACAATAACACACATTACTGTCTTCCGAATATTTTCTAGTGGAAGTAGAAGACACACCACACATTACTTTATTAAGTAAAGTAAAGTAGTCAAAGACAGAGTTTCTTTCTCATTAATATAACTTGTGCCATGTGATTATTACTGCACTAATTACTCTGACCAGAACATGGATGAACTAGTTGGATTGTGTCATCAAAATATTTTCTGGAACTAGGGGTGAGGTCAATGACCTTGAAAAACTATAACTAGGAGATAATTGGGAAACCTGAAATGAATGGCAGAGACAACCAAAAATGGTTCATCACTCAGAGTCAAGTTTTTCAAAGAAGTTGTTCACACACTCTTCTCTACTTCTTCTTGCTATTAAACATATATCCATTTTACTATTAAATGAATTCTCTAATGAATTCCTCTTCTAATTCTCTAGTGAAACTGTGCTATCAGTGTCCTAATGCCAAATTCCATGTTGCCAAATTCAGTTTCTTCAGTCCTCATTGCCCCATGTCTCTTAGCCACTTTCAGTGTACTCCCATGTCCAAACATACTTTCTTTTTCAAAAAAAGATTCCATAATACAATTTCTCCTGATTTCCCAGCTACCAATATGACCATTTCTTCCCAGAATCAATCAAACTTTCCTGTTCTAAATACAGGAGTTCATCAGGTGATATAATTTTTTATTTCTACACACACACACACACACACACACACACACACAAAATGCTGAAACTAAGAAGCTTAAAACAGCAAATACTTATTATTTCACAGCTCTGTAAGTCAGAGAGCCAAGTGAAATTGGTTGGGAAGCTCCGGTCTATGTTCTCTCATGAAGCTGCAGGTAGGCTTGGGGCTTCAGTCTCATCTGAAGGCTTAACTAGAGGAGGATCATCTTCCAACCTCATCCTCCTGGTTGGGGATTTTGTTCCTCACAGGCTGGCAACTGGTGGACTCCCTTAGGCTCTTTCCTTTTTATGGGATAACTAAGATGAGAAGTAAGCCATAAAGGGGTTGTTGTGATGTGACATGCCATCATCACATCAGCTGTTCTAGTTTTTGGAAGCTTGTCACTAGGTCACATCGGTACTCTAACAGAGGGTTGTCCACATTAACATGGCATGGAAACCAGAAGTCAGAGGTCATCATAAACCAGCTTAGAAGTTTGCCTAGAATACCATGTCTGGCCAAGTATTTTTCTAATCCTATCCCCTCTACACTTAATATCTCCATTGTATTATTTATATTCCAAATCTCTCTGAATTTTTATATTGAGAGGTTCAGCTTATATTTTAGATCCTATATCACTTTATTGGTCACCTCTATCCTTACCACAGGTTTCAAAATTATCCTATTGCAAACAAAATGTTTTGCCTTGCCTTCTCCCACACCACTGTAGGTTTTTTCTCCTTCATCCACATACTCTCTCAGGCCAGGCGATAGAACGTGGTGCCTGACATTTCCTTCGCCCTCACCTACTTTGTATATCACTAAGGTCCATCAACTGCAACTTCACAATCATTGTTTCTCAGATGACTAAAGAGCCTTTCAGTATGATTGTCTGCTCCCATTCTTCCTGTGTTGCAATCGGTTCTCACCAGCACATGGATTAATCATTCAGCAATGTAAATAGGAGCTTATCCCATCACTTTCTAAACCTTTCAAAGGCTGCCCATTGCTCTGGGGCTTGAGCTTGGTGTAGTCTCTGGCTACCTTATCTCACACAGCTTTCTTTCTCAGTTCCAACCACACCTGGACTTTTAGTTCCTATAATCTTTTCTGCTTAGAAGACTTTCCCCACAACTCTTTGCCTGACTCATTCCTTCAGAGATGTTTTTCAGGACCATTCAATCTTGCCTATATTCTAAACTCTCAGCCTTCTTCCCTTATAGCACGTATAATTTCTATATTCCAAATAAGAAGAGATTAAGCCTATTTTTGACTACTACCAGCCAATGCCCAACATATAATACTCCATAAATTCTACCATGAGGAGAAGTAACATGCAAGTTTGCATCCAAAAAACCTGATAATATCTTCTTGGTGACTTTTCAATTTACCAAATTTTGTCATATTTTTTTTATTCCCATCCTTCAATATGGTGTTAAATACACATGCTGCTTCTGTGGGAAACTTTTTTTTTTTTGGAAGGAGTATGGGAAAGATTCCTGGAAACTGTAGTTTATTAGGCTTTGGCAAAGCTGATAGAAGTTACTTTGTTAACAATAAGGTACAGATGGGCTTTCCTGGAAGACTGGGAAGAGGAAGTACCTCTTCAGAAGGAATTCCTTTAGGGTATTTTACTTTTTGATATTGGGGAGTTGGTGACTGGGAAAAACATTTTGTTTTGCCACTGAGAGATGGACTACTTTCAGGTTTTCTCACAAATAATAACTCAGTGGTGCCTACACCACAGAAGAAAGCTCTGAAAAGATCCACCTGACACCCACGTTGAGATTGCAATCTTCCAGCTGATGTTTCTGTTCACAACTCCTATGAACTTGAGAAAAGAAGTAATAACCTTGAAATGAATCACCATGCCAGTGACATTCTGGTTAAAGTTGAGTAAAGCTGATACAATGTGTCACTCTCTTGCTTAGATAAACTACATTTAATAAACAATAAAACCACAGAACACACACAAAGGGAAAGGAAAAATATTAACCCTTTGCTGCCCAGGAAAACTTTCTGATAAGTGTGAGGTGGATGTATGTGGGAGGGAGAAGGGGTGTGCAGGGTTATGTAAGGCATGTGAAAGTTGGCACTTTTCTACAATGAAGGTTCTCAGTGTTTTTAGCAGGAAGCTACAATGCAGAAGGGATTAAATAAATTACCTTACTTTAAATTTGTTTCTGAATCTTTATATATAGAGAAAAATTTCTTCCCTCTCTTCTTGGGCTACTTAGTTATTTTTTTTTTATTTTTTATTGTTGGTTGTTCAAAACATTACATAGTTCTTGATATATCATATTTCACACTTTGATTCAAGTGGGTTATGAACTCCCATTTTTACCCCATATACAGATTGCAGAATCACATCAGTTACACATCCATTGATTTACATATTGCCATACTAGTGTCTGTTGTGTTCTGCTGCCTTTCCTATCCTCTACTATCCCCCCTCCCCTCCCCTCCCCTCCCCTCTTCTCTCTCTACCCCCTCTACTGTCATTCATCTCTCCCCCTTGTATTATTTT
>NW_026000048.1:8708536-8740473 GCF_001458135.2 Marmota marmota marmota | reverse complement strand
GTGGCGACTCCGCTCCGCCCCCTCTCCAATATTGGTCACGCGACCACCACTCCAGCGAGCCGCTGGGCCTGCTCTGGGCGCAGGCGGCGGCCCTGCTCCTCCCCTCTGGCTGGATGACAAAGCGAGAGAGACTCGGGTGTCTGTGACTCACCCTCCCTACCAGGAGACCAACTGTTTCTGTCGCCGCTGTTATTGATGAAGTTCTCTCCTCCGCTGCTTTCTGATGACATCAGATCTCTGCCATGTTGGCATCCTATGCGAATGGCAGCATTTCGTTCCCTTTGCCGGGTGACCAAAGCAAAAGGTAAGTCCTGACTGGCCCTCACAGGCCCCATCTCAGTCCTGTTGCCACTGCCCCACGAAGGCTCGGTTGGTATTTACCTCCCCAGTATTCAGCAGGACCCGGACCGAGAATTTGTCTGCAAGCCGCAGGCGAATGGCAGCCTGAAATTACCTGTTCTATGGCTGAATGAGCTGCAATCAGACGAAAACAGGGATGGTGACGTCAGCTCTCCAAGATGGTGGCCGCTGGCCTCCTCTGTGGTCTGACCGGTGTGGAGAACTGAATTGGACCGCTTCCTTCCCCGTCTCAAACCCAGAATTTAGCACTTAGTACAGTGATTGCACAGCTGGCAGAAGCCCGTGGAAACTGCAGCGCTGTATCCCTGCATCGCTATCTCCTCGTTTCCCAGCGCGCACCGCAGACTCTAGCCACGGGGCGATTTGCTGAATAAGCAGTGTGACCCTCCATGCAGACAAATCTCTTGCGTTTGAGCCCCCGTAGCCGATCCTCGTGCGATGGAAATCCTTCCTCCAGGTTCCGGAGCACCCCACTATTGCTCGAAATTCCTAACAAGATAGCCTTTAGCCGTCCTGACTCGTCATTCTCCCACACTGTGACGTGGCACACGGGGGCAATGCACTCCCCTCGCCACCATCTTCCGCTACTTAGTTATTTATTTCAAGCCTTTGCCTTTCCTCACAGAATAAAACTCCAGTTAGATTAATTGTTCATATAATGTTAATACTGCTAATGATTAATTTTAATTGCAAGCAGATAATTGGGAATATAAGAAGAAACGTAGGAAATCATGGGAGGAGGTGGAGAAGAGATGGATTTAAAGTTTTTGAAAATGGGCAATATCCATATGCATTTTCCCCATGTATATTTTATTTCCTCTACCCCTTCTGGAGATTGAATCCAGAGGTATTCAATCACTGAGCCATATCCCCAGATATTTTTTTTATATTTTATTTAGAAACATTGTTTCACTAAGTTGCCTAGGGCCTCTCTGAGTTTTTGAGGCTGACTTTGAACTCACTATCATCCTGCCTCAGCATCAAGCCACTGGGATTATAGATGTGTACTACCCAGCCATATTCCTGGCCATACTTTTTAAAATATGTATAAATCTGGAAAGAATAAAAAATGTCCATGCATTGCTGTGAAAAATCAGCTGTTTTTGATTTGGAGTGGAGCTACAACTACTAGGGAAAATGGGAAATTCAATGGGATTACTGGTGCCTTTTCTTATTCTAAGCTCAGTAACAAAAAAAAATAGGTTTTTTAATGGGTGAAATTTTAATTTGTTGGTACTGTGTCAACATTTTTTAAATGATGAAGTGAGTCAAGTAAAGAGAAATAAACTAACTGTTTCTGTAACTTAAATGTGGGATTAACTTGATTCTCCTTTATTTGACCCTCTGACCGGAGGAAAATTGTGTCTTATATTGGTGAAGCTGCTCTTTGTCCCAAAATATTTTAATTTTCAAAAACTTTCATTAGTGAATAGGTGGTACCTGTAAATGACTACATGATACAAAAGACCATTTGTGTCGTAGAGCTGCGATTCTCTGAATCAAGATATTTAAATATGTATTTGAACACATAATTTGCATTAAATAACTATGGCTCTTTTACATATTTCAATAATGCTTTTTACCACTATTTAGGAAGTTGATGTAAACTTCTGTTTGGTGCATATTAGCACCTTCTTTGATGATAGGATAGCATCTATTAATTCTATAATACAGGAAATTCCCTCTACTTGGCAACTAGTCCCATCTCACAGAATCTGGATAATGTGGAAACAAACTCAATAGCAACTGATATTTACCAACTTTGAGGAAACATTTTATTAGAGAGAAGATAAAGTAGTTTGGGCAAAGTGAGAAAGAAAGCTAAGCCTCTTAATGTGATATTTGCAAACTATCATTTTATAAATTGTGGTAATCGTTTTAGAAAGCGATACTACCAATGGAAAATTATCTTAGGAAAAAATAATTTGTACAAAGCATCAATATACACAAATGTATCCAATGTAAGAATTTTAGAATATCAGATAAATCAATATAACTTATGGCCATGAATTTAAACCTGTAGCCAAATCTGCCAGTTGTATTTTCATAGAGCAAAGAGTCACTAAAAATATAGATAAAAACTAAGGTCACAAGTGAGGACATTTGAAACAAACCTAACTACTTATGTATATTAAATTATCAGGAAATTTAATGTCAACATTGACAATATGCATTATCTGATTGAAATTTAGCCAACTGAGCCTGGTTTGGTTGGCCAGCAGGGACACTCCCAAAATACAGAGAGAGAATGCACTAGTCTATATGCAACCATGGTCCTGTTCTTTGGTGTGTTATTTTCACCCTTCCCTGGATATATACCCCCATCAGAATACCCAGCATACTCAGATATTTGTTCATAGGTGTGTGTGCAAGGGAATTTGTGGACTGGGTTCCTGAGTTCCTTCTGACAATATTCATACTCTGCCTTGGTTATTTGGCTTTGCTGATGGTGGTAAGTATTTATGACAAATGCTTGCATAATATGTTTCAATTACTTAAGTCTACAAATCTTTTGCTGAAAATAAAAATCAAACTAAATTTGTTTTTTTTTAAAAAAGAATTTATTATAAAATAAGAAGTATAAAACTACCCAAGTGTTTGAATAGCTTATTGTGTAATTATGTGATAAACACACGGATAACCATGGACCTGTTCAGAAAATGATCTCTTGGCCGCCACCCAAAAAGGTGGGTAAGTAATTAGGTGTCACTATCCCTCATTCTATCTACACCTCAATTTTTATAATATTTACTTTGTTGTATTTTTAATAGATACATCATCCAAATACTTGTCACTAGATTCCAGCATTTAACTTTTTATTTTGTTGAGTATATGTTTAACTTCTCTTTCAATCTTCACATATTTCCTTTATCCCTTTCTTTTTCTTACAGTTGAACTTCTATAGGTCATTAAATCTGTGAAATTTCCTGTAGTATGGACTGCAATTAGAATAACCTATGATTGCAGTTCACCCTGGGTCTTCTGTATTTCCTCTGAATTGGCACCTGGGTCCAGAGATTTGATCACACTCAAATTTGGTCTTTGATGAAGACTATAAGGTTTATTGTTTCTTTTTATTTCTTGTGAGGACACAAAAAATCACACACAAACAAAAAAAATCTCCTTATGATTTTTTGCATTACTTGTGCTGAATACATTGATTCTAATATGTATATCTTCAATTATTCTGATTGTCTGAAATTCGTCTCCAATATTCCCTGAATTGCTGCATATTAACAAGATTTTGCTTTTGGTTGTTGCATTTGAATGTGAATTTTCTAGGGATAGAAAATACTTGGTTCACATTTTTTCTTTTGTTTTCTTAAGTACATTCTCCATTCATTTCTGACACAAATTTTGCTGCCAAAAATTTATGACTGTCTATGTATTTTTACTTTTTAAGTCACTTGTGATGTTCTTTCTTTCTCTTTCTTTCTCCTTCCCTCCTTTTCCTCCTCCTTCTCCTTCTCCTCTTCTTCTGCCAAGATTCCCAACTAAAACTTTTTTTCCCCTTTGGACATCAGTAATTTCCAGTGAAATTACATGTGTCTTACTCTTGACCATGTTTGCATCATATCCTGAGGTTTAGGGCATTTTAAAAAGAAAGTTTTCTTCAATTGTAACTCTAGGAATTCATTTTGTTTTATTATTTGATTTTCCTTTTCAGAAATTCTTATTAAGTTTGTAGTTGGATCTGATTTTATATTTTCCTCAAATCCCTGTAAAATATTTCATTTTACTATATTTTTTAACTATTTATTTTAATAAATGAACTGCTGGATTCATTTGCTTTTATTTTTTTGTGGTTCTGTGTTTCTTGAAATATTATATATGAGTCTTTAATAGCTTTTACATCATTTCTGAGATTTATTAATTTTGATTTGTATGGTTCTTTTGTACTTTTTCTTATGTTAAGTACTTTTTGGCTTATTTTGAAAGAGTAGATTATCATTTCTTTGAGCATGTATTTTTTATACATTTCTATTGTTTGCCTACCTCCTCTATCTTTAATAAGTTTTAATTGGCTTTTGACCTTAATATTTTTTCACTATCATATTATGTGGATCTAGTTTCCCTGAACTTTTATAAGGAGCTGTGATCTAACAGCATTTCCGGTTTCACTGAGGTCTCTTTGTGTTGTCTTAATGCAGAGTCAGAAGTGTCTGCATTCTGAGATCTCCTGTCCATTGACTTCCTGCTTTTATCTGGACCGTTTCTGTTCTCTGCTCAATTTGGGGGGAATTCTAGACCTCTCCTCATTGTGGAGCCATATTTAGGATGAGCAAGCAGTCTGGCTGATTATCTTCAGGAGTCCATGGGAGTCATCTAGCCTCTTCAAAACTCAGGAGACCACCACTGCACTCACACCCAGTGGGGCTGTGGGAAACTCTCCTTGTTCTACTGACTGATCAGTTGACTGATAGGTTACTCTTGGTTTCCTGGGGGTGCTTCTGTCCTCAGGCACATTCACCTCACAGACTGAAACCATGAGGTTTTATGGCTGTTGGTGGTTTGTCTGGATATACTCATATTTTGAAGTTTATAAGGATACCTTATAATTTTGTTTTGTTTCAAATATTGTCCATGGGACTTGGGCTTCACCATCTAGTTGCTCTTTGTGATTTTATGTAGGAACCCAGGGAAATGCAAACCTGTACAATCCTCCTCCTCCACCCCTTCCTCCTCCTCTCCTTCCTCCTCCTCCCCTTCCTCCTCCTCCCCTTCCTCCTCCTCCTCATTGTCTTTGCAAAATATCTTTTAGTCTTTGCAATTTCTACAAGAATAAAATTAATAGAAATCAACATGAAACAATGATATTTTAATAAGATGCAGAACTTTTAAAAACCATCAGGTTTTCAAGCTCTGATACTTTGTCAAACTTTGATATGGAGTCCACAGCCAATAATCCAAATATCAGACTATATGAACAGCTCTTTATACCAATAGTGTTACAGAAACAGAAATCAAAATGCTGCCTGTGGTTATAACTGACTTGATGGCAACTGATACTCATGATGAGAAGAAACAGAGTACTTATAATTGAAAATATTGTTTGTTATTTACAGAGCCTTGATAATTTGTTGTTATCAAAAGATAATAGTTCTCATGTTCATCGAACAGAACATGAGAATATTTTATTGAAATAAAATATTTTCTAAATGATATGGGGTTGTAGACAACCAACTCTGATAAAAACAAGTACAGAGTAGACATGAATTCTACTGACAGTTAATGACACTTCAGGAATAGAGTTGCTAAGTATCTTTTTACCAGGAAGCTTTCAACCACCATGATCATTTTCTAAAATTTTGTTTTATATATATACACACACACACACACACACACAGTGGCATTATTAGATGTGTGTGTGTGTGTGATCAGATATATACGTATATGTATGATCATAGAGTAAGAATGGCGCACTAATAATAATATTTTTAAATTCTTGTAAATGACCTCTCAATTTACCCAACCCTAACACTACTTCTTCAATCTTCCATTTTCTCCTGTTGCAATACTTCTTAACTGGTCTCTCTGCATGAACACTTGCCTTATATAACTCATCTTCCACAAAGCAGTAATGTTTTAAAATTTTAATCGGAAATTGTGATTTGGCTACTTTAAACTGTCCGTTGAAATTCCCATTGCATGTAGCATTATTTGCATATTTTCTGCATAGCTTTGAAGCAAAATGACATATCATCCTGCTTCTGGCCACTGCTGAACTTCTGTGGTTATTTGCCCTTCAATATTCTGCACACCAAGGTATTATTAAACACCCTGAGCTTTTGTCAAATCATCCCGTTCCAATCATGCTATATTACCGTAGTCTTCATACTACATGCCACCATTATAAATTATCTACTTTATTATTTACTCTTCTGGTAAGCTTTGTGACAATGAGACCCTTCTACTTTTACTTCTCTGCTATATATCCCATTGGCTAAAAGAGTGCCTATCATTTCATATAAATACTTAACAAATGAATAAATCGTGGTCTGCCTTAAGACTAATAGGCTATCAATCTGATAATTATATTACCCATATTTTGTTGGCAAGGTTATATAATTGAGTCTGGGCGTTAAAGCCAAAAATAAATAAGAATAGTTTAGTTTAGATCCATGGGTACTTGACCAATAGGAGCATCCTAATTCTAATGTTCTGCTTTTTCAATTCATCTGATGTTGTGTGTAAGCAGCAGCAGGCCAGGTTGTCAGAGACTATGTTGCTTTGAACTTTCCTCCCATTCCTGGATTTGACATTATTAGGAATAGGAAGTAAGGACATTAAAGATAAGGGAGGGGTAAGTGAAAAAGTGGAAAGGAACATGGAAATGTAGAAGAAAAAATGTGATGAGAAAGGGAACATGGCGCATGGGGAGTGCCCATGGGTTTGCCAGTTATATTATCTGCCCTGAGGTTGGGTTGCTTATCAGAGGAAATACAGTTGAGTCTGAATTTTCTATGACTAACCTTTGTGGGGAGAGATCTTTGTGGGTTGAGTTACTATTATTAATCAACTCGATTTTTTTTTCAAGTCATCAGATTTTCTGACTCAAAATTTTCTCAGGCATTCAGTGTTCTAAAGAGTTTCTTAATGAATTAAAAAGACAAGAAGTGTGGGAGTACCCATGGCTAATTTAAGTACACTGTATGGAATTTTGCCATTCTTGTGGGGGTTTTTTCCCTCATACTATTTTTTTTTTAATTTTTTTTAGTTGTAGATGGATACAATACCTTTATTTTTTATTTCTTTCTTTTGTGTGTGTGTGGTGATGAGGATCGAATCCGGTGCCTCACATATGAAAAGCAAGCACTCTGCCACTGAGCTACAACCCCAGCTCTTTTCCTCATATTATTAACATTAGTGCCTGATGAAGGAAATCTAAAATGACCTTAGAAATATTCATAATTTTAATACATACAGGTATCTGCATAAGAGAACTGCTCTTTCACATTTAATTCACAACTAAGCACAAGCAGTTACTGAACTTTCCGGTTGTAGCAAATGATATTTTTTGAAGCAATGATTTCTTCTGTTTAATCTACAGGGCAACTGTGTAGGTCATGCTCACAGAATGTTCAAGGAAAATCCTAATCAATTAGAATAATAAGAAAATAATGATCTATCTGATTTTTGAGCTCTCTTTAAGAGCTGTAACATGTAAATAGATTAATGCTTAACTAAAATTAAATCAACTGTTTAATATTAAAGCAAATTAAATGGTTGAGAAATTGTATGGCTTTACAAAATGCCTCCTATAAAACCAGGCTTGCGATGAATTGATAAGATGGCTAGCATGATGGATTAATGCACTAGATGGCACTAATTGTATGCCTTTTATGTGTTATAAAATCAAATTTAGTGTGGAAAAAGAAAGTAGCCCACACTTGAAATGTTTTATCAGGTATACTTTATGAAATTTCTTTGATATGTTATTTGTAATTTCTTATTACCGTTTTTCAGATCATCAGAAAAAAAGAATTAATTATAGTCGCTTTGATATTAAGTGAATTTCAAACTGAAAAATATAATTCTGGGATTTTTTTCTAACTTAAAGAAACTAATTTACTCCAGGCAAGATGCAAAAGTGTTCTAGTACAGAAGGATTAAGTGATTCAATTCGAGTGAAAAGTTCTGTACCAATTACATGGTTTTCCATGAACTTTACTTATCAAAATGATTAAAGTCTTGGAAAACAAATAAATGTTTCAGATTTTCTAAACAAAGTCTAAAACTTAAAGCATGAAAGAAACTCTGTACTCTGCAAAATTCTTTCCTTGTGATTTTTAGTACATGAGTTGGAAAAGGAGAAGGGGGTACAAGATCTTGTTATTTAAGGAACAAAGTAAGACTGTATATAAGATAATTTCCAATTAAGTTCCATTCAGTTTAGAGGCAAACTTTAGTAACTACTGTTTCTCTTAAATATAAAGAAGGCAAAATTATTAATACAGTTGATACATGCCTACTTAAGATGAATAATGTGTTATCGGTGTTAGGATCACCTCAGTTTATTGTGAACCCATTTATTTCATTTCAAATTTGATATAAAAGAATTTAAAATGTTTTTGTTATCTCTGAAAAGAAAGAATGCCCATTCAGGGTGCAGTTTTCTTTACCTAAACCAAACATTGTCATAATGAGTAGAAGTTACTAGTGAGAGCCTATGTTTCAGTTATTCCCATCTATGGCTTAGGGAGGAGTTTCCTTCAACTCTGGACCTGCAAAGGTCCATAGATAAATCACTTGGGAAAAAAATGAATAGAAATTCCAAAGTGTTAGCAAAACATGCACACATGCACACACACACACACACCCATGCATGCAACAGAAATTCAATGGGGATTTCCCATAATTTTGTCTTACGGACAGTGATAAAACCTGCAAATTCATAGGGAAATTTCTAAACTTTTTTCTGTACAAGGCTTCAATTTATTTTCAGGTGGGGCAATGACAGGGGTGATGGACAGTCAGCAGTGACTTCATGGTATTGCAGCTGAAGGAGAGACTGATAGAGATGATGATCAGGAACAAGGCTGCCATGATGCAGGTGGACTTTTTTTTTTAGAGAGAAAGAGAGAGAATTTTTTAATATTTATTTTTTAGTTTTCAGTGGACACAACATCTTTATTTTATTTTTATGTGGTGCTGAGGATCTAACCCAGCACCCCGTGCATGCCAGGCGGTCGCTACCACTTGAGCCACATCCCCAGCCCCCAGGTGGACATTTGGTGTCATCTTTTTAGATTAGAAATCTGCACCAATGTGCCCCATGACTCTGGTGATGGTTGCTTCCAGATTAGTCCATGCTTAATCATGTCAGACTGGTGATTTTTCAAAGCAAAATAAGGAAGGCTTAAAGAAATAAATTGTCTTTCTTGCTCCTCCTAACTTCCTCATTTGCCTTTCCCCTTCTCTGTAATTGCTCAAGGGTCAATCTTTAAAATTTTCACTTCGTCTTAATGGTTCCTTTTTGTTTGTTTTCTACTGATGGGTCTATGCAAATATCAGAATTTCTGCATACTGAAAATCCACTCTATAAAATGCATTCTTTTGTGAGTTACAGAAACGGTAGGAGAAGTTTTGAAAGGCACTCTAGGTTCACATGCTACTTTGAAAATTTCTCCAATACTCAAAAAACCTACTCTGTGATAATTTCCTTTCTCTTACTGCCACATGCCAAATTCTCCTCTTTCCACAATGCTATATTAAGTTGTGGTTAACTTCCCAAAACACACAGAAAAGCCCTTTCATACATAAATTTTTTCTGTCTTTTGTTTGTTTTGCACTGCAAAGGGTCAGACCCATAGCCTCACACATACTAGGCAAGCACTCTACCACAGTTATACCCCCTAGTCTATTTTTCTATCATTTTGAAGATTGTTCATTTGTTTTATCTTCTCTCAGAAATAACATTTAGTTAATATATTAGGGATTTAAGCTCATGTATGTGAATTTGAAAGGATTTAAAGTAAGAAATACAAAAACATTATGAAACTGATCTTGTAAATTGCTTCAATAACTATATTTTTTGCATTGTTAAAAAACAGACTGTTACATTATCAAAACAATTCAAAAAGTTAGAATTTACAAAGCAAGTAAATAGTTTGGTCGCTCACATTATTGGAGACTTGTTTAATACATAATTAAACCTTTAATTTTTAATGATTTAACACCTCTTTTCATATATAGCATTACTGGGTAAACAGTGGAATACACATATAATTTCAGTTTTCAAACATATTGTATTTGGGTTAATTTGGGTTAATCTGATTTTGTTTCATTTATCATCTGAATGACATTAATACACATGAATAAACACTTATTGTTATGGTTTAGGAAGAAGGTCAAAGACTCAGCTGTCTGGATTCTCTTATAGAAAGCTATCTTTACACAGAGGTCGCTTTTCTGGATCAAGATGGAAGAGATTCACATCCCTAAGTGCTGGTTATGGTGGCAAGATAAAGTCTCATATGCATATCTTCCCCCCATGCTGAGCTTTAGGAATGGGATCTCCAACAATGGAAGACATCACAGTGTTCAAATATGTTGACTAGGTCTCTGGTTCAGCCATGATCCACTGAGCAAGAGCTGGGAAACTGTAGTGGAAGTAGGAACAAGTCTTTAGAGTGGACACTAGCCAAGGAACAATCCATCCTGTACTACAGGCAGGCGTTTTTCAGGCTGGTTATCCCTTGCTTCTCTTAAAGACGGTAAAAATAATACATAAATAAAGGAAAAAACAACATTTTTCTGCTTTGTGAAAAGTGATAGCCCCTGTAGCATAAAAACAAAAGGAGATGATTTGTTATTCACTTTCTAGTGAAAGCCACCTTCTTTGTCACTTATACTTTTTTCTATCCTTAATAATATCCACATAAGTTAGAAATGATTCAGAGTTTACAAATGAGAGAGTGAAATCTGTAAGGAATAAATGATGGAAATTAATCTTCACACAAACAAAAGTCTGAAGTGTTATTAATTTAAGTTTCAGGAAACACTTAAAGCCAGTACTATGTGTTTATATGTACAAGAGCTATGGCTAAGGAGAAGTTTCCAGAGTGAGATGAAGACCCTACTTGGGGCTCAGGATGCTGATTGTAAAACCAGAATTATAGAAGTGGTAAATGGGGTTGCTAATGGCTACGATGGTAGCACATTCCCCCTAGGACTCTATTTTTCACTTTTTAGTAGCCACACACACACAAACACACACACACACACACACATACACACACCACACACACACACACACACACACACACACACCCCTACCCCTAACAGAAAAAGGAGAAGATGATAAATGAGATGTAAAATTGAAAAATCTCTCGGGTTGCAAGGGGCATCATGGCCTACGTAGAAAGACTGCATTACTTGTTACAAGCAGGCTCTGATTTTAAAATATTATTTTCTTTTCTGTGGAAATTTGTAGCTTAGGTGGAGATCCCCATGCCTTTCACTTAGTTGATGAATCACACAGAGCAGAAGTGGACATAATGGGGCTTAAAAAGACAGAAATTTAGAAAACTCTCCAATCCATAACCCACAAGAACTATTATGCTGCAAAAATTCTCACTTGGGAAGAGTTGATCCTGGGTGAATTTGGGGTTCCTTGTTAGTTTCTCAAACATATTCTTGTAAATGCATCAAACCTACACAAAAATTGTTCGACACAGAACTGTTTGTTAACCGTGCTGACCAAGCAAAATGTTCCCATCTGAAAAGTCAGTCACTTAAAATCATTCTAGTCAGTTATTGTTCTTGTCTTGTCAAAAGTCTACAATTGCTTTTATAATCGTTGCTTTGAGACCAATGAGAAATATTTCCATATTCTTCAAGAAAGTTTAATAATAATATTTTAAAATCATAAAAAATACAATACACTTATCTCTTTATACATACAGCAGCACAATTAATAAAGCATTGCTACATTGTCAGCTAAACCTGATTATCTGTATAAACAAGAAAGTATGCAATTATCAGATTAATCATATTGAAACTATAGTTTCTTATGTATTTTTTTAATTATCGAGAGTCTATTTTTTAAAGTTGTCTAAACTTTACCTATCAAATTAGAAAAGTGAAATTACTAAGAACTCAGTTGTTTGCAGTATAAGGTGACAAAATGAGTCAGGATTAACTAGAAATAGACTTGTATTGGGGTGAATGCTCAATGGAACAGAACAAAAGGCTGAGAAAATTCTGATCTCCATAGGGTACATGGACCTGTCCTAGACAGCCAGAGGACATATTCAATCTCTAATGGATAGAAACCTGTTGTTTCATTATTGGTCCCCTTTATAAAAATTTTCTTTCCTTTATTCCTTCTTAAATTAATCTTTTTTTTAATTTAGTAAGAAAACACAGTAACATTACTTATGCAATTATACTGTGTATGTTAAATTTAGGCTTCATTTTTAATTACACAGATACAATTCATTGAGATGAGACGTGAAATTGAAATGGATGAAAAATAATGGTAAAAAAATAAGAAGAAAACATGTATAAAACATCTTTACATATGATCTAATCCAATTTAGGAGAAGAAACATATCTATATATAACAATATGCATAAAATGGCTAATGTTAATTGATTATCATATGGTAATATAGACTCAGGGAAATTTATTTTCTTTTATGTGCATTTTTGAAATTTTTTATTATGAACAATTTTATATTAAAAAAATTAGTGAAATATTTTATTGTGAAATAATATAAAGTTTTAATTAATGCTATTTATATAGTTTTGATATTTTTATTATCTTAGATTTAAACTACCTCAATCATTGTCCAAAGTTGTAATTATTTTATCATTACAGTATCATACATTAAAATATTATGTTTCTGCTGTGATTTATATTAAAATATTACTATTTTTTGTAAAAAAGTATTAGAATTTATAAGTACAGCACTGTACTTTTAAAAAGTACAGTAGTGGCTGCTATAGCATATTGGACGTGTCTTTAGACAAGTTGATTACTTATTTTGTTGTAGATCCAGGGTTCGGCTCTCTAAAAACTTCCTTTCTTGGAAACAGAAGGGCAGGAGGAAGCACAGTTAAATCACTTTTTTGACTTCTACAAATCTTTATTGTCCAGGGACTGGCATATTGATCTGTCCATGGCCCACAGCTGATCTCTTTTTCATGTGTGTTTGCTTTTTCTTCTTATATCAGTTGTATTTTTTAAGCAGTTGCCATGTCTAAACCCTATACCTACCATCAAACTTATTAATTTAATTAAATCATAGTATGTTAGGTTTTTTAAAATAATATCTTATTTTCATTTATTTGCCATGAAAAAAATAAATGATGCAAAAATGCACCTCTTGACAGTCCTAACTTTCTTTTTCCTTGAGAGGTCTCCCTATCAACCTTGCCACTAAAAGTCTCTCTAAGAGTGAAGAGACATATCCAAAAAGGCACAGTAAAATAGGCAGTGAAATGTGCAAGTATAATCACCTTTCTCAGCCCTCCTGGCTTCTCCCATCATCTTCCTACAGTTCATTTTTAACATAGCAGCCAGAGTGAGCCTTAAACCAAGACTTGGTAATAGCAGCCATGGGGCAAATCTGTCCTGGATCTTTTTTTGTAAATAAAGTTTTATTAGAACACAAGCACATTCATTCATTCATTATGTGTAATGTATAGCTGCTTTCACGTAACTGTGACAGAGATGCATAATCACAACAGAGACCACATACTTCTTATGTGACCCTTTACAGAGAACTTGCTGCTTAAGCAATTAGTCATGGTGAAGGGCTTTTTATGCTCAAAGTTTTGCCAGGCTCCCCATGTTCCTCAGAGCAAAGCTAAGAACCTTTCAATGGCCTATCAGGTGCATATGAGAAGTTCTAATATTTCTAAATTCCAATTTTTAGTTGCTTCCTCTCCCTCACTTGACTCCAGCTGTGCAAACATTTTGTGAACATGCAAATAGGCTCCCACAGTAGGTTTTCCTCTTAACTATTCCCTCTATGTAGAATGCTTTTCCATGAGATTCCTACATAGCTAAGGTCCTCATGTCTAACAGAGTTTGCATGATATATTCACAAACACAGTGAATAAGTATCTGTACATGGGGTCAAAAATCAGAACTATTTTCTATGAGCAATATTGCCACTAACTAATTCTGCCATCTTGGGCAAACGAATAAATATTACAGTGTTCTCGTTTCCTTATTTGTTAGTTAAAATGGAGAGATTTGGTTCATTTCTTTTTGGCTCTTAAAATTCTTTGATTTTTCTGATCATCAGTCAAATATAAAACATATAAAAGTCAACATGCATTTCTGAACATCTGGATCTGTTCTACAGAGAACATGACTATGATGAAATAGAAATTCCATATAAAATGTCTTCATAAGTATGCAATGTCATTTCTGGATGGATAATAACTACCCACATGTTTGCCTCAGTTACATGAGTTTGTTTGGAAACTGATCATTTCTATTGATGAAGAAAAACAAATGTTTATCTGGTAGAAAGAAGTTTGGCCAAATATATATTTCTTCAAATATTTCTGCAGGCTACTTGCTATTTATCTTATTCTATTTGCTATTAGTTTGTCTTTGACGGGTTGGTTACATTTTTTTAAAATTAAATTTCTAAAAGTCTTTGGAAAATATTCTTTTGTTTCTGTACAAAGTTCTTAATTTATAAATAAGCATATCATAATTCACATGCTAATTTTAAATCTTTAATTGAAAAAATATTAAAATTCTGGTATGTTCCTGAAAGACCCTCCAAGAGTGCCTTCCGTCTGAAGAGACCCGTACCCAAAGGACCAGCGAGACCACTGAGTTCGGATGCAAACAGCAAGAGGTTTATTCGAGTGCACAGGTACCCGGGGCGACAAGCTCTACGAGACTCGCGCGCCCTTGGCTTATCCTGAGGGGTTTATATAGAGCTTACAAGCAGAAGCGTGGATACAGAAGCGAGATGCATAGTTACAGGATCCCTATTGGAGGATTTAAATGAGGTGGGGGTTATAGTTCCTTCTGTTCTCGGAAATCAGATAAGGTTGTTGACTTGATCAGTTTCTGTTCCCTTCCTATATTTTTCCGTTCCCTCATTGACCAGATGTCTGCCTTTGCACATCCTGTTTCTGTACCTCATTGACCAGATGTCTGCCTCTGCACATCCTGTTTCTGTAACGACCTTGAGCAAGCCCAACCGCTGAACTTGCTGACTCTGTTGCCCCTCTGGCCTCCTTTGACAAGCTACTTTTTAAGCCTTGTTTTATCTGGCATTACTAAGCTAAAGCTATAAGCAGCTGGGTTGGGGGGGGGTCTTTCATTCCCCCATTTTCTTTTGGTCCTACGAATGGAATCTTCCATTCGTGAGTTCAATTGTATCTGGGTCAATTTGCCCCAGCTGGTGATATTGTTGGGTTAGAACCATGGCTTGAATGACAGTTAGTCTGTCCTTGATGAATTGGACCAGTCGGTTAAGGATACAAGGTCCAAGTACTAAAATTAGAAGGAGAATAATGAGTGGGCCCATAATAGTGGATACTAATGTACTGAGCCAGGGGGATTTGTTGTACCAGCTTTCGAACCATCCTTGTTGGGATTCGAATAACTGCTGTCTCTGTTTGAGTCTTTCCCTGAGCTTGGCCATACTGTCCCTAACCACCCCTGTGTGATCCGCATAAAAGCAGCATTCCTCCTTAAGAGCGGCACAGAGACCCCCTTGTTGAAGGAAAATGATATCTAGGCCTCTTCTATTTTGTAATACTACCTCTGACAGGGAAGTTAGGGATTTTTCGAGAGCTGTGACCGACTCTTCTAATGCCTGGATATCCATGTGCATTGCTTGTTGGAGCTGTTTAAAATGAGAGGTTTGTTGTAAAGCAGAGACCCCTGTTCCTATTCCCGCTGTTATTCCACCTACAGTGAGTCCTCCCAGGAGTAGGGCCAGTGTTAGAGATATTGGTTCCCGGCGGGATCTAGTTACATCTTTGGACTGACTATGACTATAGAAATATTCAGGGGGGTGGTAAATTATGGTGGGCCACAATTCTATTAGTACACAAAAGTCAATGCTTGTATTGAGGACACCTGTTGAGATACATGGGGTTAGCCCTGTGCTGCAGGCCCAATAGGTTCCATTAGGACCTGCCAGATATTGAGTTTCTGTATTTGCTTCAATTGATATGGTCTTGTTGCATAGTCTCTGGTGGGTACGGGGAACTTTTCCTATGCAGACACCCTGCCCGGATACCTCTGACAAGGTCAATCGATGCTGGGGAAGGGAGGTGCATCTCCAAGGAGGAGTGGTATGGCTAGTATAGTTATCCTGTATAGCGACCCCTTCGTAATAGGGAGGCCGCGAGAGCAAGCATAACCAGCATTCTTGGGTCTTGTTTGGGTCTGAATGATTGAGGGCTGTGAATGCCCCTTGGATTAGGCCTAGTAGCCGGTCTCCAGTACCTGGTCTTGGAGCTTGGTCCATCTTAGTTGAGATTCCCTGTGCGGCTCGGGTGAGGCTAGGAGTAAAGTTAGAAGTATCCGGGGGAAGTGGGGAGGTCAGGTTTTGACCATTAGTTTGGGGCCGGGGACCTTTTTCTGGAAAGGGTTCTCTTAACTTCAGTAATGGGGCCTTCTGGTCTGGCAAAACGGGGTTGGGTCCCAGAGGGAGTCGGGGCTCTACTGTTAGTATATGCCGAGTCAGGGAGAACATGGTGATAGGGTCATGCCCAGTCCGGTATAACCGTAACCCCCAAGCTTGAGATCCATCCCAGGTGGCCCGTTTTCCTGCTGGTGTAAAAGTTAGAACTAGAGGATTGCATTTACCTCCGGGGGTGGAGCCCTTGCGGCTGCCTTTGCTGGAATCATAGCAAGCAGACCCATGAGGAGTCTTACCACGTCGGAGGGTGATGTAGTCCCAATTGGATGAGGGGCTCCAATAGACATTCCCAGTGGTCTCACAACCCCATTTGGCACAAAAACCATCTGCGGGTCCCCCACAATTTTTCTTTCGTTTGTGTGATGGACAAACATAGAACTGTTTACTTTGGGTCCCTATGCGTCCCCCGGGGTTGTGACAACCATAACCTGGGAAAGGCTCCTGATCAGAAGGGTCCCAGGTATCTCCTACTAGGTCACACAAGTCAAAGTATAATGTAGGGAAAGCATCTGATATGGTTCCCATCATGGAAGTGATGTTAGCTATTTTTCCTGACATAAGGTTATTAATTACCCAAGTTACATTGTAAACATGATGCGGGCTACCCTGCCCTGTGACCATCCTAAGAAATCCCATCAGCACCCATAGCATTAAGATGCTGTTTCCCCCCGCATGAGTCTTATCTTTAAAGGGTTTGGGGTGCGTTGGACCTTCCATGATGGGGTGTCTGCCTCGGCTGTCACCGGTTTGCCTCCTGGGGTGGACTGTTGGTTTTCTCCAGCAGGGTTGGCGGCTTTGACGTGCGAGGCGTGGACCCAAGATGAGATCCCGTCGACCTTTAGCGCCGTTGGGGTGGTCAGGAGCACGGTGTATGGGCCTTTCCATCGGGGTTCCAAGTTCTTTGTCTGATGTCTGCGTACCCACACTGAGTCTCCTATCTGAAAGGGATGAGGTATCACAGGTGTCTTTAGTTGGTCCTGGTATGCAGCTGCCAATGGTTTCCAGACTTCATTCTGGACAATCTGAAGTGCCTGTAAATGAGCTTTTAGAGAGGGGTTATTAACATGGTTGGCAATGCAGGGACTGTAAAAGCTGGTAATTGGGGGTGGAGCTCCATATAGTATTTCAAATGGAGTTAGGCCAGATGGGCCCGGAGTATTTCTGGCCCGATAGATGGCTAAGGGCAGTAGGAGCACCCAGTCTCTAGTGCCAGCTGCAAGCGTTAATTTGGATAAAGTCTCCTTAATAGTTCTATTCATTCGTTCTACCTGTCCTGAACTTTGGGGTCGGTAAGCACAATGTAATTTCCAATTTATCCCCAACAATTTGGCCACCTGCTGACTTACCTGGGAGACAAAAGCTGGTCCGTTATCTGACCCCAGTATTTGAGGCATACCATACCTGGGAAAGATTTCTTCTAACAGTTTCTTTGTCACAACTTTTGCAGTCTCATGTCGTGTGGGGAAGGCTTCTACCCAGCCAGAAAAGGTGTCCACCAACACTAACAAGTATTTGTACCCATATAGTCCAGGCTTTATTTCAGTGAAGTCGATTTCCCAGTGCATCCCAGGTCGATGCCCTCGTATTCGGGTCCCCAGGTTAGACCTGGTTTTTCCCGCATTTACCTGGGCGCACGCGAGGCAAGAGTTCATTACCTGCTGTAAGAATTTATCTCTCCCGAGTAGATGGTAAGCCTTCTGTTCTCTGTCCAGCAGGATTTTCATTTTGTGGGGACTCAAATGGGTTAATCTATGTAGGAAGGTTACCAGTTCAAGAGTCTGTTGGGCCGGCAGCACAGGTTTTTCTTGATAAATCCAATGATTTTTAGTGGGGTCATAAGAGGCCCCCATTTTCTTTAGTAGCTCTGTGTCCTCTCTGGCATAATGAAAAAGGCAGGCGGAGGTTTCGGTTTCCCTTGGGTCTTGAGGGACTCTGGGGGGTACCTCGGTGGCAATATCCTTCGCTGCTTTATCAGCCATACGATTTCCTCTGGCTTCTGGACTTTCCCCTTTTTGGTGCCCCGGACAATGAATAATGCTGAGTCTCTTTGGCAAAAACAGGGCCTTAAGTAATGCTAGAATCTCAGTCCTGTTTTTAATGGTTTTGCCCTCTGAGGTTAGAAGCCCACGTCGCCGGTAAATTTCCCCATGTATGTGGGCAGTCGCAAAAGCGTACCGGCTATCCGTGTAAACGTTGAGCTTCTTACCTTTGGCCATTTGTAAGGCTTTCGTCAGTGCGAGGAGTTCTGCCTTCTGTGCGGATGTTCCTGGGGGTAGGGCCTCTGCCCAAATTACCTCCGTTTCGGTGGTCACCGCTGCACCTGCTTTCCGCTCTCCGTCCTTCATGAAGCTGCTGCCATCGGTATACCAGGTGAAGTCTGCGTCTGGAAGAGGCAGGTCCGTGAGGTCTGGTCGGGTCCCATGTACCTCTGCAAGGATCTGGAGACAGTCATGTTGATCTGGTGATCCTGGGAGTGGGAGCAAGGTTGCAGGGTTGAGAGTGACAATAGGCCCAAAATGTATTCTATCAGTGTCCAGGAGCATGGCTTGATAATGGGTCATCCGCGCATTGGATAACCAACGGTCGGGTGGCTGTTTGATTAAGGTTTCCACCGCATGAGGTGCTAGAATAGTCAGTGGTTGTCCCAGAGTCAGTTTGTTAGCATCTTTAGTGAGAACCGCTATGGCTGCCACCATGCGCAGACAAGGTGGCCATCCTGAGGCAACAGGGTCGAGCTTCTTAGATAAATAGGCCACAGGACGCCGCCAAGGTCCCAGTTTTTGTACTAGTACCCCTTTTGCATAGCCCTGTTTTTCGTCTGTAAACAGTTCAAAGGGTTTGGTCAGATCTGGAAGGCTGAGGGCCGGGGATTCTAATAGGGCTTTTTTTATTGATTTGAAAGCATTTTCATGTTTTTCTTGCCAATCATAAAGAGTCCCCGGTTTAGTGAGAGGATATAGAGGTGCGGCCATCTCAGCGAATCCTGGAATCCAAAGGCGGCAGAACCCTGCGGTCCCCAGAAATTCGCGCAACTGGCGGGAGTTCCTGGGGACTGGGATACTTGTTATAGTCTGCTTACGGGCCTCAGTTAGCCATCTTTGGCCCCCTCTAATTTGGTACCCCAGATAAGTTACCTGTCGCTGACAGATTTGGGCCTTCTTGGCAGAGGCACGATACCCTAGAGTCCCCAGGGTCTGCAGAAGAGCAGCAGTTCCCTCTCTACAGCTTTCCTCGGACCTGGCTGCCAGCAATATGTCATCTACATATTGCAATAATATCAGTGTTGGATGTTGAATCCTGAAGGCAGCTAAGTCCCGGTGGAGAGCTTCGTCAAAAAGGGTGGGGCTATTTTTAAAGCCCTGTGGTAATCGGGTCCAGGTCAGTTGGCCGGACATTCCCTTTTCTGGATCTTTCCATTCGAAAGCAAAGATGGGCTGGCTGTCAGGGTGTAATCTCAGGCAGAAGAAAGCATCTTTGAGATCTATCACTGTATACCAGGTGTGTGATGGTGGCAGTCCACTTAGCAGGTTGTATGGGTTGGGGACCGTAGGGTGAATATCCTCAACCCGCTTGTTGACCTCCCGCAAGTCCTGGACCGGTCGATAATCCCCTGTACCAGGCTTTTTGACAGGGAGGAGGGGAGTATTCCATGGGGATCTGCATGGTACCAGGATCCCTTGGTCTATTAGCCTTTCTATGTGAGGCCGGATGCCTTGGTGGGCCTCTTGTGACATAGGGTACTGCTTAATGGATACAGGAGTAGCAGTGGCCTTTAGGGTTATCATCAATGGTGGCTGCCGGACTGCTAATCCTGTTCCTCCAGTTTCAGCCCAAGTAAGTGGGAACTTTTGTAGCCAAGACAAGGTGTCCTTCTTGTGGGTTCCCTGTGGTTTTTCTAGTTCAAAGAGTCTATATTCATCTTCTAAATTGAGGGTCAGGACATGTAGCGGTCTTCCCTGAGGCCCAGTGATATGGGCCCCTGTGTCCTGGAAGTGTATCTGAGCTCTCAGTTTAGTAAGGAGGTCCCTACCTAGCAGTGGATATGGGCAGTCTGGTACATGAAGGAAAGAATGTGTCACCTTACCGGTTGCCAGTTGTACCTTCCGGTCCGTTGTCCAATGATATCTTTTGGCTCCTGTGGCTCCTTGGACCCATGCCGATCGGTCGCTCAATGGTCCCACAGGATGAGTTAGCACAGAATGTTGAGCTCCGGTGTCCACCAGGAAGGTGACAGGTCGCCCCCCAACATCAAGGGTTATCCTGGGCTCAGGGGGGGGCTCCCGGCCCTGACCGTCCTAATCTTCTAGGGTTAGTAAGGAAGTCTGGGGCCTAAGCTTTCGGGGTCCTTTAGGTCGCTTTGGGCAATCTTTTACCCAGTGACCTTTTTCCTTACAATAGGCACATTGATCTTTATCTACTTTGGTGCCCCGGGGATTCCATTCTTTGTTGTCTCCTGGTTGCTGTTTATCCTGTCTCTGACTTGACACTACTGTGGCCAGTAATTTGCTAATCTCTTTGTTTCTTTTGCGATCCCTGATATTTTCCCTTTCCTCGGCTTCCCTTCTCAATCTTTCTTCCTTTTCCTCAGCTGTTTCCCTCCTATTATAGATGCGTTCAGCTTCCTTGAGTAAGTCTTGCACTGAACTTTCCCTTAAGTTGTCTAACCTTTCTAATTTTCTTCTGATATCTGGAGCCGACTGCCAGATAAAGGACATGGCCAGATTAGTAGCCTGTCCTGGATCTTCAGGATCATAAGGAGTGTACATACGGTAAGCCTCCTTAAGTCGTTCCAGAAAGGCAGAAGGAGTTTCCTCGAATTTCTGTATCACCTGTTTCACCTGGGCCAAATTTGTTGGGCGTCTTGCGGCCCCATGGAGACCCGCTACAAGCAACTGGCGATAGAGACGTAGGTGATTCCTACCTTCAGCCGTGGTATGATCCCAGTTGGGACGCTCGAGGGGAAATGCAGCATCAATCTCATTAGGCAACTGGGTGGGGCGGCCATTCTCTCCTGGAACATTCTTGCGGGCTTCTAGGATAACCCGCTGTTTTTCCTCGGTAGTCAACAATGTCTGGAGAAGCTGTTGACAGTCATCCCAAGTGGGCTGGTGAGTAACTAGGATAGACTCAATGAGAGAGGTTAAGATAGAGGGGTCTCTAGAGAAAGGAGGGTTATTGTTTTTCCAGTTATATAGATCAGAGGCAGAAAAGGGCCAATACTGTAGTTGGCCATTCAGCCCCGCACGGAGGGGGAATGCTTGGGAGGTAGAGTCTGGTTGTTCTCGGCGTCCTCTCAGCCGTCCGGCGACCGGAGAGGATGCGGGTTCTGTCAAGGGGGCTTGAGGGTCAGTTTCCCGCTGTGGAGTTGGCCCGGAGGCTGATATAGGGCCTTGGTATGGAGGAGGGTCCTCTGTGAGAAGATCCATCAGTAGTTCTTCTCCCGGTGGCAAGACTGGGGGCATCTTTGGCGGCTGTTCATTTTTCTTGGTTTCCTGAAAAGTCTTAGTGAGGGTTGGGTAGAGGGAGGACCGGGGAGGGGTTGGAATGGGGGTGAGGGGAGGCGGAAGTGCTGGAACCGATGGGGGCGGAGGAGCAGTGGGGAGTGAGAGAGACAGAGGGGATGATTTTGGGGAAACAAAAGGTTTGACCCATGGAAGAGGATCTTTAGCCAGGGCTTCCCAGGTTATGATATAGGGGACCTGATCAGGATGACCGTGAGGTCCTGGGTTCATCACTTTTGCTTTCACCTGTAAAATAATGTCTAAGTTAAAGGTTCCGTCTTTGGGCCAGCCCTCATAGAGCGCTGGCCATTCGGAAGAACAAAAAGTGATCCATCTCTTTTTATGGATGTCCACGGATTGGTTGTTCGCCGTGTTCTGGACATCTTTCCAATGCTGTAAAGTAAGACTTAAGGGGGTTGTTATAGATTGCCCCATAGTTTGGTACCAAGCAACGCTAAGGACGAAACCGACGAATAACAGACCGACACAAACACAAAAGAGACGCGCGGCGCGGCTTCGGCGCAAAACCGAAAGCAAAAGTTCAGATGGAGACTTAGTTGGGGGTCCGGATCCCCCGTCTCCCAGAAAGACCACGTACCCCTCGGACAGGGGCGGAGCCCCAAAGAGTCCGACTCTGGTCGTGGATCCTAACAGATGAGTCCTTGAAAATCGGACTCCGGACGCCCGTGGAACGTCTTCCAGGGCTGCAGGAGCGAAGTCCGAGCTCGTCAGCTCCTTCAGCCTCCTGCCAGATTCAGATTGACTCAGCTGAATCACAGAAAACTCAGATTCGCAGCGCGATAGACAGACAGACAGATAACAGTGAAATCATAGGCTGGCCAGCTTACCTCCCGATGGCGGGTCGGTGGTCCCTGGGTGGGGGTCTCCGATCCCGGACGAGCCCCCAAATGAAAGACCCTCTAAGAGTGCCTTCCGTCTGAAGAGACCCGTACCCAAAGGACCAGCGAGACCACTAAGTTCGGATGCAAACAGCAAGAGGTTTATTCGAGTGCACAGGTACCCGGGGCGACAAGCTCTATGAGACTCGCGCGCCCCTGGCTTATCCTGAGGGGTTTATATAGAGCTTACAAGCAGAAGCGTGGATACAGAAGCGAGATGCATAGTTACAGGATCCCTATTGGAGGATTTAAATGAGGTGGGGGTTATAGTTCCTTCTGTTCTCGGAAATCAGATAAAGTTGTTGACTTGACCAGTTTCTGTTCCCTTCCGTTCCCTCTTTGACCAGATGTCTGCCTCTGCACATCCTGTTTTTGTAACGACCTTGAGCAAGCCCAACCGCTGAACTTGCTGACTCTGTTGCCCCTCTGACCTCCTTTGACAAACTATTTTTCAAGCCTTGTTTTATCTGGCACTACTAAGCTAAAGCTATAAGCAGCTGGGTTGGGGGGGGGGCAGCTGGGTTGGGGGGGGGGTTTCATTCCAAACCCGTGCTTTACTTGTCAAATTACCAAAATGTCTATTATACGAAGACTTCTTCCTTCATTATCAGTTATAATATACATTTATTTTATTAACTAAATAAATATTTATCAAGTACTCATTATGCTTAAAGAGCCTTGCTTTGTTCTGGAAATAAAATGTGAAGCTCACCTGGGTTCCAAAATACATAGAACATCTCTCTGTATAATACACAAGTCTATCATTCAGGAAATGCCCTTAGTTCCTTCCTTAGTGATTGCTGAGAGCCACAGCCGAGTCTGTATGGCCCCTGGCATTTTGCCAGAGAAATGTTAGGGTCTGTAAACAAGTCGGAATGGCACCTGGCATTTTGCCAGAGGGAGTGGTTAATGTTAATGTCTGTAAACAAGTCTGGATGGCACCTGGCATTTTGCCAGAGGGAGTGGTTTGTGAAGTAACGCCAGCAAGCCATTAAGTGTGGAGATTCCTTATTGGTTGACTGCTGTATGGAGTTTATGTTAATTAGATAAGCTGTGTGGAATGTATAAATACCCCTCCTGTCCTACAATAAACGGCTCCCACTCCTGCTGTATCAGTCTACAGAAGTTGCTTGTCACCCCCTGGTTATTTTGCTGCAGCCGGACTGCGGCAAGTGATCATATAACTAATTTCACCATTAAACTGAAATGGGCCCTAGGAATGACTTCAGTGTATTTCTAATTATTCAAATCAATAAATTCTTGGCCCAGATACTAAATAACCTTTCCGAAACCATATATTTAGTGAGTGTTGGAAAAGAACTAGATCACAAAACTCCTATGGTCAGAAGAAAAGCTTTCCTAGCTACTTAAAGGTCTGGGTTTGGATTTTAATGTGTGGTTTCCCAAAGACCAGATGCAAAGAATCATAAATTATACATACAAACTTTAAAAATTATTTTTCACGGCTTTGTTTTTATTATTCTCTGCAGATTGGAAGAAGTCTACATTATATAATTCTATTTGCTTCTAATTTAGAATGTTGAGCTAATTTAGAATGTCATTTTAAGTATGGCCTTCATAATAGCACATTTTCTAAGTCAGTTACAGATTGCATTGTGAAAACAGTCATAAAAAAAAAGTGATGTTACTCAAGTCATGGCAATGATAATGTCCCATTGCTAGAGTGGCTAAGAGAAACTGGGAATGTTAGCTATTATTACCATCTTCTACTGATCTGATGAGGTAGAGCCATTTGCCCTGTATTTTTGTTTTATACACTACCGCAGTCCAGCTGCAGCAAAATAAAGAGGGGGGGGGGCACGAATAACTTGTGTACGTTGATACAGCAGGAGTAGGAGCCGTTTAGTGCAGGACAGGAGCAGTATTTATACATTCCACACAGCTTATATAATTAGCATAAACTAGATACAGCAGTCAACCAATCAGGAATCTCCACACTTAATGGCTCACTTTTGTTACTTCTCAAACCACTCCCTCTGGCATTTTGCCAGGCACCATCCAGACTTGTTTACGAACTTTAACATTCCCCTGGCAAAATGCCAGGTGTTATTTTGACTTGTTTACAGACTTTAACAATACACATCCACGTCATACTCCAAGATATAAAAATTTACCCATAGCACTGTTTCAAAGTATTTTCAAACAAAATAATTATGGGATGGAGTAAGCACTGAGAAATGAATCCAGGTTGCTCTAACACTGAGCTATATCCCCAGTCCTTTTTATTTTTTTATTTTTTGAGACAGGGTCTCCCTAAATTGCTGAGGCTGGCCTGGAACTTGAGATCCTCCAATCTCAGTCTCCCAAGTCACTGGGATTACAGGTGTGAGTCTCTGTACCCTGTACAATAAAAAATAATTTCCAATAAACTATTGAATTTAGTTATTTCTCAAGAATTTCTGCCTAAAACATCACCAGTCTTCCAATTTTCTCATAGAATATCGCACAATAAATACACGTCACCCCACCTCTCTTTTCATTATTCTATTATGTCCTTAGGTTCATTTCTCTCCACATTAAAAAGAAAATTACAAACTAAAGAACACCTTCAGGAAGCATGAAGCCTAGATTCTTAACAATGAATCTCTTTAAAGATCTGCAGCTTCCTTTGACTTCCTGAGAGCTATTGCAGAGTCTATCTACATATTGCTGTCATCTGAACAGAATTCCAAAATACTTAGTTTTTTTAAAAAACCATTTGGTAAAACCCATTTGCTCATGAAAAGTAATTGTGGTCAGACACATTTAGCTTATATTACTGGCATTCATCTTGAAGTTCTGCAAATATTTATAGTGAATTTAAATGCATGTAAATACTGTATACTATTTCAGCAATTTAATGGGATTCATTTATAGGACATGAAAAAATGGACTTAGCTGCCACATTTCAGAGAACTGAAGATATTTTTCATTTACTTTCAAATGTGTATGTTTCAGAATGGTAAGGTCCACATGGAAAGGGAATGTGTGTATGTTTGTGCAGAATGTGCTTTAGATGCGCCGTTTGAGGTGCAGGAATTTGAATGAAATACAAAATTGGGAACTTGGAATCTGGATTGAGACAACTTTCCTGTCCTTCGAATTTTAATGGAAGATAAAGAAAGAAAAAACTACATTGAGTTTTGGAACCATAATTGTCCTACTTTTCACTTAATTTTACCTGGAAAAAAAGTATTGAAGACTAAATTGACCATATTCATACACACACACACACACACACACACACACACCAATACATTAATGTAAAAATATTCATTGATTCTTGAACAAATTGTGGCAAACCTTTTGATCAGTTGTTTGAGAAATATTTTAGTTGGAAAATTAGTCAAGATGAATTATATTTAGTTAATATATGACAGCATTTTAGTATGAGTTTTGTGGTCCAAATTTTCTCAGAATGTGCTATTTATATAATGATAGTAAGTTAAAATCTTAGGAAAGCAGATATCAATCAAGTAATTAGAAAATTTGTATCAATAGAGCTATAACAATTAAGTGGATTAATGCATATAGCAACAAGATAAACTGCGTTTTTTAATATTGAAACTTTCATGCAATAAGTTCTTTTTAATATAATATTATTGCTCAATTACTGTGAGATATGCATAATTAGCACCATTGTTTACAGTTTATGGATAAGAAAAGGGAGATCTAAATAGATTAATTAAATATTTGAAGATCAAATATCTAGAAGATAATAATATAGCTACTAATTCTGAATGTATGTCCCTTGAGTAGTCCATTTAATTCCTACTATTTGATATTCAAAAGCACTTTAAGTGGGGCTGGGATTATGGCTCAGCAGTAGAGCACTTGCCTAGCATGTGCGAGGCACTGGGTTCAATCCTCAGCACCACATAAAAATAAATAAAATAAAGGCATGTGTCCCAACAACAATTAAAAAAAAGAAATTTTTTTTGAAAAAAACACTTTAAGAAAATAAATAAGACAACAAAAGTCTAAGTTGGTGAACCTTTGCTGGGATGAAGTAGAAGACATTTATTGGAATAAATCATGTAAATCAGGTCTTATCTTATACCAGGTGTTCATCAAAGTAAAGCAAACAAAATTTGATACTGCATTGCTCAAACTCTGTGGAAAAACTAATAGTAAAACTAATACATTTACAATTAGTAATAATACCACAATTCATGGTGATATCCAAGTGCCAAATTAGTGTTATAAATAAAATATGTAAGTACAGAGGGGATAGAAATTAATTCTTCTGGTGAAGTAAGTTAGACTGCTTAAGCTCTAAGGTTTTTCTGGACAATGCATAAAATTATAGATTATGAAGGAAAACTTTATAGCCATAGCATTAATGTGATCATGAATTTTATCTATTTTATTGAAGTATTTGTAAGTAAATTGGCCAATTAATTCATAAGGTATAGAAATCAAATTTTCACATTCTGATTCCAGAATCTTTATGGCTCTTTTTGTGGCTAAGGTTGTAATAGACGCTTATTGATGTGAATGTAAACTATACCTCAAAAGCTATAATATTGTATTTTATATTCAGAGTTCAACCCCTTGCAAGTCTGGTGTGTGTGTGTGTGTGTGTGTAAATGCAATGGAAAGGACCATAGTTCCTTTCAATCTAATCTAAACTTTGTTTAAATTTGTTTAAATACTTACCATTCTCCATTAGCAAATGCAGTACTTTCATTTTAATAGTGGGTAGAATTGATAGGTTATGACCTGAAACTCAATTGAAAATCTTATATTAAAGAATTTGTGTCCCCCATGCCTATAAAAGACAAGGCTAAGTTTAGATGGATTGTCAGCAGGGACATGGGTCCCAGGCACAGTGGGTGGCTGCTAACACTCTCTCACATGCATAAGATGGCCTCTGCTCTTGTCCATGGCTCCAGACATCCAAAACACTGAGTTTTCTCTGTCAATCCTACTGTGCCAAGTTAGTACTGTGAGCCACTCTTTATTTTAAGAAGTTGATAATGACTAGAGTCATAAGGATTGCTTTCCAGTGATAAATATCCTTGAAAAATGCCATTTCCCCCATTGCCATTTTTGCCTTTTTACTATTACATAATAGCAACATATTTTAGAGAAAGAAAATGGCTAGGTGTTTGTAATATGTGTCATTCAATGTTTTCATTCCCATCATGGTGTGGCATGTTTAATTTCTAAACTCTAAGTGCTTAATGACTACTGGTTATTTTCTCTTCAAACATTACCTGTTTTAGTTGCAGTTCAAGGAATCCTGCCTACAGAATAAGCAGTAATAGATGAATATGCCTCAGGGTAATATCCGTTCCTTGGTTGAACAATAATTTCTAAGTTGATTTTCCACTTAAAGGTAATATGATTTTATTTGCATACCAAGGCTGCCAAATTTGGGCTTACAAAGTTTTCAAATGGAGTATGTCTTTTTTTTTTGGGGGGGGGGGAGGTTACTGGGAATTGGCACTTAACCACTGGGCTACATCCCCAGCCCCTTTTTATATTTTATTTATAGACAGGGTCTTGCTGAGTTGTTTAGGGCCTAGCTAAATTACTGAGACTAACTTTGAATATGTAATCCTCCTGCTTCAGTCTCCTGAGCGGCTGGGATTACAGGCATGTGCCATGGCACCTGGCAGAGTTTGTATTCTATAATTCCTTTCTTATGAGATATGTATTTATCTTCATAATTGAACCCACCATTAAAACACCCACTGATTTACTAATAGAAATACTATTTGGCAGAATGCTACATTAATGGGGAGAAGATTACCTCTCAAGAAAGAAAACTTTTAAATAAATTTAGGGGAAATTAAGAATAGTATGACAAGGGAAGTATTTATATCTAGATATCATTGATAGTCTTTAATAATTTAATTTAATAAACTATACAGAAATATCTCATTTTATAGCATGAGCATGGTCTAAATATTGTGATTCAATGGCTATTTCAATATTAATAATTTTGAATGTGAAAAAGTGAGCTCTGATTTCAGCAATTCAAAGGCTGCTTCTTTAGTAAGGGAGAGAATTATTTTATGATAATAATTTATGTCAATATTTTTATTTTTAAATATTATTTTATCCTGCATAAAATTGTGTATTCAAGAAAACAATTTGTTTATATCAATTCTTAAAAATGATGTGTTTCTATTTGCAAACCATAAAATTAATCAGATCTAACAGTGAAATTGTTCTGCTACCTGTCTGGATAGGCTTAGTTTAAAAGATGATATTTATCCACATCTTACTCTACTAAAACATGAATATATCCCATATAGCTTTAATGTTGAGAAAGCATCATTCATTTCATTCCCAGAAAAATAAGCTGATAGCTTAAAAGCTGAAATGTATTTGTTTATTTGAGGTGGTCCAGAAATCTCCCCCAAAGACATTTCTCTCTTTCATGACTAGGGGTGTGGCCAATAAAACTGATAAATGAATTAAAATGAGAAAGGGACTATTAAACTTGAACTGAGATATTCAGAGATGTTGGTGGTATCTAGAGTAAATATATTCAGCAGAATCTTTATCTTAGAACTAGCTTGTGGCTTGACAATTAAAATGAGGAGATTGCTTTAGAAAAGAAAATTGGTTTTAGGTAAGGGCTAAATGTGTGTGCACTCCCTCAATGAAAACTTTGAACATAGCCCTTTTTTGTTTGACCAATGATGTTGCTCTAAGTCAGAGGCATATTCTAATTGTTCCCTGTACCCTCTGAAGTTTGGCTCATCACTAGTGACAGCTACTGACCAAAGAACAATCTAAAAACTATGATACTTTAAAACATATATAATAGAGATGAGACTGTATTTTTGTTAAAGAAGCTATTTGATAAATACAGCACAGCAAATGTTCATCACAGGAATTAGCTGGAAGGGTTTTCTTAGCCAATTATCTGATACTGAGTCTAGAAAGATTAATGGAAACTGTTTAGTATTTCGTGTACATTTTTTATTACAATGATTAGAACCATGATTAAATAACCTCACACAAAGCAAATAGAAAAAAAAACAGAGATTCCATTTCATCTGTTGTTGAGATAACTATGCTTTGAATGTAGCATGACTACATTATAAGCATTTCCACCAAAAAATTATTATTAATGCATTACAAATATTTTAAAATATATTTTACTGTCTTATACTCAACTATGTAATTCTCTTTGCATATAGGATTTTTACACGGAAAATTGTTAGTAGTAAAATGCATGAACTGAGATATTTGCAAAGAAAACAAATGGGTTGGCACTGTATTCTGTAAGTGTACTTGAAAATGTGAAAACTATACTCATAATAAAACATGATTGAAATCATTTTTGCATAAATTTTAGTTTATATGTGCTGTATATATTAATTGAAATAAAAATGTAATTAAATCTATAACCAGTATAACTCTCCACAATGTGCAATACTATTTTTTTAGCTTGATTTTCACCAAAATGATTTTAAGGTTCTCCTACAGAACACATTGTTTAATGTACTTTTCAGTATAATTGGACATATACTGTACATTAGGTCTCCAGAACTTAATTATCTTTCTATTCCTTTATACCCAACATCTCTTCATTTTCCCCTCCTTATTGATCTGGAAACTATAATTCTACTCTATTTCTACAAATTTGACTATTTTAGATTCTATATACATGTGAGCATGTGAGATCATGAGTATTTTTTATTTATTTGTTTTTCGTAACCTGGTTCATCTGGTTATTGCAAATGGCAAGATTTCGGTTTTTTAAAGGCTAAATTGTACACCACATTTTCTTTATCCATTCATGTGTCAGTGAATATTCAGTTCATTTCTGCATTTTGGTTGTGATAATGCTGCAATGAATCTGGGAGTACAAATATCTCTCAGCAACAATGATTTCATTTCTTTTGGATAAATACCCAGGAGTAGGATTCCTGGTTCAAAGGTAGTATTTTTTCCTTTTTTGGAGAAACTTCCATACTCTTTTTCATGAAGGCTGACCTAATTTGCATGCCCATCAAGGAGTACAGGGTCTCTTACTTCTGCATCTTTGCCAATATTTGTTACTGTTTGTCTTTTTTTTCAACAATCCTTCCAACAAGTATGAAGTACTATCTATTGTGGTTTCCTTTGAATTTCTCTGGTGATTGGGGATGTTGAGCACAGTTTTTTGTACCTGTCATTCATATGTATGTCTTCTTTTGAGAAATTTCTTTTCAATTCCTTCTCCATTTGAAATTGAATTATTTGGGTGTAACTATTGAGTTCTAGGAGTTCCTTATATATTTTGGATATTAGCCCCTTATCAGATACATGGTTAGTAAATATTTTCTCTTGGTCTGAGGATTGCTTTTTGCTCTCTTGTGTGCTCTTTTTGCTGGGGAGAAGCTTTTTAGTTTGATGAAATCCCACTTGTCTTATTTTTGATCTATGCTTTTGGTTTCTAATGTAATAATTTATTTTTGAAATCAATGTCAAGAAGTTTTCTTCCATATTTTTTTCCAATAGTTTTATGGCTTCTTAAGTTAACTTCTATAGAATGCAATACATTCATTCTACATTCTTCTGTGTGTAGACATTCATTTTTTCCAGCACCATTTACTAAAGATTATTCTTTACCATTGTGTCTTCTTGTTTCTTTTGTCACAAATATATGGATTTATCTCTAGATTCTATTCTGTTTCATTGGTCTAGACATGTATTTTGATGCCCATACCATATGGGCATCAAAATACATTATAATATATTTTGAAGTCAGGAACTATGATACTTCGTCAGCTCAAAACTGCCCTGGCTATTCAGGATCTTTTGTGGTTTTGTACAAATTTGAATTTTTTTTTCTTTTTTCCATAAAGATTATTATTGGGGTTGGCTGTAATCTTGAGTTGCTGGCTAAGGCAGGAGGAGTCCTAAGTTGGGGGCAGTCTGGGCAACTTAGGGAAATCATTAGCAACCTGGTGAAATCCTGATTCAATATAAAATATGAAAAGAGTGGAGAATGTAACTTAGTGGCAAAGTATCCCTGGGCTTAATCCCCAGGTCATTCATTTTAAAATCTCAATAATATATATATATATATATATATAT
>NW_026000048.1:8703425-8708429 GCF_001458135.2 Marmota marmota marmota | reverse complement strand
TATATATATATGTGTGTGTGTGTGTGTGTGTGTGTGTGTGTGTGTATTATACACTGGCCAAAATGTTGAATTGCAGAGCCTGTGATATCAATGTCCTCAGGTTTGACACTTGGGCAGAAGTAACTTTTTAAATTTCTCGTCAGTTCTTGATGCAAACATGCTAGGCACTCAGAGGGAAAACCAAACTAAATATCTCAGATATAACATGTACAAATTATCCCTGTTTCAGTGCTTTCTTTGCACTCAGCAGGTCCTCTAGTCCTCTGTCTCTGGCCCATTTATTTTATTCTCTCTATACAATCAATAACCCCCAGTTCAGGTATAGAATCCGGTTCTCTCTTGGGTCCTTTATCTCACTTCTATGTGTGTTCTGACTTCCAAATTCTTTTCCAAGTCTCCCAATTCCTCATTGTTTATGTTGTTAGGAAGAAAAAAAATATTGTCTGTAGTAAAAAGAATGTCCTCCTTCACCAGAGATTTCCCTGTACTAATCTCCAGAACTTGTGAATGTTATAAGGCAAAAGGAACTGTGCAAATTTGAATAAGTTAATGGCCTTTGATGGGAAATTGTTCAGTGTTATTCAAAATGGCCTATACTAATGACATGAATCTTTGAAAGGAGTAAAATTTCTCATCCTGTGGTTAGAGATGTAAGGATGGAGGTCCTATAGAGAGATGTAAAGTGGCTGACTTGGAAGAGGGACAGAAAGGGACCAGGAACCAGGAAAAATGGACAGCCTTTAGCAGGGAGAAAAAGAATCCCCTGGAGTCTCCACAAAGAAGGACAGCCCTGCTGAAACTTTGAAAGCGGTCCTATGAGACCTGAGTTGGATTTCTGACCAAAGACAGTAAGGTAATGATTTTGTGGTGTCATAAGCCACTGAGCTTTTGGTCATGAGTTATGGAAACAATAGGAAACTCATAAGTTGACCCACAGGGATTCAGAAAGGAAGCAGAAGTAGAGTCACATATTCAGTCTGCCATCTTACCCCAAAATACTTCCCTTTATAAGTTAATTATAACTTATAGGGTTATATTTATAAGTTAATTATAACTTAGGGTTAGTTAATTTTTTAAAATTATTTAGGAATAGTTAATAGATTTCCATGTTTCAAAAGGATGGCTTGATTACACTTACCTCTATTTCCTAAAGATTACAAATATTGGAAGTTTGTTGTGTATTCTTCCACAGGCACTCTGCAACCATGTAAATGCAGGCTTCCTGTGCAATACATTCCCTTTTTTTCACACACATTGTACATAATCTTCTGTTCTTTGCTACTTTCACTTCACATATCTTAGAATATTTTCTGTGCCAAAGTATAGTTTTCTCATTCTTTTTTTCTAGCTTTAGATACAGGTATCTCACAATTTATCCAACCAGTACCCTACTGATGGACATGTACTTTTGTCGCCAAACATTGTGGTTTTGATGATTAAACAAATAGTCTCATAATATATCAAATTGCATATGCTTCAAAACATATGTGAGACAAATCCCTAGAAATGGAATATCCAGATTAAAAGATAAGCAGATGCATAATTTTGATAGATATAAACTTCTGACAAGTTGATATTCATTTTTAGATAAAATAATAACAGTGACAATAAAGATAATAATAATCAGTAAGAAATGACAAAGGCTGAAAGAAAATACATTAAGGTATAGATGCAGGACGGATAGCTAGCTCTCCTTCAAACCCTCTTCTAAGAGGAACAAGATTTAATCATTACCAAATCAAAGATACAGTTGTAAGATATGTCTCTAGGTTAACAAAGTTATAGGATTCATTACAGACTACACGTATGAGTAAAATCGATGTAGACTTCGCTATGTGAGAAGTGGTGAAGGAAAGCATGCTCTAAATACTCCAGCAATAACAGTAGCAGGTGTCAAGGCCTGAGCCCACTCAGATATGCTGCAGCTGAAGAGGCTTTAAGGCAAGAGCTTTGAGCCAACAGAGCTGGCCAGCCTAAGGACATCGGGCTTCATCTCATAGGTATAGAGACACTTTGGCAAGTTTTCTTTCTCTCTTTCTTTCTTTCTTTCTTTCTTTCTTTCTTTCTTTCTTTCTTTCTTTCTTTCTTTCTTTCTTTCTTTCTTTTGTTCTTTATTTCTCTTTTTTCTTCTTTCTTGTCTCTCTTCCTCCTCTTCCTCCTCTTCTCCTTCTTCTCTTTCTCCTCCTTCTCCACCCCCTTCTTCCTCTTCTTCTTCTCTCCCCCATGCCACTGCTTCTCCTTTTTTCAATAGGGGAGAGGTTTGCCTTTTTAACAAGGGAAAATGTGAATTAGATTTTTAACTAAATTTGTAAATCATAATTACTCTTACCCTTAAAATTAGAGTGGAATAGATTTAAGACCAATGAGAATTATATATGTAAATATGCATATGTTTAAGTAAACCTAAATTGTTGCTATATTTAAAAGTCATGATAAAACAGATATATAATAAGCAGATTAAATAAAGTTTTACAAAAAGAGAAAAGAGAATTGAGAAAAATATTTGGATTATAGATAGCAAAACACTCATTTCCAATTATTTTTTATTTTTTATTTTGGTACTGTGGATTGAACTCAGGGATACTTAACCATTGAGTGTCCTCAGCCCACTTTTGTATTTTGTATTTAGAGACAGGATCTCCCTGAGTTGCTTAGTACCTCGCTTTTGCTAAGGCTGATTTTGAACTCTCGATCCTCATGCCTCGGCCTCCCAAGCCACTGGGATTTCAAGCATGTACCACCATGCCTGGATCATTCCCACTTTTGAAGCCATGGTATCTTGCTTGAAAAAATAACCATGACCTACCATTTTATGGATAAATGGACCTAATTTAAGATTTCATTTCTTACTTTCCTTAAATGGCCAGTTTGGGGCCTCAGCCCATTGAAGGGAGTATTCTCACATATGACTGGGGTACCCGATAATCTGTTCTCAGTTTGTGCTTTTGAGACATTACTTTGAATCCATATTATCTTTATTTAGTATTTTCTCATAGTCACACTCATTCAGTTCAAAACAAATCATTAGCATTTATTAGATATTTCAGAAATTTTTAAATAGTAAAAGCAGTAATATTATTTGTTTATTGTTAGTATTACGTATAGGAAATTATGTAAGAAAATTTTTAAAAACTTTATTAGAGTTACATAAATTTCATTAGAATGTTCTACTTCAGTATTTGTCCCTCTCTGTCTGGAGGCTTTGTATGGCTCTCTTTAAAATTGCCAAAGAAAACACATGTATTTCCCTGTAGTTAAAGCATCAAAGCTCCCACACAGAAACCCATTCCAATGGAACCCAAATAAAAACATAAAGAAGACTGTTGGTAGACTAAATACATTTCAAGCCCTTTCCAGGTTTCTATTTAAACACACAGTCTGACTTTCACTTGGTTGTCTATCTTCTCTTTTAAGCCTTGGGCACAGGGACCAGGCCTTTCTTTTATGGCATTGCAATAGCAATGATGACAGCTAAGGCTAAGCAGGCTCATGTTAGATCCTGCAGCTCCAACAGAAGCACATTACACAGATCACTTTCTTGGAATACCAGTAAATGAACACTGACAGAATCTTGCTTCTTACCAGCATCTGAAACATAAATGGGCATTTGATGCACAATTCCTAAATTTGCTACATATTCCAGAATCTGAGGAGGCTGGGAAAGTTAGCTGACTGAATGTAACCCTGCTCTAGTTAGTCTGTTCAAGCTTCAAACTCTTATTTATGTAGATTTTGGTGTTTATGATCCTGAGTTATGGTGCTGCAGTAATTAACATACCAAAGTTTTATTGTATTTTTAACAGTTAATTAACACTTTTTAATTGCTTTTGCTTTCATGAATTCTTCTCTTTTGCTTTTCTATTTATTTATATTTTTAGAATGGTCTTCATCCAAAAGGAAATTTAAGGCACTATGTGAACTACAATGCTTAAAAAATATAGCCCAAGAAAGTTCAGCACAAAAATTATTATTCAGAGTCAATCCAAAGGCATTTCTAAAATGAATGTTATTTGAGAAATAAATTTGCTTTTTATTCTAATTTTTTCCTCAACTCCAGAGCCCTATATGTGATTGCAGTTGTAGGTTACTTATTGGCTTTAGGAGTGGAGATGATTATTTCCTATGAAATAAAAGACACATGATACATTGCCATCACATAACTCGTTATGCCATGTGTGGGGCATTGGGGCTATTGTGTTACTTAGGAAGTAACAGAAATTAATGAATCTTAGGAAATGGGGGACCTTCTGTAGTGTGCTATTCATAGCAAGGTTAAGTACAACCATAGACATTGGTGAGAAAGCTTTCAATGATCAAAGTGCCAAGTGATACATTAATATAGACAAAAAATTAAGAAGTATCTGACATGAAAATTCCAAAACATAGTTAGTTGATTAGAAGGTTATTGTAATGATCATGTTCGCAGAAATCCCTGTGTCTGTGGGAAACAGGGCTGAATTTGACAATATCCAAAGTGACCTAACATTCTCCCTCTTTTGATGAACCCCAAATTCTCAAATTTATGTAAAATGCTAGTAAATAAGCATCCGAAGAAAGCAGTATAAAGTTATATTTTTATTTTAGAAATTATACAATATATTTTTAAACTTTGTTACTTGAGTGAAGATATATATTCTAAATCTGGTTTTCCACCCAAAATATTCCACTCCTGACGTTCATTCTACGAAAATTCACAGTGTTGGAGTTGAAGACGTTTTAATCAATGCTTATGTCTCTTTGACCTATCACTCAGTTATACTAAAATTCCAACACTTCAGTGGTAATGGTGGAAGTCCAATGGTGGCATACTTTTCAGCTGAGTATGCCAGGAAGCTCAATTGATTGATTTCCAAATGTCACCTTAATATAATACAATGCTTTTTCTGACCTGATCATATCTTGACTTTTATTTACTCTTAGAATGACTATTTATTGTTACTACTATTTAATATTATTATCTTCCCGCCAGGCACTGGCCTAGGCACTGGGGTTGGGAATTTATAT
>NW_026000048.1:8676015-8702601 GCF_001458135.2 Marmota marmota marmota | reverse complement strand
ACATATATATATGTGTGTGTATGTGTGTGTGTGTGTGTATATATATATATATATATAAATTAAAATAAGCCATTCAATGTTTGAATGTTTTTTCCCCCAAAGGCTAAAGTTAGAGAAAAAGGGAAGATATAATGAAAATAGGGGGGAGAACAGAAAATGGAGGAAGGGAATTGAGAGGGAAGAATGGTAAAGGGGAGGAACAGAAGAATGAAATTGACCAAATTATGCTATATGAATATATGTATGTATCCCAAAGAATTCCACTTTCACAAATAATCATAATTTACCAATAGAAATAAATAAATAGAAGGAAGACCACTAGAATACAGGAAGGGCATGGGGGAGGGAAGAGCAGAGGACAAGGGGGAAGTACTGAGGAATGAGACAGCAAATTATGTCATATGCATTTATGAATATGTCACAATAAACCCTCTATTATGCACAACTATAATGCACTAATAAAAAGAATGGAAAAGATATTTACTTATAAATCATGATTTAGAAATTAGTGTGAGAAATTGGTAATTTCCTTCATAAAATATGTATATATTATGCATAATATTGTTTATTATATGTAAGTCCTTCTCTATATAAATTATCTATATATTTGCCCCATGAGTCCACTTGTTTAAACATATCTTGCATTTATAATTCACTAGCAAGTTGTGTATATTACACAAGCAAAGGTAAAGGGAGAAGTGGAATGATACGTTTACTTATTTTCCATCTATCAACTCCAATGACTGGCCTAAGTGACTCAGGAAACTACCTAATTTGAGGAAGAGGAGAGGTTGGAGGTCCCTTGGGAATGGTTATATCAGCATCTAATCTAAAGGGAGATTGGAAACATAATTTCACTCTTACCTAATACTGAATAAGTAGGTCAGCATCTACCCCTGGATTAGCATTTGGCAATCCACTGGTCAGATGGTGTCACACTGCCTGGCCCCTTACCTGCTGCCAGGTGCCTTGGGTTTCACAATTACCTGCTTCTTTGGCAATGCTGGTTAGGCAGCTCTGGATAACTGTGACAAAACTGCCTGAACTTGTGGGGGTTTTCCACTGGAAACTTCTGACCTGGCACCTGGAGGTGGAATACACTACTTTTTTATGTGGCAACGTGACCTAAAAAGACTCAGAGGCAGATAGTTTGGGTACATATGCCTAAGGACTTGAGACAAATATATTACGTAATATTAAAAGGGTTCTCATCTGATTTCCAGTTCGTAATGGGAATGGAGCAAGATGTTATGTTGCATAAGCAGCTGAATACCTTGGGAGAATTAATTTTTAAAAAACATGCTTATTCAATCAGCTGTCACCCATTTCAATTATGTCCTAAAAAGAAAATAGGGATAATCCCAAGTGGCTTATAATTTTGAAAATAAAATGACCTGTACAAAAACTCCTGCTTGTAAAATGTGTTATATTGATGGATTTTTAAAAAAGCTTGTACCATGGGAAAGGTACCTTTGTTATACTATCCTCTTTATATGTTGCTGAATTCAAGTCTTTGCATCTGTGTTCTTGGGTGATTTTGGTCTGTGATTATTTTCTTTTAATAACATTGCCAGGTTTTGGGGAAAAAATTATTCTAACTTCATGTAATAAGTTGGGAACCTATCCTCTTTCGTCTACTTTGGGAGTTTATGTAGAACTGGTAATATTTCTTACCTCAGTATTTGATAGAATTCACCAACAATGTGGTGAATTTAACAACAACATGGGCCTAGATATTTTGTTTTAAGAAGATTTTTATCTAAGAATTCAATTTCTAAGATAAAGATAGCATTATTCAAATTTTGTATGTCTTCTAATATTTGTTTGGTAGGATGTACTTTTAAGAAAAGTAATTTGCCTAAGCTGTTGAAATCATCAAGATTAAGGTCTCTGTAATATCTGTATGATCCATAATGATGCCCCCCATCATGATGCCCCCTATAATTCCTGATAACAATTCTCTCCTTGTATTGATTAATCTAGCTAAGGCTTTTCTAACTGTATTAATTTTTCAAAATATCATATTTCTGATTTAGATATATTTTCTTCATTTAGATATTTTCTTCATTTCTAAAATGTCTATTTGACATTTTATTGACTTCTAGTTTTGTCTTTATTATTTTCTTTCTCCTACTTACCTTGAGTTTCATATGCTCTACCTTCGTAGCTTTAAGTGAAAGCTTTAATCCTTAACTTTTCAAGGTAAACTTTTAAACCTGAAATTTAGCTATATCCTACCATTTTTACTTTTTGTTTTCATGATCAGTTAAAAAGTTTTTTTAATTTTTATTTTGATATCTTCCTTAACCAATAACTTGTGAAGAGTCTATTACTTAATTTCTTTCTTCAGTTAAAATCAATCTGTTGTTAATCTCATCCAATGAATAACTTCATACATTCTTTCTTATAATTCTGAGATTCCCAATATATTTTTGTTTTATATTTCCATATTTCCATTACCTGAACAACTAGCAAGTTCACTATACTTATTTAAAAGAACTTGCCTTAACTAACTCCTACACCTGAATTATTTGTGGGACTCTTTGATTCACTGTTGGTCTCTGGACCTTCTGTCATATGTCTGTTTTTCCTCATGGATGGTAACTTTTATTGCATGCTGAACTTTGTGACTGATATGTTACAAATAAACTTCTAATTTTGTTCTCTTCCTTTGAACAATGTTCAGTTTTTCTCTACAGGTACTTAAAATCCAGGTAGAGCACCCTGAACTTGTGAAGGTCTGATTTTAGCTTTGCTAAGTTCAGTCTTTTTCTTTGACTCTTATTCCTAGGATGAATCCCTTCATCCCAGACATAGTTTTACCTCCAATGTGTGGCTCTCCTGGGGTTTCAATGGAAAGTCAGAAGTGTTTACCAAGACTAACTAGACAGTACTGAAGCTCTAAACTCTAAACTCAGAACACTCTTGATGCTGGGCAGCAGTGGAAATCTACACACATCTCTCTCAACCTTCCAAATTGTTGCTTCCCCCCTTTTTCAGATGCTCAGGGAGTCCCAAATTCAATATTTTCTATCTGAAGTCAAGAATAATTAGTTTTATATTTGATTTCTAATCTCCCTATGCTACTAAGTTTAGAGCCTACTCTTAAGAGAAAAGTCATTAACCATTTATTAAAAAAAAATGTTCTTATTGTGGATCATGAACATCCAGAAAGTTTTCAAGAAAATCTGAAAAAAACACACAGGCTAAACCCAGTTTATTTCTGTCTGGTAAAAGTATATGTTAACTATAGCGTAAAGGCAGTAACTTAACTCTCTTTCATAATGAGAAAATATTAATCGAATAGAAAAGGGAAGGGAAAGAAGAGATGACTTTAAAATTCTTCAAATTTCGGAAACAAAGCCCTAAGTTTAGTGTTCTTTAGACACAAACTGATCTAGAAATTATATACTCTGTACACAAAATTGTTTTCAATAGTATGTATCAAAAATAAAATAGTTTAAGAGGCGTTCAGAATGAACCTAATTTATTCCCCCATCAATTATTTTACACTCTAGAGAAATGTTTTCTGAAATAAGTTCTGAGAAACACTGTTTTCTTGAAATAAAGCTTACCAAATCTGACTGAAAATGTATCATGGCCTAGTCACCATTCTAAGTGTTTTATAAATATTAACTCATTTCACCCTCAAAACAAGCTCGTGAAGTACATGTTTAGACATTACAAATGAAGGATGTAAGTGACAGTCATTGGATCATTTTCACATCAAGACACTAACAAAAGACAGAGCCAAGAGATGGACCCACGCATTCATATCCAGAGCCACTGTGAATACTGCTTCTCATTCCATTAACAAGTGTCTTTTTCCATAAAACTTGGAAGATATTCGGACAAGGAGATGCACTATATTTAACAGGAGCACTTCTCAGAACCTTCAAGATGGTATGTTTTCTCCGACCCTATATTAATATTTAGGGGTCCAGTAGGTATACTAGTAGTTAACTCAGCAATCAAACATAGTAAGATGCTCAATTGTAGCACTTCTCACATCATAAACCAAGACTGATTTCAAGTTCCCACAATTTAAGTATTGGCTTGCAGAATTTCTGGGTATTTCCCAGAGCTGGCTTGCTGGAATGAGCCACCATACTCTTTTTCCAGGAAGATATATAGTAGGATTTGGAGAATTTGTTTTTTCTCTTTCCTGTCTCTCTGACTGTGTCTGTAGGTCTCTTCCTCCCTATCTTTATCTCTACTCACCCCTCATCTCTACTTCTTTTTATGAATGCAGAAAGCTAGAAAAATTATTTCCAAAGTGAATTTTGAATTTCTAAATACAATACTAATGGACACTGAAAATCCAAGTTGTTGTGGTCTTAAAAATCTACTTTAAGGAACTTCAGACCAACAACAATAACAAAAAGTTAGAACTGATGAAATAAGAGACCATAATTTAATTAGGTAAAGATCCAAAAGGGTTATGTTTTAGTCCCATAAGATTATGGCAAAAGAATTAATGACAGTCTTTTATTTAGTAATAAAAATTGCTGTCGTTACCAAATGTGTTGAAGAGAGATGAAATGAATGAATTCCTCTGGGTCTCTTGAAAGTAATCTCCAGGATATAATAAATTATTGTGTACATGTGCAAATGATGCAGTAAAACCTCCAAGGAGACATTCATTTATTGTTGTTTTACCTAGTGTGACTAATGGAATCATTCCATGGTTAGTTTCAATAGACAGGAAAATTATATATATATATATTTACTGTCTTGGATTATTTAAATAGATAAAGGAATTTCTATTTCCTGTATTAATTCACTAAAATTTGCTTTTATTGTTCAACTTAGTGTCAATTTAGCAGGCCCCACCAAAATCGTCACTCAAACTAAATGGAACATGATAGAAGCACTCTTCTCATAGCCAGCAATCTGTGTCCCTACAATCTCTCTTCTGTTTAGAACTTGTAGCATTTCTTTTTTTTTCTGGCCACCATGTCTATTGCAAAGGACATAACCTTTAACAGTTTTAAAGTTTGACAACTTCATTTGAATAAATAAGAATGTCATGTTAAAATGTTGTCATTTACTTAAAAACTGAAGTTATATCTCAACAGAATGAAAAAAAGAACTTTCAAGTGATTTCTATTTGCAAAAAAGCAACTGGAAAATGATACAAAATATTTTTTACAAATATTTTTTAGTTGTTGATGGACCTTTATTTTATTCATTTATTTATATGTGGTGCTGAGAATCAAACACAGTGCCTCATATATATGAGGCAAGTGCTCTACCACTGAGCCACAACCCCATCCCACAAAATGGGCATTAATCCATATGTTCATGCCCATGAAAACTGACAACAGTTCTTATGGTAAAAATAACAACTTTTCAAATTATTTTGAATCAAACTCCATTGCATTATATTCTTATATAAAAAAATTGATCACCTTTTGACAATAGTTTCCAAAGTGCACTTCCCCCCCTCCTTTGGTACTGGGTATTGAACCAGGGGTGCTTAACCACTGAGCCACATCCCAAACCCTTTTTTTACTCTTTTTTAAAAAAAGACAGTCTGGCTGCATTGTTTAGAGCCTCACTGAGTTGCTGAGGCAGGCTTTGAACTCTCAATCCTTCTGCCTCAACCTCCAGAGCTGCTGGGATTACAGGTAAGCATCACCACATCCAGCTCCAAAGTGCATTCTTAATGCTAACCAATAATAGAAAGTGGGAAAATAAAAAAAAGATGAAAACAAAAACTTGAAACAATAAAGGATTTCACCACAAATATTTAAAAAAAGAGAATCTCATATAACATTGTTGGTGGCATTTTGTAATATATATTTATCATTTGGAAACTTTATTTAAACAAATATTTCCCTAGTTTGATTATGAGATCATGATTCTCTTTTGGAGGTAATATTTAATAATATTTTGATTAAATATTTTACAAAACATTTGCAGAAAAATTTTCAATTTTTCTATGTACACTAAAGGAAAAGAAAATTATATTGAAATATACCTAAGAAGTCTAACAGAAACTGAGAATATTAAAACGAATACAAAAACATGTATTTCAAAACACACTGATACAAGGATTTTTTGCTGCACCAGGGGCTGTGTAAGATCCGCCTTTCCAGATTATCTATTACTAGAATTGATCATATTTTAAAGAAATCATATTGACTTTTTGGAAACGTATATTAAAGGTCACCTGACATTTGAAAAGCTTTGTCCACAATCAATTTAAATACCTTATTGAGTCATCTGAGACACAATCTAAAGGAAAGAAATTAATATTAAGAATATACCATGTGCCTCACACTACTTGAGCACTTGATAGTATTTTTTACCTTAAAAAATCAACCACCTTCTCCACTTCCTGGACACATCCACCTGACATGACTATTGTGTCTTCCCAAATGCTTGCAGTGTTGGGGGTTACATTCTAACATTAAATATACACATACTTTATGAGAATTGCCAGGAGAGGTACAAAGTGCTCAATAATGTGAGGGTCAAGGGCGGTACTTAAGACCAGCATGTGTGATATGTGATAAATTTAAAGGTGAAGGAATGTTAGATTGTGAGGAATTTCAGTTGTGAGCAAGCTTGAAAGCTCTCTAGGGCTTCTGCTATGATGTTGAAAAGTTATGATAAGGGAGACATGCTTGCCTTGCTCCTGATCCTAAGGAAAAGCTTAAAGTTTCTCACCATTGAATGTACCTTACTCTAGGGTTTTTCTAGATTTTTTTTTATCAAGATGAGGATGTTCCCCTCTATTCCTAGTCTACTGAGAGAGTTTTTATTGTGAATGGATGCTGAATGTTGTCAATTGCTTTTTTCTGCCTCTATTGATATGATCATGGAAGTTTACTCTCTTACTTTGTCATAGTGATGGATTATATGACTTCATTTTCTAATGTTGAACAAGTCTTGTATACCTGGAATAAATCCCATTTGGTTGTAGTGTATAATTATTCTCACAGGTTGTCAAATTCTGTTTGTTGAGGATGTGTGCATCCATACTCATGAGAAATATTGTCTGCCATTTTCTTTTGTTGTAATGTCTTTGTGTGGGTTTGGAATTAGGGTAATACTGGCCTCATAGCATGAGCTAGGAAGCACTCCCATTTTGAGGACTTCACAGAGAGTACTGATAGAGCTTGTGACATTTGATGTACCAGCTACTACCCCTTCTCTTCCTTTCCTTTCCCAAGGTGAGGAAAGAGTGACCAGGGCCAGGATAGCTAGTTAGCTCAATTCTATATTCTATGTCATCTGCCTTTCTCATCCCTACATATTTCCATTTGGAAGGAGTGGGAAAGGTCCCAGACATGCATTCTACCACTGCGGTTTGGGCTACATTTGCTCTTCTGGAAGAGATCACTTCCTTTAATGTTTGGTAATACTCACTAGTGCTTGACCGAACCTGGATCTGGGGTTTTCTGTCCTAGAAGGTTATTAATTATTCATTTAATATACTTAATAGATTTAAGCCAATACAGATTGTTCATTCTTCTCTTGGTGGAGTTTTGACTGATTGTGTCTTTCAAGGAACTGGTCCCTTTTGTCTGTTAAAATTCACAGTATCCGTAATGATGTACCCTCTTTCATTTACGATATTAGTGATTTGTGACTTTTTGTTTGTTTGTTTTTTAATTAGCCTATTGAAAATATTTTATTGTTTGGTTATTCAGAGAACCAGATTTTGTTTCTCTATTAATTTCCTGTTTTCAATTTCATTAACTAACTTCTACTCTAATTTTTACTATTTACTCTTTAGTTTTTTCCCTGCTTACTTTGAATTTAATTTGTGCTTTATTTTCTCATTTCTGGAGGTAGAAATTTAGATCATTGATATTCGATCTTTTTTATCTTCTAATATATGCATTTACAGAGCCTCTAAGCAGTGTGCATTTTCTTTGCATTCCACAGATTTTGATAAGTTACATTTTCATTTTGATTTATTTCAAACTATTTTTAACTTCTTAAAATTTCTTCTTCGATGCATGTATTGCTGGGAGGTTTAGTGTTTTACCCCCAATACTTTCATATTGTTCAGCTCTATTTCTATTCTTGATTTCTAGTTTAATTCCATACGCTTTAAGAGCAGTATTGCATAATTTCTATTCTTGTAAATGTGGTAAGGTGTGTCTTATGGACAGAATATGGTCTACCTTGGTCAATGCTCCAGTTGAATTCTGAGAAGATTATGTAATCTACTGTTCTCAGAGGAACTGGTCTACAGATGTGCACTTCATCCATGTTGAGTTCAGCTACCCTCATTGCTCTCTGACTGCGGAGCCTGTCCATTCTGATGGGGGAGGGGGTGTTCCTGTTTCCAACGGCAATAGTGGATTTGTCTATTTCTCCTTTTGGTTTTATCAGTTTTTGCCTCACACATCTTTTTGGCTCCAATGTTAGCCCATATATTTGAAGAATTATCATGTTTCCTTAGATTAATCATCCCTTTATCATCTTGTAATGCCCTCCGGATCTCTGATAATTTCCTTTACTCTGTAGTCTTTCTGATATTTGACAATGTTAGCCTGGTAGATCATTCTCTGCCTTTTTGCTTTTAACTGATATTTGTCAAACATACGAAGGGGGAAGGTTCTTACAAAGAGTTTATATTCGCATATTGTTTTGGTAATCCACTTGCAATCTCTGTCTTTAATTGGAATTTTAGATCTTGAGGTTTAAAGTGATTGCAGGAATAGTTGGATTAACACCTTAAAGAACCATCAAGGCTTGCCATTGGAGAAAATGCCCGTTTATTGAGGAACAGCTCTCCATATTTATAGATCCAGGGGCGGTTTGACAGTTATAACAGTTTAATGGTTGAATGGTTTGACAGTTGGCTGGGGTGCTTTCTGATTGGTGGGTAAGGATCAGGTGAGCCAGCAGGGCTAGTCTGATTGGTGGGGAAGGATCATGTGAGCCAGCAGGGCTCACCATTGGATGGCTCTTCTTGGGGGATGGGGAAGTTAGTCTTTGGAGCCGGGTGACTCCCAATAATACCTATTGTACTTATTACTATTTTCTATTTGCTGCCCTTCTTATGTCCTTATTTTTGTCTTCAACACTTTCTGACTTTCATGGTTAATTGAGCCTTTTTATATGCCCTTGCTTTTTCTACTCTCTCAGCATAAGAATTATATTTCTTTTTATTTTTTATTGTATTTTTTAACTTTTCTAAATGGTTGCCTTAGTATATGCAATATATATTTACAGCTAATCTAAATTTGCTTCTAAATAACACTATATACCACTTCATGGATAGTGTATGTACCATATAATAACAAAACATTCCTAATTCCTTCTCCCTATTCCTATATTATCATTGTCATTTATTTCAACTACATGAAGAATGTACAAATATATGTGTATAAAATCCAATCTATAATATGTAAATAAAATCAAATATATTATTGTTATTATTATTTTGATAAAACTGTTAACTGTTAGATTACTTAAGTCTTTTAGTTTACCTTTATTTATTTCTCCTCTCATCCTCTTCCTTCGTTCATGTAGATTAGAGTCAATTACTAATTTTATCAGATGATTTTTCTCCTCTCTGAAGAACTTCTTCCAACATTTCTTCTGAGGCAGGTCTTCTGGCAACAAATCCCCTCAATACATGTTGGTCTAAGAAAGTCTTTAACCCTCACTTTTAAAGGATAATTTCACAGGGTAGAGAATTCTAGGCCAGTGGGGATTTTTCTCTCAACACTGTTAAGTATTTCACTTGACTCTCCTCTGGTTTGCATTGTTTCTGAGGAGAAGTCAGACATAATTTTTATTTAAAAATACAGCATTTTTTTTATTATTGGAGGTTTGAATACCATATTCTTAGCTGTAATTTCTTTTTATTTCTTGCACTTGTTCTCCTTTGTGTTCTCTGAGCTTGCTGGGTCCATTTTCTGGAGTCTATCATTAATAAGAAAATTTTCAGCATTATTGCTTCAAATTTTGCATTGAATTCTTTTTCCCTCTCCTTTTGATATTCCAATTACATAAATGTTTTATCTTTTGTAGTTCTTGGATATTATGTTTTATTTTATTAGGTCTTTTAAGCTACCTTTTAGCTTTAGAAATTCCTACTTTCGTATGTTGAAGATCAGTTTATTCTTTCCTCAGCTTTATCCAGTCTACCAATACTCCTGTCAAGGAACCTTTCATTTCTGTAACAATGTCTTTGCTCTCTAGCATTTTTTAATTCTTTCTCTCTTAAATTATCCATCTGTTCTTTCATGTTATCTAATCTTTTTTATTAAAGTCCTTAGCAAACTAATCATCACTTTGTTTTATTTTTATTTCAATTGCTAATTTGATCATTCCAACATTTCTATTATAATTAACTCTGGTTCTGATGTTTGTTTGGTCTTTTCAAATTCGATTTCTTTGCTTTTTAGTAAGTCTTGTTTTTTTTTTTTTTTTTTTGTAGAAAGGTAGGCATGATATACTGGATGAAAGAAACAGCTAAAAATAGTCCTTCAGTAATGAGCTGGTAAGGTGTGGGGTAGGAGTATGCTGTAATCCTAAATGAACCTTTTAATGAGTCTGACCCCTGGAAAGTGAACTTCACAAGTGTTTCCCCTACTCCTTTAGCCAATAGGGATAGGACATTTGAATGGGGCTGGAGTTGTGTGCTCCCTTTCCTGCAGTTTAAAAGGGAGTGTAGTTGGGTATTTCTCTTCCCTCAGCTGTGTTAGGCTATGATAAAACCCCAGTGAATTAGGCTCTGGAGAAATGTTTCTCCTGAGGGTTGACCTTGTAGGAGAAAGAGAGCTCTCTAGAATGTTTCAAAATCCTGACTTTTCCTTTTCCCAGGCCAGAAGCATGAGGGGATCTTTCTCCTATTCTTACTGTGAAGACTGGATAAACTCCTGGAAATAAAACCCACACCACAAGTTCCCACCCTTTGCCCATTTTCTTACTGAGTTGTTTTTTTTTTTTCTGAAATTTTCATTCTTTTATGTTATAAATATAACATGAAATTTATGTTATATTTAAAATTTAGCAGATAAGTGTGTTGCCCCTATTTCCTCTCATTCTATTGGTTTGTCTTTTCATGCTGTTGGGGAGAAAAATATCTTTCCCTTCTACTCATCTTAGGCTTATTGACTGGTGCTCCTCAGACAAAAATCAGAGAAACAAGGGAAATATGACAAAATTCTTTATTGTAAGTTTTGTTTGACACAGGAGGCTCCATGAGGAAATAAAGACCCTAAGAAGCAGTTGAACCTGAGTGTTTACATGCTAGATGTGAGGAAGTGTGAAGACTTATAGGAAGAATTATAGGACAAAAGAGTATGCAACAATTTTTGTAAATGTCAGGGGTAGGGGGTTGGGAGCGGGGCAAGGCCTATTCTGCCAGATTCTTCTCAGAGTTCTTGTATCCCCAGAGGTAGTAACGAATGCTTCTTTCCTCCACACTTAGGGGGAAAAGTATACATTCAGGGTCTTATGATGCCTAACTTCAAGGGAAGGGCAGAAAATCCTTCCTGCATATTTCCATAAATTCCTTCACCTTAAATATCAATATGCCAAGATACCATATTTTTGGAAGATATCATGAATGCCCCCAGGGCTCCAATGAAGTCTTCCAAAGTGCAGAAATGTTTAATTTTAATGAAGTTACAGTGAGTAAGACACCACAATGTTGATGTAAATATAGACAAATCGATAAATGGAACAGAATAGAGTCACACATGATTGGACCATTGATTTTTAAAAATTAAATGTTAATATTTTTGTATACATTTCTAGTTTAAAACATGGTATTTTGATGTACTTAGTGAAAGAATTACTACTGTCAAGCAAATTTACACAAATATCTTTTCATGTAGTCACCATTTTTCTTGTTTTATTTTTATTTTTTTCAATAAAATTTCCAGTGTAGATTTAAGTATATAGTATGATGTTTGGGATATGTGTAGATAATAAAACCTTACTATCTTGAGGTAAATTAATATTTTTATTATCTCACATATTTAATATTTTTTGTGCATGTGACAAGAGAAGCTAAAGTCCACCCATTCACAGGACTCCCCAAATACCATACAATGTACTACAGTACAATTACCCATGGTCCTCTGGCTGTATGTCAGATATCTAGACTTGTTCATTCTACATGTTAGCTACTTTGTATCCTCTGATCTACATCTCCCCGTTTCCTCTTCCTATTCTCCTCCTATCTCGGGTAACTGCTATTGTTTTAATTTCTATCTATATCTTTGAGTTTTTTAAAAGACTTCCCATATAAATGATATCCTGCAGTATTTTCCTTTCCATGTTTGACTTATTTCAATTAGCATAAAGTTCCCCAAGTTCATTCATATAGTGGTTATAGCTACATGGATAAACAGATATAAATACACATCATCATCATCATCATCATCATCATAATAATAATTTAAGCAATAATGTGATACAATACAACTTATATAACATTGTAAAATACTTATAAATGAACATATAATTCTGAGTATATGTATTACAGCATTATAAGAACACAACATAGCTACAATCTTTTATCACTGAATAGTAACCTCAGGAAAGCTTTTGGAATGTTTTTCAGGAGCTCCAATTGTCTTTAATATATAGTTTACATTTTTTTAATAAAATAGGACAGTTAAACTTTCTAAAACTGGATGGTAGATTCACAGATTTTTAAAATATTGCATAGTACAAGCATAGAAAAATAACATGATATTAAATATTTAATACAATTTAATTGCCATTGCTCAAGAAATTAACTGACATGCTTAATTATGTTCATAATAAAAATATAATTATAATATTCATAATTATGGTTTTGATAATTGCAGAGTAAATTATAGCATAATAGAGATGGAAATAAACTCATAAGTTATTTAGCTCAATTTCTTTCTTTTTTAGATGTTGTAACTAAATCCCTGGGGCTAAATGGACATACCAAAGACCAGCAGTCTACCTAGAAGAACACACAGTATTTTAATTATGACATTTGATGGCATTAAGAAAATAGTGATAAATCTTTCAATTGGTGAGGAAAGACTTCTCTGCTAACACTTTTATCTTGTAAGTTCATAACTGACTTTTGGTTCGTATTTTACCCCCACCAGTAAATAATCATAGAATTCTGGGTATGTTTTTAACTCCTCAATATCCTGTATTTTGTAACTTAAAAATAATAATTCATGACATTAGATTGGATTTCATGAGTATTGTAAAGGTAAATATAATTAGTGTAATGTAGCAAGTACTTCCAGAAAGGAAGGTTGTATTTTTATAAATTTTTTTTTAGTTGTAGATAGACAGAATGCCTTTATTTTATTTTTATGTGGTGCTGAGGATCAAACCCAGTGCCTCACACATGCTAGGCAAGTGCTCTACCACTGAGCTACAACCCCAGCCCATGGTTTTATAGAAGGAAATTGGAATAGGAGAATAAGATACTTTCATTCCACATTTTCATCTTTTGTAAATGACTTGTAGTGATTGGTCAGTGTTGTTTTCATTGTATAAAACAACATCTCTTCATTTGCTGACATAAGTTAAAAAATATGCTCTGGATAGAATGTGGAAGAGTTTCTAAATCTCTTTACCAAAACAAAACTCAAAAAAAAAAAAAAAAGGGAAAGAAAAGTTTTGTAGCAGAGATAGAATTAGAGCCTCTATTTTTTGAGTTCAGTTTAGCCCTGAATATGGACTTTGATCCTATGTTCATTTCGCTCCTATAACTTATGAGTTTACAGTAATGCAGAAGCACTGCTGAAATAAGGACAACATGGCATTGTAAATGACAAATTGGAAATAAAAGATGCAAGCTTGTTCAATATTACTGTTTCTTTCAGCTGTAATAATTCCTTGTAAATGAGTCATACATGACCATTCACTTTGAGATCTTGACTTCTTTTTGTCGTTCGGAATAAAAACAAAATTAAAAGAAGAGATTGGCACTTATTAAGAAGTTGCTCTTCAACCTATTTCAGTCATATTTCTTGAGAATTTCTTATGTGTGTTGTACTGCAAGAAAGTAAAATGAGAATGTGATTCTGTATCCTTTCACAGGCTGATGCATAAACACAGGACCTAGACTGCCATGGAGTGGGCATAGGATTTCTCCTGAGATGTTTACATTCTAAGAGAAAAAACAAAATGTTTCCAAGGATCGGTATGTCATGAAATATAACTATTTAGAAAAATTACAGGTAGCTAACTCTTAACTTAAAAAAAAAGGAAAGAAAGAAACCTGAATCTGCCCCTGAGAAGCTTAAAAAATCTCTGAAAATACTTTAAAGAAAAAATTATAAAAAATTTTGCAAGAAATTATCCTGTGCCAAGTTTATTCATTGCTAAGAAAGTAATGTGCTTTTATGTGGTTTAATATTCAGAACAATACGGTAAGGTACGTAATACTTCTCTCATTTTATAAAGAAGGAACCTAAAGCTCAGGGAGTTTAAATATATTTGTGAAGTTTAATGTCTTATCTAAAAGTAAAGGCCAATGAGTGGAAGAACTAAGATCTCAATATTGAGATCTAACTAAATCCTCAGTACCTCTTTTTCCCATGTCACTTTTTTTCTCCCAGAACACAGTGGCTTTCTTACTGAGTGTTCATCTATACACTCTTTCATAAGAGTAGTCAAATATCAAAAGTGTTAACTCATATAGAGCTAAAAGTTTAAGAGGTAAAATGTCTTTTTATATGTGTTGTGGTTATATTTATGATATGCCTAGAACTTCTTTTAGATCTAAAATATGTGCCTTACTGTTATGGTGCAAGTTTAGAACACAGGTAAATAAATATGAGGGTCAATGACCCTTTGGGAAAAATTACTACCCCTGATACAACCCTTCTTACCTTAGCCCTTAATTCTCATAAAAACTCTTTGTTTTCTCCTTGCTGAACATTCTCTTGCCAGATTTCACAGGAGCAATGAGCATAGCTATTGAATTCCAAATTTTCTAGAAAAAATCTGAACCTTCCAGGCAAATAAGTTTCATAGTAAATTAAATTTGTAATAAGGTCATAAGATACTTTCATAAGACATTAATATGAATTAATTATTCCAGGAGTTTTTAAATTAAACATATGTTTACTTGAAAATTAGGATGTTAATATGCTGGAAACAAATTCAGTACAATCAAATTTTATTTATTTTTAAAATGCATAAATCTCAGAAAATTCAAAACTTCCAACATTTATTATTTTTGACCCTGAAGCTTTTTATTTGAATCATGTCTGAATTTCATTTTATATTTGATTCTTTGTACCTGACATGGCAGAATTCAGTAAATCTTTATGAATAATTATGTATTTAATAAGTACAATGGAGATGCCATGCACGTTGTAATGCACCAAATCAGGAAAGAAAGATCTCCTTGTAACTTTACTGAAGTACAGAAATTCATGGGTAACTTAACTAGGGTTTGTTAAAGCAAACACACTGCTTTGTTCCTTGTGACCTAGTGTAGTCTCTGGCATGAAGTGAGGGCTGTATAACTGGCCAGTAGGCAATTCTGAGAGGTCTGTCCAGGGTGCTCTATGGAAATCTATGTTTTCATTTTTTAAACAATTCCACTGTATGTAATACTGTAGAAATGAAACTTTGCTTTCAGAACATTCCTTGGCTGATGGCTGGGGATGTGGCTCGGTGGTAGAGTGTTCTTCTGGCATATGTGAGGCCCCAGGTTCAAGGCCTAGCACTTTGGGGGAAAAATAAGGGGAAAAAAGAATATTCCTTAGTTGATGGGCTTCCACTTTTACCCTCCTCCATTTTAAAAAAAAAATAGTCATATATAAATAATGAAATAATGTTAATTATTTCACTTTTAGTTTCCAATACTAGGATTGTTCTAAGTAATTTCTGATACCATGAAAAGAAATGATAGTATCTTATTAACAATCTAAGTCATTTAAGATTTTTAAAATTAAAAACATCTATATGTATATTCATGTGTATTTTATGTATGCACACATATGCATATCTTTTGTAATATATATTCTGAAATATATTAGAACAGTGATTCTGAGACTGAGAGTTCAACATCTAACAGGCATTACACTGCTCAGCTACAGTCTGGTGCATCCCTAGAAATCCATAAGAGCTGCAGGAGGAGAGATCAGTTTCCTAGGGTCCCCAATCTCAAAGGATATGCTGCCTCTGGTTGAAGATCAGCTTTAGGTAAAGAGTCAAGATCAGGATCTTGTTCATGTCTGAGGTTCAGTACAGGCTAATGGGCAAGTTTAATGTCAAGTTAATAGCCAAGGCCAGTTCAAGGGCAAGTTCAGGTTTAAGTTCAGATTCCACTACCCAGAATCCTTGTGGGTCTCAGCTCCCAGCACCCTCTGTAGTCAAAGCTTTGCTGGTAGAATGGACTATACTACCCAGAATCACCCCCATTGACCCTGGCAGTCTTGTGACTTCAGATCCTAGAGGTCACTGAGGAATTTGCTTCTGAGCCACTGATTTTCCTTACCTTGACAGTGGCCACAATGGTGCTAGTATTTCAATTTCATAAAACTATATTCAACTTTTTAAAACCCATGGTCCTAAATAGGGCTGTCCCTGGAAAAGTCATCTCCTTTCGAAGACTATACTTCCCAGAGACTTTCATGGTGACTTCTATTTTCAGCCTATGGCCCAGCACTTGGACACATGGATAACATGTCAGGAAAGCTCTTTTGAGTATGTGGCTGCACATGGCCATCTTAGTCCTGGCTTGTTCATGTTTATGCTGTGCCTGGTCCCCCAGTGACTGCAGCACTTGGAGTGGTTGAGTGCGGAGGTTAGAGTCTTAGCAAAGTGGTTTCCTTCACTCCTTTTGCTTGTCTGCTGAATTTCCTTTTCTGGTGATTTCAAAGATAAATACAACAAGATATCAGTTAAAGCAGTGGGAACAGATTTTGTTTAGTAATTACTGACAGGAGAGGAAAGATCTGACTTCCATTCTGATTCCTCAGAGTTCGCAAAAGAAGACAGCCTGCTGCTCTTTGGGCCACTCACAGAGTTAACCAGAATGCACATCACCAGAAACATTCAAACTGCAAGCCAAGAAATATGTTGGATTATCACCATCATCATTGAACCCAGCATCAAGAAATTACAGTGGGCTTCATTTGAGACCCAGAACCTAGAACCTGGGTTTCCAACTACAGTTGGAACTACAGTTCCAACTACATTTTTATTCTTTTTATAGAAATTCCTTCTCATTAATGCCTGACTGCTAGCACTATCCTGAAAATATCTTCTATTACCAAGACCCAACAGATGAGCTGGTCTTTGATAAACAAAAGCAACCAAATGAGAAAATTAACATATTATTCAAAGGAAAAAAAAAAGATCTCTTCTTTTACAAGAGGGGAAAATGACAAAGATTCTCTGTTTATCCTCTCCTAGGCCTGTTTCTGACTTCTTTAAAAAAATCCTTGTTAGTGAAGAACCTGCTACATCAATTTAATAAGAATATGTTTCTCCCTAATACTTGATCACCCTATTTTTTTTTTGATCATGTTCCACAAGACTTTCTTCCCATGCTTATAAAAACTGTTCCTAAGTAGCAAAGTTATAAATATTTCTGATTTTCATACATATCTGACAGTTACATAAGCATTTTTATCCTTTCTCTGTATCTCTCTTTATTAAAAAAAAAAGTCTCTCTCCACATCAGGGAACAACAGAGATAGATATATAAGAAAGGAATATATCAAGGTATGTAAGAAAGTACTATATCACATCTCCTATGTTTACTCCCAATACTGGTGAATAAATTCTGAAGAATAAGCATTTGTTTTTGCTGTATGTGCATTACATACATACATAAGCCATATGAAAGTATAATTTCTATATGTTAAAATGAGAAGTATACTTAAGTTCATGTGGTCCAACCAATAGAGCACAGATCTCTTTCCAAGGGTGTTCTATAATGATAAAATTGTTTCATCTTTTTTCTTGTTCATGGAACTATACTCATTATATACTGAGTTTTTTAGAGTTACAAAGCTGATTAGTGTTCTTTTTCCTGGTTTGGTTATCTCAATCATAAAAGGCATGATTTTCCTGAGCAAGTGAATTATTAAAATAAATAAATAAATAAAAATAAACTACAAATGTAGGTTATTATACAACGAGGAACAGGTAAAGGGACTGGGCTGGTCAGGTCCTTTAGTACCCAAGGTTAATTTCTCTTATAACAACTTCATGTCTATTGGCTTCCTAGTCTCTCAAAATATTCATGTTTACCTCTCTCCAGATCTCAGTGTTTGTTAGAGCAATGAATGTTTAGGAAAAGAATTTAAGTGGACTATCAGTTTGCATTGTTAGGGCCTTTTTGCAAATGCAAGTTAAGATATTGCGTGTGCATATGTTGTTAAAATAAATGAAATTCTTCATTTAAATGAAATTCTTAAGATGTTTTATCATAGCACTTCTTATATTTTTCATCTATTATTATAAATCAGGCATATTAATGTTTATGCCAAAATTCTAAGTATGATGCCAGTCAGCCCCATCATGCAAACACACACACACACACACACACAATTTTATATGTCTCCTTTGTGGTACCTGTTACACTTCTAATTAAATACTTATTCTTAAAAATATTTTAAAGTTTATATATAGTAAATTTTCTGAGAGAAAAAAATATGCATCCATTAATATACTTATATATTAATTATTAATTATTGTTTGTCACTTCAGATATGGAACCTATTACAGTGCCAGGCACATAATAGGTGCTTTTACTTTTGGGCTAAATGACTGAATAATTGAAGTAGAATAATATAATTAAAAAATGCAAAAACCATATGATTATGATTTTTTGGACAGACAGATGACAATATGGACCTGTGACTTAAACAATGAAATTGTTGTTCAACAAGCCGCTAGCCGTTCAAACCTCACTAATACCATTTATCAGTCTGATAAGAGAAAGCATGATTCTAAATATCACTTGTAGTTATCTTTTGTAAATGTGCATAATAGTACTACCTATAACATATCATAGGATCATCAGTAGAATTCATTGTAATTATGAACAGTGCCAATTTTTTTGAGCAGGTAAAATCCAGAGAAAAATTTACACAAAGTTAATAATCATAAGGGAAAAGGTACAGCTAACTCATCACTAAAGGAATGCAAATTTAAGAAAAAATGTCATTTTTATTCATCAAATTGGTAAAGATTAACGTGGTTGATACAGTCTACCACTGGTAAGGATGTGGTAAAATGTTTACACTCGTATACCCTTCATGGCAACAAAGATTAGTGCATATTTAAGAGAAACTTGCCATATCTTAATATTTCAAAGTTTCTATCCAGTGATTCAGCAAACACAATCCAGACATTTTTCCTATTAACTTATTAGCACAAGCAAAGAGTCATGCTTATGCCAGTTTATTTATTGTAACATTTTATAAAATGAAAGACTGAAAACATATTCCACACTTTTCTAATACTTAAGAAAATTTCAAAGGTTCACGTTAAATGGAAGTCAGTTAGTATAATTGAACTAATATACTCTCATGTGTATTGAAGGGCAAGATCTTGGGAATGAGAGGGGATTTTATTTTTCTAAACTCCCTGTATGTGCTTCCTCCTTACATTAAACAATGCTGATGGATTTATTATTATAGATAATTGATCATTCTTTATTGAACTTTTTAAATCATAAAATGTATTCTCCTTACAGAGAAATGTGCAAACCAGAAAAATAGTAAAAGATTTCATGGGTTGAAGTACAGAATCTTTTGTCAGTTACAATTTTCTATTTTGAACATAAACCTCACAGTGAAACCATATACTTTAATAATCCTAGAAGGAGATGTGCAAATCAATACAACCTCCTCTCTCACTCAGGTAAAAGTTTAAGGAAAACACAGATGAATCATACATTTCTGTATAATCTGTGCTTTTGTCAAAAGGGTGCCATGACTCATTTATGACTTTCCGTAGTTTTAAAACTAGTGTTTTTAACCATAGAAGATCTACTTCATGGTCCTTTTATGATGACTCTTGAATCAATAATATACTCTTTAGTTTATGTATGAGTGGTTTGGTAGAAATAAACCAAATACAGTTTGGCCCTTGCTATAACTTCATAAAACAAACTCCTGTATGCAGGAGGGGAGAGATTATAAAATCAAGTGAGTGCCCTTGAATGTCTGTACTGTGTGAGATGCCACAGAGACCCTTCAATCCTCATAACTCCCTATGAGATCAACCAACACTCAAAGGTCAACTAGGAAGGACTAGGACTAAAATTTGAACCCAAGTTTATATCACTCCAAATCGCACCAAAAGAACCATATTACCAAGTAGTCTTGAACCATATTACCAAGTAGTTCTCAGCTGAAAAAATAATCCTAGTTTTCAGAAGCAAGTCTTGGGACAGTATATTTTGAGGCAAATGCTTTGTTATTTAATTATTAACTGATAAACTCTGGCAATGAGAAAGGAAAAAAGAATATCTAGGAATGATTCTAAATTATCATTTCAACCAGTGGTTTTATCCTTCTTCCCTATAAGATTGATGGAAACACAAATGAAATTAGTCCACTTCAATACCTGTAATAATATCCAGTACCTGAATCAATGAATGTTGTTTGTTTGATGGAGTCTTTTTAAATCATCCTTCTCTAGAAGGATCCCTTTCAATAAATTCACTTCTACCTGATCATGAAGAGAGATCAGGTTGTTTCAACAATTTAAAATATGTTAGGAGCTTGATATTTCTTAAGGAATATATTTTATTTGCCCCATCTTTCCTTTCAGAACTCCTTTGGGTAGGCTACATTATTTTAGTTCTAATTTCATTTCTCTCTCTGTGAAAGAATAGCAATATTAGGGGAGAAAAATAGATGGTGCATAACCTTGAATCAAGATAATCCAGCTGTTTCCATTACCCTAGGACTTTGTAGTTCTTTAAAAACAACAAAAGACTTATAATCATGGAAAATAGCTGAGGATGAAATCTCATCTCTTAGCCAAATGCCACATCTCATTGTACTGTAGCAGTTATTTAAAAGTCATGTCCTTGTTTTCTTGAAACTATTTAATCTGAAATCTCTGAGTCAAGAAAACATACCCTAACATTTAAAAAAAATATATGGTGTAGCTTACACAGTTTGTGTGTGCCAGCAAAAAACTATTTTGTCATTTTAGTTTACTAAATTTCAACTCATATTTTATTGTCTCATGTAAGTGACTGTATTTGAAGGAGGAAGTTAGGTGTGGTCACCATACAGTTTCTATCTTTAATAAATACCTAAGTAAGTACCTAGTATCTTCTTTATCATCTCAAACATTATAGATCCTGGAATTCTTAGAAAGATAAAAGTAAACAATTTTGGCATAAAATTGAAATTAATTACAACTTTACAATTTGGGCACATTGAGTTTCCTTTTCCTTTTTCTTTATTTAACATGCATGCTGTAGACGTACACTGAGAGATTTGTTCAAATGCAGCTTGCTTTCTGGAACTCATACACTGAGAACATTTTGAAGGCAACTTAGGGCCCAAATTTATCACACTGAGAGTTCTGACAAGATTTGATTTGCCTACATAATGAGAAAAGTGAATGAATGATTAGAGATCTACTAAATTTTTCAGCTAGTCCCATCAGGTTGCAGCATTAGCAGTAATTGTTCATAGCTAAAAACTTGAGCAAGTGAAAAAGCCATGTAGTCAAGGCATGTGTCATTATGGTGCCATCTTGAACCCTTCCCACGGGCACTTTGTCGAATTACTAAATTTGTGACGGGAACAATTAAATTTTCTGCTGAAGATCCCAGAGAGCATCCATTCAACCACATGGTGCTAAAAATACCATGCCAACTAGAAATTCCTAAGCATAGGATAATACAAAGTATTCATGTATAAGAGGTGTATTAAGGAAGCCAATCATAGAAAGAAGGCAGAGCAGAGGGAGGAAGAAAATCAAAAGGAATCGTGATGACGTTAAATCAAGTATGAAGTTCCTGAAATTCCAATTTGTATTTGTTCTTAAGCAAAGCAATTTATTCTGATTTAACTAAAGAAGAAAAAATACAAATGTCTCATGGTTAACAGTTTTTCACTGTTTTCTAGCTTTTCCTCCTACCTTTTAGAGTCAAGGATGATCTGTCCTTGGCTCCTCTTTCTGCATAGCACTCCTTGCAAGGCTCCATCATCCATGTTCATGGAGTCAGCTAGCATCTCTGGATCATAGAAGTCCCCATCCAGGACCTTTGATTTCCTTTTCTTTCCTTCCCCCTGTTCCTGCATTTCTAAATTCTTACTGCATATGTATCCAATTAAACTCATGCTCTATCTTTAATAAATACCTAAGTAAGTACCTAGTATCTTCTTTATCCCAAACATTATAGATCCTGGAATTCTTAGAAAGATAAGAATTGTACTTTGTAAAACCAATCATAATAGTAATTACATATTAACCAGCTACTATGTATTATATTATGAGCACTTCACATGAATTGCCATTTTAATTCTTCCAGCAAACTTCAAAGGACACATGGTATTGCTTGCTTTACAAAAAATAGAAACAGAGTTGGAGATTATCTAGCTGCAAAGCAAGACCAGTAACAAGTGAAGGAACTGGCATTTCAACCTAAGGTGGTTCTGACTCCAAAGCCTGTGTTCCGACCATACCATTAGAATGTTTTAAATCACTTTCGTCATCCAGCATTGAAACCTCAGACATGTCTTTGATGTTATCGTATACTTTTTACTGGCACAATTATTTATCTTGCTTGTCTGAAGATAAACCAATGATAAAATTTTTGAGCCTCATAAGGATTGATTGTACTGTGATATACTTGTATATGATATATATATATATATATCATAGTGCCTTGTAGAGTCCTGAGAGTTAGGTTGAAAAATCAAACATGTTTGTTGAGCAAATGAATGTCATTTGAATCCCATATTCAGATTTATTTCCTACATCTACTCTCTTTGTTCATTCCCTGCAGTTTACATATATTTCAGTCCTTTCCACACCTGGAGCTTGGTTTTTCCAAAAACCTGAATGGTTTTCCTTGTTGTAGCCTCTTTTTTTGGCTTCAGTTGATCACAGCCTGTGTCTTCTCAGGCACATTCTCAACTTAAATCTTCAACGATACCCCTTTGCCTATGGAATCAAGTCTCCCTCCTAGCATTCATGACCTCTTGAATAATATCACTTCATTCTCCTAATGTCCCAGGAAAGCGAGAGCACAGCATTGTGGCTTTAACACTCATAACTCATTCCTGTCTTCACTTGGTTCCCATACTTGTGAATCAGAGGATTATTTTCACAGCATGACAAAATTTTCCTGAACCTTCTAGGTCCAGCACCTCCATAGAAATTGCTATTTTATCCAGTAACAAAGTGATTCATTGTGTACCTTTCCTGAGCAATTATCACTATATTCTCAGCATTTTAAATATACACTTTATAAATAGGAAGTTGGTGTACACGCAAGCAAACCCAATCCGTGGCAGCCTCTGCTTTCTGCATAGGGCCATAATGGCATTCAGAAGAGTCATGAGGATTGGGGGAATATCGCAACAAATATATGTTCCTTGGAGACCAGTCTGGTGCTCAGACTTTATATTCATTGTAAGTTGCGACTGCCAAGAGAAGGCCAAGGGTAACTTGTCAATATAAAGTGCAATAGCATAAAAGACTGATGTTAAAAATATCTATGAAGTGAGAGAAAGAAAGAGAGATCTGCTCATCCAATCATCTTTAGCGAATGAGGCCCACTGGCATCATGGTCTTGTCTGTTAGTTTTCATTTTCTATCTCTCACTGTTTTTTATCCGATTAAATGCACAATAAACCAGACTGAATAAATGAATTAGTGAGAGGATGACTAGATGGGCAGATGGGTGCATGGAGATGGATGGAGAAAATGGATACATTTTCAACAGAACACAGCATGTGGATGGTTCTAGGTGCTTATTAAATCCTTGGCTTCACAAAGTAGAAACTTGTAAAAAGAAAAGAAGTGCAACAGTATTTATCATTCACTCTACAGACATTTAATGGATCTTTCTACATGACAGGGACTCCGCTGAGTCCTTTGTAACCATGCCTGTGCTCACTGGCAAATATATCTTACCTCGCAGAAAAATTCTGCACATTTCAGACACAAAAGAGTAATAAACTATGGGGTAGGCGAGCTGCCACATAACAGCTCTATCAATGCAATATATTTACCTCCTAGCGTTTAAAATGCAAACACACCTTTAACTTCCAAGATCAATTATACTTATAGAAGAAGGCTTGCTGGGAACAGCGTTCTGTCTTGTCAAGGACTCCTTATCATGGAGGAAGAATAAACACTCTAATTAATTTTTTTTTACTTTTTTGTTTGTTTTCTAATTGGATCATTCATTACTCCTTAGAATTCAAATCAACATCAGATTTATAGTTGGAGGCTATTGAAATATTGATTTGGTTATAGAAATGTCAGGCTTGGCAGGTAAGCTGTCTTGCTGCAGGAAAATGACTTTGCTTTAGCAAACTTGTTTTAAAAGCCTCTTAGAATGTAATGAGCAAGCAGTTTGCATGTGTACCAGGCACAGGTGGAACTTTTTAAATTTTATTGTCTCTTAAGCATTCTAGTAAATTGCTGGAATGAAGGCAGCAAATCTGAACCATAACATACAAATCTGAGTTATCAAAAAGCTGATGTTTTCCTTCTACTTGCCCAGGTTACACTTGAAGTGAGATACAGGGTCACTAAATCGTACAAGGTGCCATTATTAAGACAGAGAGTGATGGTCCTGCAGATAGATATGGGTTCTACATGGTTCTGCAGTTTCTAGCCCTATAAACTCCACAAGCCATGTCATCACTCCACAGATCTTAGACACCTTTAATGTGAAAGTAACAGACCTAGCATGCTTATCTCAGTATGGTGGTAAGAAGAATGACTCGGCATTTTAAAGTACCATCCTCTGTACTTTTAAAACACATTTTTCCTTGGGGAATGACTGTGTAAATCTTATACATATGTGCTTCTCTACAGAAAAAAAAATCATTTATTGTATTTCCAATAAGCCAATCAGAAAAAAAGTGGGGGTGATAAAGGAAAAGAGGACATAAAATAATTCTATCAATGGAAAGAATGCTATATAGTGGCTAACTTAGAAGAGTATTCTGGTATATAGGAGATTATTTTCAGAACTAACAATTGAAGCAAATCTTTTCATACACAGACCTCTCTCTCCTCCAAAGACCTATACAACATATTCTTATGCTTAACAACCAAGTTTTCCTCCCCCCTAGTAAATGAGAACTACCTACTGGAAACCAAAAGAAAGCTTCTACCTACTCTTCTCATATAAGGTCAAACAGATTAATTATCCTTGTCCATTCGCACAGTCAGAGATGGGGGTTTCCTGGAAGAATAACCCTTTGCCCATCCATCCATAGAGCATCTCACTTCTCCATCTTATAGGCAGGGGCAATAGCTAAACCATGATGAATTGGCCCAGCCAAGGCCAAGTTCTCTGCTACTAAAAGACTTGAGTAGGTTATCAATTGTAGAGTAGCATATTGTGAATTTTATATCAAACTCAATGGAGAAAATGATAACAAATTCACTGTGATTGCCATCTCTGTTGTTCACTTTCCTCCTATCCAATAAAGAGCTTCTGCAAAGAAGAGTATTATATCGGGATGAAAGAGCAACATCATTGTTTTCAATGCTGGGAGCTCAGTACCTAAGCAAGGTACTCTGCTCTCTCCCTTGTTCACCTCGATCTGATGATTCAGAAAAGAAACATTTAATCTCACCTAACTGATCAGCTTAGATATTTTAATGTTTTAGCTATAAACAAAGATACTCTTTGAGAGTATCTTTGCACTTCAGTGGCCGAGACTCTAGAATGAGCACTGGAAAAATTAGCCCAGGGCCTCTGTCTCTGCCCACGGTTTTCAAATTAAGAAGGATGCCCTTGTTCTCAGTGAAACAACCTTAAATTGTGCTTCAGGAGGACTCAGGACATCAGCTCTCCAGGCCCCTGGCAGTGCAGTGTAAGTACCATATGTAGTCCTTCCAAACTAACCAATGCTTTTCCCACTGGGATCAAAATTTGGGGAATTCCCCTTTTAATCTGCTTTTCAGTCCAAAATAGCATTTTTACAAAAGGTGAAATGATAACTGAATTTTTTTTCTATACTTTTGTGGAACTCTTCCAAAAATTAGAAATACCTTCAGTCAGGGGAATCTTAAGTCATCAAGCCACATGATGTTAAAACTGTATGTGGTTTACTTTGAGAACATAGTTAGTGAGGGCTTGACACATATATTTTGTGGTACCATTGTGGAAATACCAATCATATAAAGAAAATTAGTTTATGGTCCCATGACCATATTGGGTTGTCTGAAAAACCGGGGGTATCAATGAGGCATTTCCTGATGTATACTCATACTATTTATAAAAGATTAGAAGAGATGTAATTCCCAATGTGGAGCTTAGATTGTTCAATCACTTACTCAAAGAAACAGTGGGAGAGGTGAGTAAGTTAGAATCTGCAACTCCCAAAGCAGAAAATCAAGCTGATTTCTTCTTAAATTATCATACTTGGTTTGGTTCAGATTCCCAGAAGTAGAAAAAAAGTGGGGGGGGGGGGG
>NW_026000048.1:8634809-8675991 GCF_001458135.2 Marmota marmota marmota | reverse complement strand
GGTGGGGGGGGGGGGTAATTTCAAAATTTTTTTGTTTGTTGTTGTTTTCAAAATCAAAAAACCATTTTGGCCAATTCAATGTTTTCCAAGAACAAAAGCACAGCAAGAAAACAAGTTATCCGAATATTTCACTAATGTATTAATGGTAATAATCTCTTTAACTTGCCAACTGAGGGTGGAAATATACTTGAATTTAGTTTTAAATCTCAGATGCCTCAATATCCCTATTTTTGTACCAGAGCAATACATTGTGTAATTATCCATTGGAAACTGTAAGGCAATTTCCTTGAAAGGAGAAAAACACAGATGGTATTACATGTGAGTTGTTACAGAGTTATTTCAATCCTTTTGGAGTTCCTTTCCTACAAAGCAACTAAAATTTAATCTTTCAATTGTAGAGGGGATGAAAAATTGTATAGCAAATAGTTAAGTAGTTGGCCAGCATTTTAGTTTACCCTGAAAATAACTCTAGAGATACCTCAAGATCTAAAATATATTGACTTTTTTTTCTGATATACTAGGTTTCCCTGATTGGTTAACCAGATTTTTTAGATGTTATGAAAATGGGGAGAAACAAATATGAATAGAAGTCAATATTTCTTGATTATTCATCATAATCCAGATATATATAACCCAGAAATACTCTAAAGGAATTAAAATTCTCTTGTACCTGCTCATTGCTTACTTTAAATAAAAAAAAGTGGATGTGTAACCGATGTGATTCTGCAATCTTTATAAAAGGGAAAAATGGGAGTTCATAACCCACTTGAATCAAATGTATAAAATATGATATGTCAAAAGCTTTGTAATGTTTTGAACAACTAATAAAAAAGTGAATTCTTTTTTTAGGAAAGAAGTTATAGATCTTTTAAAATAAATCATTAATCCATTGTCAAAAAAAAATCAGTGTTCATCTAAGTTTCCTGGGGCCCAAAGAAGTGTCAGAAGATGAGTTTTCCAGGCTGGGGATATAGCTCAGTTGGTAGAGTGCTTGCCTTGCATGCACAAGACTCTGGGTTCAATCTCCAGCACTACCAAAAAAAAAAAAAATGAGTTTTCCATGGAGATTCAATCAATGTAAAATGTACTATAGTATTTAAATTGGCAGGAAATTAGAAAAGGGCAGATTCGGTATATCTAAAGGCTTGTTGGGGGTAAGCAGTTCACTCCATTCATGAACATCATTTCCCTTCTTGTATTTATATCATACTCTACAGTATACATTATATATTAAATTGTAGGACTTAAAATTCTCATAGTAACCATGAAACTGCAAACTTCATAGTGCAAATGAGAAAAGAGAGTTTCAGTTGTTTTCCAAATAACCTATATCTGAGATTCATCCCAGTTCTTCTGATGAAAAATTCACACCCTCTTCATTTGCAGGCCAATATGACTATTTCACTTCTCTCAAATCCTGGCCCTTGGATGCCTCACAAAAGCCAAATCTGCCATCTCGCTAATTTCCAGGCCACCATCAGTGACACTACTCACTTGACACCCTACATTAGAGAATAATTGCCATGAAATGCCTTCTTACTTTCATTTTAAAAAATATCTTTTGAAGTGTGAATATTTAAGCAATTATTTTTTTAAATGAGTTAGAAACAGACACTCACATTGTCTCATTTGAAACTGTAATAATTTACATTTTTATTTACATTTACATTTACTTTTCATTTACTACTTACATTTACTTTTAAAAGTGTTACAATTTACACTTGAAAGAACCAGGCTTTGAATTCCAACATACTGTCAAAGGACTATGCAACCCCAGACACATGATCTTTTTGGACCTCATCTTCCTAGTCAAATGGGAGTCTGGAGTAAGGGACCTCTAAGGATATGCTCTGCTCTGTGATTCTTACAACTTTTTTTTTTTTTTATCATAGATAAATGCCAATCAGACTCATGAATGAAAATGTCACTGAATTATCTTAGACCATTTGGCTCACCCACAATTTCAATTTTCTCTACGTTGTGTCCACAGCATTGAACATGGCACCTTGTAGAAAGTATTTGACAAAAATATAAAATAAACAAGTAATGATCTAGTAGTAAGCATCTCAATAGATCCAACCTCCAATGTTATAAAATGAGGAATTTTTTTCCTGGTTATACAAAAAAACCACTTGATCATTATACCATTGTTATATATATCAATCCAGATTTGTGCATCAGAGGTAAATTTCCACTGGCATCAGGTAAAAATGTAGAGAAGACGAGAGAGAGAGAGAGAGAGACAAAGCGAAAGAAAGAAATAAGTTTATATATAGTTTTAAAATGTGGTGTTGGTATATATTCTTTGCTTGGGTAAAAAAAATAAGCATGGAAACTATTTTCTTTTAAAATCACTTGCTTAGTGGTGCACAATTTAAATGCTAGACTTCCCCAAATAAATGTCTTTACTTAGCTTCTAATAGTAAATTACACTGATGTAAGGCCATTTAACTATGTCTAATATATTATAGAAATAGCAAATGTAGACTCAAAGGCTATTTTCCAGAATCAGTTAAATTCATTTAAATTAAACATCACATATTTATATTCAACTCTAATCGTGCAGCAAAAATAACTGCACTTTCTGCCATACCTCCGTTTTCCTCTTCTCTTTTGTTGAACAAAGTTAGTTCCAACTCTGTCCCATCTTCCTAGATTTACCTGGTTCTTACCATCAAACTGTTAAAGGATGTCAGGGTTGACTAAATTGCTCTATGAATATTTATTTCTTTATTTGACACATTTATATCTAAAGAAATCCCCTATAAATAATTTTGTCTGACATATGCTCAATCTTTTAAAATAGTCTCCACAATTCTGAGTGACAAACTCAGTTTCTAAAACCGCCTTTTGAAACTCTCAGAGGCAGATAAATCATAATGGCTACAAAACAACTACAAGTTTTAAAAGATTCTTATTATTCTAAGAAAATAACAGCTCTGTTTGATTTCCATTACAGTACCCAGGAAAGGAAAATAAGGGCTTTCAAAAGAAGTGAAACTATTTTTTAAATGATTAGGGGACTTCTGACAGTGTTTGACAATTCCGGATGATTATTACCTAGAGTGAATTGATTAATACCTCTGACAAAATTAATAAATAGACATGTTAGGGTTTTAATTGAACACAGTTTTGTAAAAAACATGTCTCTCCAATCTCCTTAATATACATATATACAAATATATATAATATATGTAAATATATGTATATATAAATATATAAATATATTCATATATATTTAATTTAATCAATGAAATAAACAGAAAAAATACCTATGTGTCTGTAAGCCATACCATGGTTTATAAATTTGAATTTCATTTGATCCTTCCCAGATCATTGCATTGCCCACAAGATGATTTTTCTTCATTAAAATCTGCAGTGGAGTGATTCATTTAGGGAGATAAAAGGGGAGCCCTAGGGTCAGTAGAATGACATAGTGTCCAGTGTCAACTCTTGTCCTCTTTTGTTTTCAAAGTTTGGAGTCAACCATTTCCTGGTTTGTTTCTGCCCACAGATCTCCCATATAAATTCAGAGGAAATAATGAATCCTATGAGTGTCTCCAAAGGAGACTATGTCCCCAGAGAGTGGTTTAGTTTGATAGTGTTGACTTTTACATCGTTTACATCTTCCTCTTCAAAATACTTAGCTACTTGGCCAAAATTAATTCACTTCATGTTATGAGAACAAATCACAAAAATAGATCCTTTTTTGTTGTTGTTGTTGATAACAGAAAAGAATGGAAAAACAGTTATGATAGAGAGGAAACCGCTCAAATAAATACGTGTTGAGACAGTCTTTAGGGCTTTGAGTAGGAACAGTTTCACTTGCATTTGAGCCCCAAATTATAACCTCAAGTAGCAAAAGAATACTTATTTTTCAGCAAACCAGCAACTCAAGGGTTAGAGATTAATATATAACTGATGGTGAAAAAGAGAAAAACAAACTCTTCAAAGATACTTCTGAAGTTTAAATAGTGTCAGGCTAAACAAAATAAATGGATATTAGCTGCAAAAATTCCATATTTCAGAACCAAAAGACTAAACTGGGTTTAGGGGTTATTCACCTCCAGAATGATCACACAAGGCCCACTAAGTTCTTGAACAATAGTTACTTATACTGGGAAATTATCTCACCTTACCATCTTAACACTGGTACATCTATTAAATGATAAGGTCCAAGGATGGCATGAAAATAGCTCCTCAATTTTAAAGGATTATATCTTATTCTTCCAGCACAGCTAATCAAATCTGTATTGGTCTACATTTTTGAAAAATCATTTAAGTACTTTTAAATTTTTAATTCATCCAAATAGCATTGTAAGAAATCTATGATAGTTCAACTCCTGTGATAACAAAGAAAGACAGACATGCAGGACAGATTCACATGTTTACAAGGCTGAATTTTATCTGAAAGGAAAATGACTATTTCACGGCTTGCATCATCAGCTGATAAATTAAAATGTCTGTGGTAAGAAACAGCGTATATAAGGTTTCAAAATGACTTTCATTATCCCTCTATTCTCTTGGTCACTTGCAGTTTTCTGAAAACCTTGTCTATGTTTCAAGTATGCATAGGTTAAATTCTACACAGACCTTTGGAGGTAAATAAATTCAGCTATTTCAAGTCACACCAAAGAGGAGGGAAGGCTTTTGTTTAAGCTTCTTTTCTCTATTATACACCTATAGATTTTTTTAAATCCCCAGAATTTTAAAATAAAACTTCTTTCTTAAAAAGAGGGAATTAGAAAGTTAAGTATGAGTAAAAAAAAAAAAAGTGTTAAAAAAACCCACAATGTCAGACAAAAGGGAGCATATAAATGCAAATACCTAAAAATTTTATCTCATATATGTTGCCACGTGTAACAGCAAAACAACAGTTTTGAGCTTAAAGAGAGATTATGGTGATGCAATTGTGAATGATAAATTTGTTTTATTTATATTACAACTATAACAACAGATATGCAATCATGTACAATTTATAAAATATTTTTGTTAAGATAATTCAATGCAAATTATTTTATGTGACATTGGAGAATCAGATTTTCATATTGCTCTTAGATGAAAACAGGAAGATAGTGGAAGATAGAGAAAGGTTTAGTAATTCTGAATCTAGAAAGTTGGATAGTGATTTTTTTTAATAAGGGTATGTTAAGCTTCTGAATCTGTTTTATCTGTTCTTGGAAATTCATGTATATTTCCTTGTATAATTAAATGAGATTTCTCTATTTACTTGGACCTGAAAAGAGTCAATTAGCCAATTTCTAACCTCTGGATTAAAAACACCACTCTAGGGTGAAAAGTCTCCAGAAGGCCTGCTTTTTTTTTTTTTTTAAGAGAAAGAGAGAGAGAAATCTTTTTGTAGATGGACACAACACAATGCCTTTATTTTTATGTGGTGCTGAGAATCGAACCTGGGTCCTACACGTGCTAGGTGAGCGCTCTACCACTGAGCCACAATCCCAGCCCCAGTCCTGCTTTTAAAGTGAAAGGGTAACTGGAGAAAGACAATTGGAAAGACCAACCAACACTCATTGCAACATTCGAAGTGGAAATTGGTGCTTGTAACAATGGAAACTGAGAAAGTAAACATTTGAAACATATAGAACTGGAAAGATTCTCATAACCTTCTTCTCTCCAGCTCACCCTGTGTTCACATTGTAGGAAACTGGTACATTTTCTGGTACAGGTCAAAATTGCAGAATGTTCTAGACAATATATACCATTTTTAATGTTTGGAATTATTCTGGTGTGATTACTAGTTTACCTGATAAATTTGAAATCCCCATTGAAATGATTAAAGCCAAGAACACTGGGCAAGAGCAAAGCAGAGGCTGATGACCCAATGAGGTTATTGGCACAGCCTAAGTGGTGGTGGACTGCTAAGGTATTTATAGTACTGACTTCAGAAAGTCTTGACTTTAATGACCCTTGTGAAGTTTATCTAGACAAAGACCCAATTATACTAAAATATGTATATCACTGAGTTTTTAGGCAGTTATCTATATAGGACCATCAATGTAGGTTAAAATCAACATTCATAGTAAGACTTTTGTTTTTCCATTGGTAAGATGTGCCTTATGTAGGATTTTGTAAAATATCCTAGTGCCAAAAATGGCAAAATTCTCAAGACACCTTGAGACATATTTCTTCATTAAATATTCTGACATAGTCTCTGTGCATTACCAATTCCCCAAACATTTGAATACAACTTAAAGCACTTAACTACCTGATGCATTATATCCACATCTTTCCAAACATGTTTCTCCCAAACATGAATTCCTCAAGTTCTGATGTTGCATGTTTAATAGTCACTGTAGCATTTACTATAAAACCATGCGACAACAGATCTCTGTGTTCTCAAGAAAGTATACAGACCACCTGGAATTCCTACATTTAAAGATAGACAAATTAACTCCAAACACCATCTGATGACTTTTGAAACCCTCATTTATGAAGATGACTACAGTAAAAATATATTGTAGATGTTTAGAAGAAAAACATAAGCCATACCACTTATTTCTTGTAGTCATGCATTTTATTCCTTCTTTCTTTTTTTTTAATTGTTTAGAGGATTATTAGAATGTGTCTTGCTTCCAAATCTTTGAAGAATACAACATGTTATGCTGCTTGGTGGAAATTTTAGAAAACTAGAAGATGATCATGTGGGATGATGGATACTTTTAAATATATTTTTTCCCGGCATTGTTTAAGCCAAAATAGATGAGTTCTCTTTAAGCGACTGGCTTCTTTTTAATCAAAGATGTAAAGTTGAAACTGGGAATAAATTACCGATATCTACTTCTCAAATTACCAATATCTACTTCTGTCATAAAAAATATTGTATCTATAAGTGCAGGGAAATAAAATTGTAGTTATTAAAAGGACATTAAGTAATAGAGGCCACTACTGATTCTTGAAGGTAAATTTCTTCCTAAATACTGATATAGTTAAGAAAAACCTCTCAAATAAGTTAAAATCAAATGGAATTTCAAGGGGTCAAAAATACCATTTAATCAAATTAGGAAACAGGAAAGAAGGATAGAATAGCATATGAATAAAAGATATAGAATTTGGGCTGAAATTCTCCTATCTGAGCTCTCAAATAGAAACAGAAGTAGGTTTTAGGAAAAAAATCTACATTCAGTTTTCATTTCTCTGTTGTACTTTTTCTTTTTCATACTAAATCATACCCAGGAAAATATTTACTTGTTTGAGTTTTTTGGTTACTTACAAACCCAGGGGGCAGTAAAATAAGGTGTCATTAACAAAAAGCATGTTAGATACTTTTGTTTACTATATAAATTATGTGTATTTAAGCTTATTTAATACATTCAGCTTGAAGATATTTTCAGAGCCATTAGCAAATTACACAGTCTTAAAATTCATAAATATACTTTAAACTAAGAAGAAGCCTTCACTGTGGCTCAGGACTCCCCACTCAGCTGATATCAGAGCACGTTGCTCTGCCCCTCCTGTGGTTATTTTTCTGGTGTAGTTGGAGTTATAGCTGTATGTGGACTTGCCACGTTCCTGCCCAATAACATACTATGCTACTTATGGGTGAAAATTGCCTTATTATCATGTAAACTGTGAAATGAATTGCCTTGAATATGTACTTCAGAAGCAATTGAATAAACATGCTTCCAGATTTATTCAGACATTTCTAAATTCAGCAAAACCACAAAATTTCAAAGACTCAAAAATATTGGAGCTTAAAGGAATACTGCTCTGCTTGATTTTTGTCTACAATAATTCAAATCGTAGATTTTGTTTTGGGAAAATATAATCATAAAATTTTGATTGTTTTAAAGCTATATATCATACTAATTATTAGGAATATGACTATTTATATATCAAAAGTAAATAAATATAAAGTTCTCCCTTTTAGCTTTTTGGATATAGATTGAGTAGGCTTACTAAACATCATTATCACTAGGGGCATTCTGAGAATTACAGGTATCAATAGGTATTTATTAATTTCCACTGATCGAGTGATATTGTCCTATTCAAAAAGTATGCCTGGTGCATAGTTTTTGGATGAATTGATTCAAAGGGAAAAATCCAACCAGAGCCAGAATCAGACTAGATATCAAACTAGACTGCAATATCAAAACAGTACTGGTTTCAGAGAGGACAAAAAACAGTTATTGAAGGTCCAACCTCTGTGTATCATTTAAAACAAAATAAAGCTGAGAACCAGGAAGATACACTTGGTAGCACTGCTTCATAGCAGGAAGTGGAAACATGGCTGAGATTGTTATAAAGCAGTACTGTGTGTGTTTCACTTTTCTCTTTGAGGGCTAAGTGGTAAAATGCCACAACCTTTTTTTTTTGTTAACTTCCCTTACAGAGCATAGAAAAAAACTAAAAAAAAAAAAAAAAAAAAAATTGAAAGCTTGGTAGATGTTCAGCTGTGTATCATTGTATTAAAAAAAAAAAAGAATAAAATTACTGACCTTAAGAAAAACAGTACTTTTTAAGCCCAGAATGAAAAGAATGCTTCCACAAGCATTACATACACACAAAAATTCCTAAAACGGTTTATTAAAATGAAGAAATGAGCTGGTTTTTTTTCCAAAATTCTTATTATTAAGGAACCATATTCTTAATGTTTCTTCCCAAAATTCAAAGAACAACATCCTCCAAAATCAATTATTCAACAGAACAACTGAGGTTTCATTGCTGTTTGCTTGATTTAAAAAATATTGATACTACTTACAGAAGTGGAATGAGAAAGATGGAAGAATTCTCCAAAGAGAAACTAGTTCTAAAATTGAACATTTTTTTCTTATTGGCTCGTTCTTAGATTTTCTTTCCCTCCGTCATTCTTTCAATGGTATATGTAACATAAGATAAACTAAAAAACTACACAGGCTACTTTTCTGAACATCAGGGAGTCTCACAGATGATTTGTTTTCAGGACAGGAAAAAGCAATAGTTTCACAAGACAGGTGGGTTTACCCAGTAGTTCACCATCTGTATCTTGAGTTTCAAGATAGTTTTCTCAAAATCCAATGAATGGCCTCACTTTCTTTTCTTTTTTGGGGGGTGGGGGTGGGGTGGATAACCAGGATTTGCACTCAGGGGCACTCAAACACTAAGCCACATTCCCAGCACTATTTTGTGTTTTATTCAGAGACAGGGTCTCATTGAGTTGCTGAGCTCATAGTTGCTAAGGCTGGCTTTTAACGTGCAATCTTCCTGCCTCAGCCTTCCAAGCCACTGGGATTACAAATGTGTGCCACTGAACCCTGCTCACCTTATTTTCTTTGTGTCCTCCCTCATCCTAAACGGAGTTTTATTTTGTAATGTTAACATAATTTCTAGAAAGAGATTATGGTGACTCTGGTAGTTTATTTTCTATTATTGACATTTTACTCATCTGATCTGAGCCAGATTTCTAAGTATTTCAGTCTGCTTCTCAATCCTAGAAAAAGCACCCTAGGGAAATCACATATTTAGACACCTAACTTCTTGTTTCCTTTCTCCCTGTTGAAGCATTACTGTTACCCGTAGATTCACTGAAGCTAACCACAGATCCCTTTTCTGCTCTGGATGGTAGAGAAAAATGGTGTTGTCATTCACTGTTTTCCTTGATCACTAAGAATTGACAATTCAATTGGATTATGCAGGAGGTGTCTTTGCCTTCACAGGCATCTCTTCTTCTAATTTCCTTAATGCTGAAAAGAGGAAGAATTTTCACGAAGGAGAAGCCTGAGGTCAAAAATACATCAAAGCTTGTCATTCTGTTTGTACTGGCTTTGCATTTACTAGGAATCCTTTAAGAATACTTGATACTGATAAGAATTTGGGGGGGGGTGTTCCTTTAAAGAGCATAGTACACTTTCTTTGCATAATTAAAGATTTAATGAAGACTTGGGGAGCTAATATTCTGTCCCTCTTTCTGTGAAGAGTAAACAACTGTGTCATATAATTGTCGCAAGCTGGACAGTCTCAAGGAATCTGATAGTGTAACAGATTTGATGTTGGTCTGCCTATAGAAGATGGTTGGCAGTATATTTCTGGTTCTAGGACCACCTCATCTATTTTCCAAAGAAATATTATTGGTTAGAGAAGATATGTACTTTTCAAAATATAAGGGGAAATGTTCTTATCCTTTTTACATCTTTTCACTAGGATGCTGAGAACACCTGAGAAGCTTCTCTGAGTAATTGAATACATAGAAATCTCACATCCAACAAAATCTATATACAGAGAAGAATGTAAGAGTCTCACTACAACACCTTCAAGGCTGACTTCATGTGGAGCTTACAGGTAGCCTTGGAGTATCTCTGGCATTAGATATTCCTAAAATACATTGCTGGAGCAATATAGACTTGGTAACCAAATACCGGGGAATCTTGAGTGTCACAAACCTGATTATAGCACTGAGAAATCAAGGGAAAGGGTAGGGCTGGTCTAGACAGGAAGGGGGTTTGGTAAAGTTAAAAGGTAAAGACAGAGTGAATATGTCTGTGTTTGACTTTTCATTATGTCAACGACTGGTAAATGGTAAATTGACTGTTATTTACCATTCTACAGGGTAAGTAACAGTCAATAATAAGTGCTCATACTCACTGCTTTTCACATGTGCCAGGCACTATCCAGTGTGCTTGTACAAGTGTTAACTTTGTTCTATTGTGAGGACAATAGGAAGTGAGTACTAATGTCACCCCAATTTCACAGATAAAGAAACTGAAATAGATTTTAACTTACTTTATGCAAATGAAACACAGGTGGAGATTATAGGTTCTCAGGTTCACATAAGCCTGCAAGAGGCAGAAGCAAGTTCAAATCCAGAAAGGTACTTCTGGGTTGTTCTAAACCAGTACACTCGACTTTCTTTCCAGTAAATACAGCTGTCATCTACCTCTCAGCCCAGCAAAAAGGCCATTTGATTGTAACCTTGCCTTAATCGTTCCTCTCCAATGAAACACAAGAAAGGAGCCCAAATTCCCACATCTCTGAATTGCCATTTTTCTCCCAGTCAGTAGCCACAATCACTCATATTGCTAGTTACTTTGGAAAGTGAAAGGATGTTTTAAAAACCTTTTTTTTTTTTGTAAGAATAATCGGTGGCCACTGAGGAAAATATGGAAAGTGGAAAGATGTAATCGAGTGGGAGGGAAAAATAACATGGTATTTCTTTCCCCTACGTAACAATTAAATTTGAGAGACATTTTCCTCTAATTCTTTCCTTTACCATTAATTAATTTATGATGATATTTGTTGTTTTCTCATTTAGCATTGAAGCATAAAAAAATACCCTCCTAAACCTTCTCTAGTGTTCAACTGCACACCGAATCTGTCACACGGATACTTTCCTTTATTCATTCAGTAATGATTTTGTGCTTATTATTTGATAACAAATGTGTCATAAGAGTAAAAGCAGATGGAACAAAACATAGTTCTTGTCCTTCTGAAACTGAACTTCCAGTGAGCTGTGCTGATGATAAACATTTCACTAAACATAATCTAGTTATGTAATAAGAGTTCTCTCAGTTCTGAATAATATTAGCAGGGTTTAAGTTTTCAGAAATTTCTTTCTCTGAATAACGAGAGTGAAATGAAATTATTCTGTTTTACTAGTTTTAGTATTAGGTAAGAATATTAAGTTTGAATTTTATTTTTACTTTTTTTTCACAAGTAAAAGATACTTTCCAATATTAAATAAACTGTGACATTGACAACAAATTAAGGATTATCCCAAAATAATCAGTCTACTGATGGACTAAGGTTTTTAGAGTAAGAGTATTTATGTTTAAAACTGGTCAAGATTAAAAGAAGACTCATTTTAAGTCACATTTGTGCATAGCTTAATTCAGTCACACTTTGTTACTTTTAATGTTTCATATTACTGAAATATTTTGTTCCTAAGACAGATACTTCTGATACATCAATCAGGCTTTGTCTCAGTTCTTAAGTACTATGCCTAAACATATATAATAATTTCACTAGAATGGATTGGGTTGAATTAAATTGAATAATTAAAACTAAATTCCAAGAAAGAATTTTTAAAGGGCAAAAATGACAAAAAGAATTTAAAGAATTCAGCTACCATTTTATAAACAGTCACATTTTGGTTTTTATTCTTTCAGAAATTCAAAAATATCAATATTGTATTAAATTATTCAATTATATTTACCTCCAGTCCACAAAAAGAAATATTTATTGCTATAGGTATCTGCAATAACTGAATTATGTCCAAGAGAAGAAAAAAGAACATGGCTTATTTTTTATAGCACTTGATCAAAATTTTTGAAATAATTAATTTTGTACTAGAAATTATCACAGCGATAGCAAAAATTACTTTATTACAGTATTAATAGAAGGTCACCTAATTATGTTAATCTCCCTTTGATCAAAGGTGTCTGTTAGTTACATGTAATGAGCATGAATTTATAAAGCAAATCTGTTAAATGTAGTGTTGATTTCAATGATTTTTCATCTTAACCAATTATGTTTGTTTATTCTCACATGCATAGAGGTACAGATTGAATAAAATTTTCAGGGTGTCTATAAATATCTTACTGCATTAGAAAACTTGCCCAGCATATTCACCTCAATGTATTCTCCTGTAGCACACCTCCTACTAAGGCATTGTATGTTACACACATACACACTTTGCCATGTGTATGTATTTCTGTAGGTAATATACAATCACAATTTGTACCAATGTATTTTAATTTCTATTAATTTTTGTATCTGTATAAATACATCCATGGGTCAATAAACTGGAAATCAATTGTAAACCAAATACAGGCATAGATGTGTAGTTGCCATCAACCTTTGTGTGACTTTTTGGTTTGTTGCCTTGCTTTATTTGCCATTAACCATTCAGCATTTTCATCCTGTGCCAGTTTATCATTTTCTGTCAAACTCTTATACTCTGTTCTCCTTTCTGCCTTCACACTTTGCTATGGTAGGCACAGGAAGTCCATGTGTTCCTGGTCCAACAGCAACACCATCACTTGAAAGTGTATTAGAAACAGAATCTCCAGCTTAAACAGTAGACCTGACTCCAAGATCCCCAGCAATTTGCTTGGCATGTTAAATTTAGCAAAGCATACTTACATTCTAACCATCCTGCTGCCTATACCTTGCACAGTGGAGCTGTGTTGAAGTGAACATACCCTGGATATCAGTGAGCAGGTGATTTGGTTTCATTGCCTTCAGTGTTCCCATTAAAGTATGTCACAGATAAAACCAAGCACCATAATTCAGGGAATTTAGACCCCGGTAGGACTCTGTAAGACCTTGTGTTGGAATCTAACCCGATTTTCCATGCAGAGCGCACTGCATGTTTCTTAGAAGGGTGATTATAAACTAATGAAATGAATTTTATACATACTCTACTATGGAGTGTTGATTGCTTCCATGTTATACCACAGAAGCTGGCACCCAGTGATATCCGGGCTTGTTGGCAGAGTCTTTGCCCGTCACCATAGAGCTGGATAATATTGCATGCTGGTTGCCCCACTAGATATAAATGTCCATTTGCCAGTGATCACATGGAATTTCCTGTAGCAGGTCAAAATATAGTCATTCTTTAGAAAAACCATGAAAAAAGTGAAACCTCCTAGAACTTCTTCTTTTTGTTCTTTCCCCCACTTTGATCCTCTGGTGAATTTTCCTATTTGCTCACTTTACCCGCATCTTTAGGATCAATTTCTTACGAACTCTCTTGAATTGGTTATTAGAAGCCGAGGAATCAGACCCAGCTAGCCCCTTATAGTTTATAAGTGCCATCATCTCTATGAGCTTCTTGAAATCACTGATGTTCAAATCCCTATTTTACAGATGAGGAAGCTGAAATTTGGACCTAAGGCACTGGCAGTAGTGGCCTGAGGGAGAAGTGACCTTATATCTTTCACCCTAAATGCTTTCATTTTTTCCTGTTTAACTATCTGCTTCTCAGAAAAAAAAATTACCTGCTCTCCAAGGCCCTTTGCTTCCCTTTGTAAATTTAAATTACCCACTGCTTCTCTGAGCCATATGATTTTTCACCCTTAGTTGATTTGGGGTTTTATTTTTATTTTTTGGGGTGGAGTTTATTAGTTCATTATCCCTATATGTGACAGTTGGGTGCATTTTGAGAAAGTCATATGTACGTGGAATTTAATTTTATATTGTTTCAGTTCCCAGTGTCCAACTTTCCCTCCATTCATCCCTCTATTCTTCTTCTTCTCTATTGCTCTACCTTTCACTCATTTATTTATTTTTAATTGGTAGAATCCACTGTGATATAATTTAAACATGCATATAACACTTCCATTCTTTCTCCGTCCCTCTCAATCTCCTTTCTCTGCTCCGCTCTTCTTTGCTGTGTCTTTATGAGACTGACCACACTTTCCCCCACCCCTTTACTTTGCTCGACGCTTCCACATATGAGAGAAAACATTCAACTCTTGATTTTACAAGTCTGGTTTATTTCACTTGCATGATGTTCTCCTGTTCCATCCATTTATGGCAAATACCATAATTTCTTTCTTCGTTATTGCTGGGTTAAACTACACTGTGTGTACCTGCCATGTTTTCTTTATCCATTCACCTGTTGATGGGCACCTAAGATGGTTCATAGCTTTGCTGTTGTGAATTAGGCCACTATAAACATTGATGTCCCACTTCAGTATGCTAATTCTTTTGGATAAATAACAAGGATTGAGATCACTGGGTCATATGATGGTTTCATAAAGATTTTGTGAGAATAAGTGTCACATAAGAAACCAAATGTAGTGACAGTTCAATTCCAGAGCCTCCTCCCAGGTCTTGCCATCATTCTGCTCAGGTGTGCTAGCAGCACTCCTGAGGAGACAACCTTAGTTACTGGGTGGTGAGGAAAGACACTGAACCAGTTTAGAAAAACAAGGGTCTGGGCTCAGTGCATTTGCTCACATGAATATATGTGAAATGGGATAGTTCAAGTATTCTACAGGTAAATATGATACTTTGACCAGTCAGCATTTTAGAACTGAGAAATGACAAAGATTGGCACATCTGTCATGTAATAAAGACTGCTTTCTATTAAAAAGCAGTAATGCAGCACATTTGTGTGTTCCATGTTATCTCTCAATATCCTGCAAGATAGAACACTTCAATATAAAAGAAACATGTAATAGTCATAGGCTTAATTTAGCAAAACCCAGAGCATAATAGCATTGTGCTGCAAAAGCATTTCTCATTCTCTTGAACATTATATTCTCTGTGCATTTTCAGAAGCTGTATAAACATAATTAGCAGTTATAGGGATTTTCTGGAAAGTTCCCACATATCGTTACCTCACCAAGTGGGATATTTGTAAGAACTCATGATGAAAAGTTTTAATAGAACTCCATAGGTACAAACATGTGACTCCTATTGAAAAAGTGATATCTTACTGAACACATGACTTTAGAAAATGATCATGATATTCACCTATACTAACTACTTCACAAAACAAATACTTTTAATAATTTTCTTTATGGGAAAATGTGGTTTTATTATTCTATCTTCATTTTTCTAACAATTTATTGCTCTAACACTTTAATGTTATTTACTTAAGATATGACAATTGAGATTAGGAGTAAGGAGTTATAGATAAACACTCAGTTAGGTAGGTAAATGTTGAATAGATAAAATAAAACTAAAGAGCAAAGAAAATTATTTATATATGGAACATACATAAGCATGAATCAAATTAGCTAAGTATGCAACCAAATGTAAATATATTTTTATGAAACAAAAATTTATGCTTTCATAAATCTGGATAAGCAAAATAATCTGTAAACAATACTTTTAATTACTTTATGAGTTTGGTACTTGTTCAATGAAAATAACAACTGTGTGGAACTGGAACATACCATTCCAACTGGTAGAGACTACTATACAATGCAGCTATAATTTAGCTGCTGCTTAAAATAAGTTCACACATCATTGTTATTAACTTTTGTATACATTGATGTTTAAGCAAAATGAAAATACTAGAATAATTTTCTTCATTTTATAATTTTCATGATATTATGGATATTTTCACATGGAATCTTTGTGCTTATTTTTCACATGGAGTCTTTGTGATTTTGTAAATTGTTTGGCAATAAAATTATGTATTTCATTTCAGCACAGATGTATGGGGAATGAAGAATATGCAAGATTAATGACTATGTAAAATCTTCATGTCTATTATATAAAAACTTATATATCCAATATATAAAACCTAGAGATCCTAAGTTTTCTTTTTACATATTAGATATAAAATTAAGGAAATAAAATATAGACAAATCTGTGTTGAAAAGCAAAGCAAGTCACGTGGTTTAGGTAGAAACTACTTCAAATGCTAAATATTTTGTGAAGGAAAACATGTTTGTGGGAACTGAATGGGAGACACTGTAATTTGGGTAGCAGTTGATTCCAGAGCAGTTTTTCACTTTCTGGTTTGCTGCAGGCTGTTCTCCTCCCCACTTTCCACTGCCTAGGATGATTCTTTGATTTGCAGTTTACCCTGTCTTTGAGTTATTTAGAAATACTTAGGTGGTTTATAATGCAGTACTTCACAACACACTCAAAGAGAAAATTAAAATTACCTCTTTTAATTTTGCATCCTCAGACAAGAAGGAAGAAGAATGGAAGAGAGACAGAGAATGGGAAAGAAGAGGCAGGGTACCACGTCCTCAGAGGCACACGTACTGTTGCTGCTGCAGTGGTCTCTACTCATTCTCCAGTCCTCAGGTAGTAGTTCCAATAAAACGACTTCTTAGATGTCTTAAGAGATTTTCTGTATTCAATCTCTGTCAAAATACCCATTTGAATTTAATTTAGAATTAGTCAATATTTCATTCCCAAAACAAAACAAGAGCAACAACAATAAGAATTTAAAGCAACAAGTTGTGATTGGAACCCTGTACTGATGAGTTAGATTAGAACACAGAACAAAAGAAATACCCAACCTTTTCTGATATACACACATAGACACTCATACATGTGCACATTCTCTTTGTGTGTGTATGTGTGGAGGGGTGGTGTTCATAGCAGTCTAATGGAACAACTGCCATTAGAGTTATTATATAGTTGTTGGGGTGGAACAGTATGACACTTTTCTGTGCAACTGCAAAATTTATACATTCTTTGGGAGGCTCTGAAATATAGGTGTGTAATGCTTTTTAATTCATGTATATACTTACTCACTAATTTTTTTTCTGCAATGCTAGGGGTTGAACCCAGGCCTTGTGCATGCAAGACCAGTGTTCTACCAATTAACTGCATCCCCACTCACTAATTCTTAATTTTAGGACATCTAGTCAGGCTAAGAATTATACAAAGTTCTCTGAGAACTTTAAATTAAATAAGTCCTTATTCAGTCTCTCCTTAGTAGATTTTGAATCAAGTTATTGTAAATAAGGGAATTAACAAATTTAAAATGTGTTAAAATATAGAGAATCAGAACGTATAGTCATTACACTACAGTATGGGAAATGGAACTCACATGAGGTTTCTCACTGGGACCTTGTGCAATTTACTTAATATCTCTCAAGATCAATTGTTTTGATAAAATGAGGGTCATAAATTTTCTCTCACAAAATTATGCATCACATGATAACAAAAGCATCTAGAGCATAGAATAGGTGTTTGATAAATATCTATTTTCTTTTATCACCCTCTGGCCACTTTCCTAAACATCTGACATATAATCTACTTGTTAACTGATAGGTGCCTTCCAAGCACTTGACCAAAGGATGGAGTTCTTATCAAAAAATAGTGCATGGCTTGAGACAAAGCAACTCTTATTAGCAATACATTAGCTAAAGAGTTTTCAACATAATGACAAATGGTTCAAGGTTTAGGATGGCATAAATGGTGATTAATGTCTACACCAATAATTTATTAGGCACACACACCCTTCTCTTTCACAAATGCTGTAAGCTCAAAGTGCTATGACAACCTTGGATAATGAACTGTGAAAAAATATCTCCAGAATCATCTAAGGAATACCAACATCTAGGTACTAACTGGGTGACAATGTATTGGCTATTTAAGGTATATCTCAACATTCAAGAAACACAGGCTTTGTTTTTTACCAGGGGGATTGCAGAAGTAAGGGAGAGTTTTTCTTGTTGTTGTTTGGTTTTTTATTTTATTTTTATTATAAGAATGCAGGTTGATTCATGGGCCAAATATAAAAGAACTTTGCAAATATTATCCTTAAATGCATTCGGATATATCTTGCTGATTTCCAAGACAAGGATCTCAAATGTATTATGACTTGTGAATAAAATATGGATGGTAAAGAATGGGGAAGGTCATCTGGGAAAACTAAGTTTACCTTAGAAACTAGGTAAGCAGAAGACTCATGTGTGTCCATATACAGAGAGCTTTTTATTTGTAGGTAATAACGAAACATATTTACAACAATCGTAGTTATTTACTTGAAGACCTATAATCAAGTGAAATGTGACTGACTTGAACAGGAGACAACAATATCATCCTTACTGGATAATTCTAATGAATGGCAACTTCTTTGTTATGAATGAAAATGAAACCCAGTCAGATAGGATATTCTCCTCTAGTTATTTTCCAGTAGTTCTCACATCCCTCTAGAGCTTGTTATTTTCTTGAACTTGCTCATTTTTCTTCTTGCATGAGGTGGTGTGTGGAGTCCACTGTGATTGAGTATAATTTTCCCAGATGAAGTCATAAAGAATGTAATGAACACAATGTTAGAGCATGATCTGAACAGTATGGAGTGCTGCCCAGACACTTTAATTCTTTATTTGATTCAAGACAAAAGTACTTTTTATGGCTATAATACCACATGATAGACTTATATTGGGTTCTTAATTAACCAAAATCCTAAATTTTGTTTTGTTTTTCACATTTGCTGCTAAGTTATATCTTTTTGATCCTGAGCTTAGTTAGCATTTTTTCAGCTGATTACATTTAGTTCATCACCTCAAGTTAATTGATCAAACAGATCCAATTCTTGTCACATCCAATTCTTCTCCCTAACCCTAACCCTAACCTTAACCCTAACCCTAACCCTAACCCTAACCCTAATTATGGATGGTAAATTCTCACATTTTTAAATTTAATATTTTCTATCCAAACCAACCCACTTTGAATTGGATTTTCAAGGTAGAAGTTTATTTCTTTGTAGAAATTGTATTTTAGACCTTTTAAATGAAGGGTTAATATGTTCCTATAGGAAAATAGATAACGTAATCTACAGAAATCTCAGACTTAACAAACTTGGAAAGATTTGTTATTTTAATGTTTCAGTGTTTCTGGGTATTTGGGGTTCAGTAGAAAACCTCAGTCATACTTTGCCCAAAGCAATTCTTAAATTTTTAATTATGCGTAATAAATCCAGGCATATTTAATCCGTATATTTCATGATTCATTTACACTTCAATCACTACGTTGTTATTTTGAAGAACTATTTGATGTCTATAAGCCCTTTGAGCCTTTAATATATGCTTATAAAACCCAATACCTCCTCATACATACACACACACACACACACATTCGCTCACACACACATTATTTGAAAATGGATCATTATATTTTGCTCAGGGGGAAAAAATCAAATGCTTATACTTGGGGTGTGGTTTTGGCCTCTATACTACACTTGGCTAGATATTATACTCAACTAAAAATCATTCCTCTCTGAATTCTTTTTTTTAAAGCACATTAAATTTTAAATATTTAAAATAATATTTTGGAGATTTGTTGCTAACCAAATAGATGAAAAATGTAATTGAAGGTCTAGAAGATAATTTATAAACCTTGCATCTCCATTCATATCAAGTTTCATAAAAAAACATTGCAAAAACCCATCCATAGTCCTTATTTCTTTCCTGATATTTAGACCAAAATATCCAGCTGGCTCTGTACTTTTCTGTTCCAGTGTGGATAGTATGACCCTGTAGAAAACTGATTTGATTCTAGTTTCATCTCCTTTTTCCTCCAGAAAATCTCACACCTTTCTCTCAACCCTTTCCATTGTTTCTTTTGCAGATTTCTCACCTGGGAAATGCTATTAACCATCCACCCAGCTGCCTGCTTCAAAGCTGACAGAGTTATGAACCATGGAAGAAGAATTCCCATTTCTTCTGGACATCACCCACACTGTGGAATCTTAGGATTTCTATCTCCCAAATAGAGCTTGAATCTATCAAGGATCTACCCAATATGTATGTCTGAATGATTTTAATAACTGCCAAATTTTTGCTTTGTTTCTAGTCTTAATTTCATGTAGTCTGCTTTTCCCATGGCTATCCAAATAATCATTCAAAAATGGCTCTAATCACTCCCCTATGGCCTTCAGAGTAAATTCAAGTCCTGAACATGGCTCACAGGTATCTCCAGGATTATCTCTCCCCCTCACTGTCCACCATTCCTTTTATCTTTTTCTGTGCACTTCATGGGAACATAATGTCCTTTAATTTCCTTCTCTCACCTCCAACCTAGCTAAAATCCTCTCTTTTGCCTAGAATATTTCTTTTTTCCCCCTACCTTACTGAGGAATTTTTCATACATCAAAAGAATAAAGTTTCTCTCTGAGCATGCAATGTGGAGAGAGGAGAGGAAGGGAGAGAAGATGGGAGGAGAAACAAAGAGAAAGGATGAGTGAGGGGACATATAGGCTTTCTGTGGATCAATTCATAAAACCACTGTCCTCTGGAAAATGTTAATTCTCCATTTTTTCATAATGATAAATCAATGGTCAATATAAAAATTATGAGAAGGGATAGAATATACATAATAAAGAGTGAGCACTGTATCTGGTTTGAAGAACATCATTAAATGTCCTTCCAACCCTTAGAGTGTCATCAAACATAATAATAAAGCCAAAAAAACCACCTTAGGTGGCTCCCAGATGAGTACCTTTTTTTCCTAGAAGAAGAAATAAAGATTTATGAGGTGATTATTCATCTCCTTTCCTCCCTTTCTCCTTTGCCAAAACATAAGAAAATTATCAACTTTGTCAGAAAGGTTGAGAATTATGGGAATTTTAACTAAATTGTATATTAGGATCTTGCTTCAGTATGACCTAGACATTCAAAATCCAAGTAATTTCCAATAGGTTGATTGACACAGCTGGATGAGCAGACCTACTGCACAGTTTGGTGACCATGTGGGTCTCATGCATTCTTCTTCTGGGGGAGGTGTTGCTGAGTACACCACTGGTGAGAGCACAGGGAACCCTGAAGCTTGATGAGTCAGATCCTTTTGTTTCCCTTACCTAATGAGAAAGATAAAGCATCCTACGGACATGAAATACCAAGAGGAAAGGCACTGAAAATGGGAAGGAAGGACCACTTGTTCTGGAAGAAAAGGACTTATACAACAGAGATAGAGAGAAATGTGACAATTACTTAAAGAGAGAGACAGAGAGAGAGAGAGAGAGAGAGAGAGAGAGAAGTGCAATTGAGTCCTGCTAAGCACTTAGCAATAGTGTGACCCATCAAGTGAGCTAAAAGGATTTTAGGACTCAATTTCCTAATCTGCACCTAAGAATTTTAAATTTTGATCTAAACATTTGGATAAATGACTAAACTCAAAATTAATAATGCATACAATTTTTAAAAATTGTTTATGTGTAAACAATGGTATCCTGTAATGCAATTCTCCCTAAGTCCACTCCTGAGAATGGGTGATTATAACTGATTATAAAATATGCAAATACAGGTATTTTGATGGCCAGGTAAATGAACCAGGTTCCAAATTTTAAAATGAAAAAGATGAGAGCAATTTTAGAACATATCTAAAAGAGAAAATTTCTCTATAGAACATCATTATTTCCCAAATATTCCTGAAGTAAATAACAGGAGTTTTGGAAAATATACACTTAAAGAGTTGTAATATTTTCTGTTATATATTCATGAAATTTCTCTAGAAATGGGAAACTTTTCTCACTAACTTCTTGTCTCCATAACAATGAAAAGTCAAATATGATTCCAAGAGCAATGAATTAACTCATGTGCTTATCAGCAGCTTCTTAGCTTTAAACATCAACAAAACAAGGGTATGGTTTGGGGATTCAAGTGAAGTAAAGAATTAAACTTTTATTTAATCAGCTTTACAGGAATTTCATTTCAGAGTAAAAAGGTGAAATTGTGTGCTTATCTTTACCAAGTAAAGCAGTTTTGGAAATGCGTCTCTACATTACAGACACCATGATCATGAAGGTATTTGCTTCTTACCCCCATTGTAGAGTCTTAAATTAATTTGTATAATAGGCTATTCAATAACATGGAAAAATACCAGTTTTTGCCTCCATGAGATCAATGAAAAAATATTCTCCCAATGTTGTAATCTATTTACAGTAATAAGTGGAAAGAAAAAATTATTCTTCTTCCTCTTTTTATTAATTTTATGGAGCCATTTGGAGCAACAAACAACAGACAGATTAAGGCTGTTGGAGTCACAAGACCATCAGAAGCTGTTTTTTTTTTGTTTTGTTTTGTTTTGTTTTGTTTTTTTGTCTGTCTCATAGCTGGAAATCAGGAACCACAGCTCTGAATTATTGATTCATTTTGGTCACTGAATTTGGTCTCTATATTGTGGCTTTTCCTGGTAGTTCCCCAGGGCCAGCGACTATAGAGGAGTCCCCCAGGGTATCTTCACTAGTAACCCTTTGACTCACATGAGAGTATTCACAGGGACCCCCCAGTGGGTGTGTGAGAAAGGGTTCACCTGCCTAGTGTTCAAGGCCAAAGCCTTGATTTAATGAGTGCTTGCTTGTCTTCCAGTTCTACCCTCTAGGAGCCACACAGTCCCAAAGGCATTACAGATGTTGCTATTGAAATATGATGCACCAGGGACATCATCGTGTCTTGCAGCTGATGCTACCTTCTCCCTCACAAATGGATTCATCCAAAGTTTTGGAGAACAATGCATTTTAGAAGTGCCTAGCCAATGTTCCCTCTGAAAAAGAAAAAGAGCAAGCACGGGGATAGGACCTCTGTTCCAAGGTGCATGCCTATTAGTTGTCTATGAAGTAAGTAAAATGACAATATAATTTATCATTCAAACTAGGTAGTTCAAGAATGAAATGAAGCACTAATAATACAGACATAGGAAAATGATAGAAGAAAGCAAGGCTTTCTTCCCCAAACTGGGTTCTTCTAACACTATCTGGTAGGGAAAAGAAAAGTGATTTGTGAGTGAGGAGTATTTTAGAGAGGGGCATCGCTTGGGCTAGGTGGAAGTTTGTTGTCATTGCCATCATATTTAAATATGTAATCAGCTCCTGTTATTTGTGCTGGTCCTGTTTTATGAAGTTTACCATGAACAATAAATTAGTGAATACCAATGTATTTCTCTTAGGAGAACTACAGGACAGCTTCCTGTGAGCCCTTGATCACATTTTCATCAACCAATCCGCACAAATCCTTATTTTATGTGTGTTTCTATATATGACACCTCATTTAATATTTACTGATTTCTTACCATCAGATTTATGGCTGACAGCTCGCTAATGCCTGAACAAAGCAAAGACACATACTTTCTTCATCAGATACATCACAGCCTTCTTGTGAATACCAGGTGGTATGCTATCCTGTATGTAGGGGACAGTTTAAATAGTGAAATTAGCAACCAAAAGCACAAAGTGAGGAAAATGTGGCACTAAATGGACCACCAAAATGACACACTTGTTTACAGTTTGCAAGAGCAAGGAGACATTCTGCCTTGTTCAACCTCAGCTGGGAACTTGCATTTTGGATGACACTAGTGAAATGAAGTTTTCTCCTGCCTTGCATATGTTGTTGAATAAGCTTAGAAGCATGGTGACTACTGATTGGGATTTATAAAAAAATTTTGGAAAGTAAGCAAATGTATAACTGTGAAATTCATAAATAATGAGAATTGACTATAAGTCTTTTTTGTTGATTCCAACGTACATCTTTAGTTAAAACTAGATTCAGCGAGTAGCTTCCAAGTGGCATCCAAGAGGTAGATTTGAAATGGAGAACCATGGGTCTCAGGAAATACACATAAAAGATGATTGTTCAAGCTGTTTACCAATCAGTAATGAGCAAGAGATGCAGGTTCTCTGCATCCTCACCATACTTGGGATTCTCATTATTTGGACCTTTCTGATGGGAATGTGGTGACATCTCACAGAGGTTTTAATTTGCACCCTAATCATTAACAGTTTGCATTTTTAAAAACAATGAAATATACAACTGCCATGTGATCCAGGAATTGTACCCCTGAGCATGTACCCAGAGAAATGAAAACTTACATTCAAAAAAACAACTGTACATAAATGTCCGTAACAGTTTCATTGTAATACACTCAAACTGGAAACAACCCAAATGCTCCTTAGTGGGTAAATGGTTAAACAAACTGTGATATAATATACCATGATTTATTACTTACTGAAAAGGAACAAACGGGACTGGGAATGTGGCTCAGTGGGAGAGTGCTTGCCCAACATGCACAGTCTCTGGGTTTCATCTCTAGCACCACAAAAATAAAATAAAATAGGAACAAACTACTGATATTCAGTAGTTTGATATTCAGTAGATTCAACAATCTGTATAAATTTCCAGCAAATAATGCTAACTGAAAAAATCCAGCTTCATAAAGGAACATGCTTTTTCATTCCCTTTATATAATGTCCCTGAAGTAGAAAATTATAGACTTGGGAAACAGGGCTGAGGTGCGAATGCAGACAGGAAGGAAGTAGGTGTAGCTATAAAAGGTAATAGAAGGCATCCTACAGTGGTGGAAAGGTCTGCATCTTGGAGTACCAGTGTCAATGTCCTGCTTGTGTACTACTGTTCTGCAAGATGTGACCATTGGGGGAGGCTGGTTACATGGTACATGTTCCCTCTCTATTACTGAGAATATTGACAACTCTGGCAAAGGTCATTGCTTTTCAGTAGGAACACATCATTTAAACGTGTACATATCAAGATTTACAGGAAGCTTATATGCTTGTAGCCAAGCAGACTCTGTATCTGTATTATACAAAATTATAATCAAATTGATGAAAAAAAAATGAATCCAAGTGAGTGGTTTAAAACTGTGTAGACCAATGAGTTCAGTGACTTTAAGGGTTTTTCCCCACTTTTGAAGTAGATATGCTGACATCCTGTATACAAATCCTGAAATGATTATTTAAAGTGCAAATTAATGTCACACCCCACACATTCAAACCTCTTCTGACTTTGGTTCTTTTGCCCTCTCACTCATGCGCACATCAAAGTCATTTTGTAATGGGAGTAATGGAACTTTGGTACCTAGGGAAGATGAATGAACATTCTGCAGAATACTACTTTTTACCTATAGAAAAAGAATTAAAAACAGGTGGGTGGCTTCGAATGTAAGTAGGGGGAAAAACAAATTCTAAGAAATCAGAAGGTTTGGTACCCATTTGGAAAGACATGAGCTAATTTTAGATGTGAAGAGGATGTGGTGGTTAACATAAAGCCTGAAGCCATATAAATCCAAATGCAGCACTTTTAAAGTATCAAGATGCACTGTTGTGTGTTACCATGCTACCATCAAAATATGGAGAGGTAAAGGAAATTATTTTCCATTTTTTTAACTGAAAATGTCAAATGTAAGTAAAGATACAATATATTAAGGAGATAGAGAAAATGATCTCAAATTTTATTGATAAAATTATTTAATAAGTGAAATGTTAAAAAAATTACAAAAATCATGTGTGTCAAACATTGAGAGAGGCAGACTTCTTCTAAACGTCAAACTGGTTTAATGGAAATAGAATTATTTTTTGAGTCTTAGTAGTTTCAAAGGAATCTGCCAACTCACAGCCATTCACTTATCACAGATGAGACTCTGGAACTGTCGACTCAAGTAATTGTTTTCTTAAAAGTATCCTGACAACTCACAAAAACCTCTCGGTATGTGCCCACCTTGTGGCAGTGATGGGTCCCCAAGCTTGGCTTTCATGCCTTTAACCTCTTTTCATCCTCTCCCAACACTAACCAGCTCAAGGTTACAGTCTAACTTTGCTATGCTTTCAGTTCATTTAAACAGATTTCAATCAGATAAAAAAAAATTAAGAGATATTTATATACTTTTAGATAAAAGGAACATAAAAAAGATAATTTAATAACTGCATAATGAGACAGACCTAGATTTTCAACTGCAAATGCTCTTAGGCTCTTGTTCACCTGTAAAATATGTAAAATAGTTAGCATTCAAAATTGTTTTGAGAATTAAATAACATTAGATATAAAGAGTTTGGTGAATATTAAAAATAATAACATTGTACATATGTGATTCTGGGTCTATGAGACTATTATTGTTGGTCTATGATGGTACTTTGGTGCTGATTAAAATCACAGATTAGCTTTTCATAAATCATAGGTTAAAAGTTACAGAAAAGCAAAGCACTTAGTACCTTACCCAACAAATACTTCCCATGTCTTCAACTGAGATTCTTCTTGGCAGAAATTGGTTCTCAAACCTGAGTGCTTCTTTGACCATAAATTGCTTGTGGCTGACTTTTTAAAGTCACTTCATTTCACTTATGAAGTTATGTGGTCAACATATTAAAAATATTAACATATTCACTATATTCACAAAAAGTGATCATTTTATGGCAGTATCTAGCTAATTTATTATCATGACATAGGAAATGAAAACTTTTATTTCTTTATTCTCCTGTTTTTCTTAATATCCTATAGGGAAATATTCTACCAATAATCCTTTTCTTGGGAGCATTTCAAACAATTAATAGGAAAATGAAAAATATCACATTTGTAGTGAAAGATTGGACTCACCCTCAAAGCATCTGCCCAGAAGGGTATGTGATTCAGTCAAAAATATGCAACTTGAGTCTTACTTCCTCTGTTTGATCTGTAGCATAAATAATCATTATACATTTGTATTTATAAAATACATTTTCTTCATAATTATGTTAAGTCTTAATGTCATTAGATAAGTAAACCTTTTTTACTAAGACACTTAGCTTAAATTGTTCACTTTAATGTCTCCCCTAACCTCTCTTCACATCTCTCACTCTCTTTCATTCTTCATAGATGTGTAACTGTCCATCTTAAAAATCAGCTTCCCCACCATATTCCTTATTGAAGTGTTGACCCGGCAACCAGGACTGTGCGAAACCAGGCTGACCCTCCATGAGAAGCAATGTCCTCTTTCAATTATCTCTGTTAAAACAGATAATTACTTAAATCTGTCCAGAGGAATAGGAAGTGAATTATATATTAAGTATATTTCCCTTTGGGAAAAGAGATTGAGTGGAAAAGGAAATATTTTTGATTCGTGATTCTGATTTTTCCCGATTATTATCTTCCTGAGAAAGCCAATGGACAAGTTATTTTACAGTAAAAGCCTGTAAATTGGGGCTGGAGTTGTGGCTCAGTGGTAGAGCACTTTCCTACCATGTGTGAGGCACTGGGTTTGATTCTTAGCACCACATATAAACAATAAAATAAAGATCCATCAACTAAATAAAAATTAAAAAACAACAACAGCAACTTGTAACTTGTAAAGCATGAGAACTGAAAAAAAGAGGAAGAATTAAAATTAGGAATCAAAGGAATGACAATTTAATGGAAAAGCAAAAATAAAAGAGCTTGACTCCAGCCCATCACAGCAAATGGCACCATACAGCCAATAAATTAGCTTCTGGGTTTTGAGAATGGAATTCTTGACCATTTCATTTGAAGACCAGCAGGATAGTTTCTTAGGTACTTTTCTTAGGTTCTTAAAAGTGTGCAGAGGTTACTTCTTCTGCCAGATCTTCCACATGAGATACTTTAATGCTGTTTTTGGTACTCTTTCAGTATACCCATTTAACTAAATGAATCACTAAGCCCTTGGGAACCAGAAACATGGGAGTATTATTCTGAAACAACTTTATGTCATTGCTATTCATTTTTAAATGTTATCATTAGTCTGTTGCTCCATGTTTTATCATACTTTTAATGGATGAAGAATAATTTCTTGGAGATCATTCTACAAAACTGATTGGATGATGAGATAATTTATATAACCATCATTTTACTGGCAGGATGAATTCCCAAGCAGAGGGAATCTATTTGATAAAAGGCTCATGGCAGTCCAAAGTACTGTCCCTCAACAGCAGATTGATATTAAATCCTATTCCAAACTTGAGTACAAACGGTTAGAACTTGAATATTGAGAACACATGCCATGCAAAGGTTTGATGTTCAACATTTCAACAGTTTCTGAGAGTGAGTCACCTTTCATTTTTGAGGAAATACCTTCTCTGCTAAATTAGAAGTCAGGTTTTCACATGTTTTTCTTTTCTTTTCTTCTTTTCATAATACTTCTGTAAAGGTAACACCGATTTGTTGTAATACCCTTTACAACTTTTCTTTGGGGGCCCTCTTCTTTCAATGAAATGACCTGTTGACTAAAAGACACTCTGTGCCTTTGTTTACCCTTAGAAAAGATAGTTGTCGCTTATGAAGTGCTTTGACAGTCTTTCTTTATAAAGTGTAAAGCCTTCTCATTTGTACTTTCTACTGTGGGGGTGAGGTAATATGTCCAGGTATTGAGTTTACCGTGGTAATGGGAACTCAGTTCTTTTCTAAACTCGAGAGAGACACTCAATCATGAAGTGACAGAGTGACTCCACTGGAATAAAACAGAGTTATCAGGATACTCTGTCTGGGCATTTCAATGCCTCTGCTGGTGACAGCTTGTCTGCTGCCTGGCGGTGTCGAGAAAGAGCACTTTTTCTGGGGGAATCACTGTACTGTATTGCTTTCATGTGATCTGCCAAAGCCTATATCCTGTTAAGGAGAGTCACTTCACACTTGACTACAGACAAAGGGACCTTGGGAAAGAGTTTTACAGTACTGGTATTTTTATTTTTATTTTTGAGAGGAACATTTTAATCATTTAAAATGTTCCATCCAAAGAAAACCCACAATAGCCATTTACATCTTTTAACTTAACTGTGGCCAGATCTCTTCTATTCCCACGTGGGTACTCACAAAGCACATATGTTTGAAATGGACAGGACTAAAATATATCTTCAGGACCTAATAAACATGACTAGTAATAAGTTCAGGTATGTCAGTTTCAATAGACAAACTTGAGAGATCTGAGGTGCCAGGTTGGGAACTTGGGAGGGAGTCTCAGGAACGAATCACTTTAAAAGGCTTCTTTTGCATGGAGGAAATGAAATTTCATTTGATTCAGAAACAGTGACCCAATTCAATTTTATCTGAGGTGCAAAACAGCTTATTTCATTTGTTTTTGACAATTGGCACATTTTGTTATCCTACAAGGTTAATGAGAGGAAGTCAACGTTATAATGAGAATTACAGATGATAAATACCACAATAAAGTCTTTTTTGTTTTTTGTTGTGATTTGACCTAAAGAAAAAGATTCAGAATTTTCATAAAAATTTATGCTTAATGAGATCATAAGATCTATCAATGGTAGTTATGAGAAAAGCTAGTTTCTGAAGAGTTTCTGCATTACTATAGCAGAGAGATTGGGTGAGTTAGGTAATCCACCCTGAAAACAGACTTTTAAATTTTTACTCAATGTAAAAGAAATCCCAGAGTAATTAAATTCTTTCTACACACCATATTCAAATAGGAGATAAAATAAGGAGAGTAGAAAGAAAGAGAATAAGGGACATGAGATATTCTGATCTTGGAAGCTCATTTATTTATTTAAGGGGTGAGGATGATTCTTTTGATTTCTTCATGTGATTAATTTGATAGCAAATATTTTGCTGAGTAATGTCTGTTCAGTTAACCTAAAATCCCAGTTCACAAGCAGCGACATGGAAGCAAGCAATACCTGAAGCTACCAGAAGGTGACGTTTTCATGGGGCCACAGCAGGAGTGAGAGAAGCCACATAGCTAACAGCACTCAATACAAGTCCTCAAGACTATTCACAAAAGCTGTAGGGTTTCTACCTCTGACAGTTTGTGGGTGGAAAGATTTCTCAGTATTCCAAAATATTCTGTAAACATTTGAAAAGAGAAGAGGGGGCAATATATACATTGCCCTAATCTGCATAGAGAAGCATTAGTTTTATTCTTCTTAACTCCTATCTCATTTCTCTCTTTCATTGTGTGAAAGGAACAAACCATGACCAAGTCCTAGAAGGAAAACTGAACCTGGCTTTGTGGGATCAGAAGAAGAAAGCTGTGAGGAGCAGCAGAAATGGGGAATCTGGCTGAACATTCTTTCTTGGAATCTCATAAAGATGCCCTTGTTTTAAATGAAAGTTGGCCACAATGTTGTTATACTCTAATATATTTTTAAAAAACAGAATTATTCAGAATATGTTGCTCTATGATGCTAATAATGACTACCTTCTTGTCCACGAGAGAGAGGATGTATTCAAGGGAGTGATAAATTGGATTATAAACAATAAAATGAATAAAGGTATAAATGAATCTATCACATATCTTGCATTTATGAGAAAATGTTATTATTAATTGAAAGCTTAATCAAGGAGAGCAAGGGTGAGCAAAGAAGGAAGTCAGCTTGCATAATATTTAAAAGAAAAAAGAAAAAGAAAAATTTAAGTCACCAACAAACACCTCACCAAGTCAGACTCCGATTTATCTAGAAATAAAATATCCAAGTCCAACTAAGTCACGTAATTCCAAGGATCAGCTTAAAATTAAACCATCCCAAAGTGCATCAAATATATCCTAAGTATATGTGTTGGATTCGTACCTTTCAAGAAGGCAAAATTTATTTGAGTACTTGTATTTTTCTTTTTCTTTTCTTTTTCTTTTTTTATTGTTAGTTGTTCAAAACATTACAAAGCTCTTGACATATCATATTTCATACATTTGATTCAAGTGGATTATGAACTCCCATTTTTACCCCATATGCAGATTGCAGAATCACATAGGTTACACATCCACGTTTTTACATACTGCCATACTAGTGTCTGTTGTATTCTGCTGCCCTTCCTATCCCCTTCCTATCCCCCCANAGTTGGAAAACATCTACTGGAGCCATTATCTTTTTTTAACATGAAGATTCTGTCTACCTATCTACCTACCAAACTACCTCCCTGTCTACCTGATAATGTCAGATGTGAATTCACAATAAATAAAAATAAATTAGAAATATGTGTAGGATTTCAAATCAAGGTAGTCCTTAACTTTTATTTGATGTTATTATCAACTTTAAAACAATCTAACTAAGGACTTCTACTTTTAAAAGGAGAAAAGAATCACAGAGAAAAAAAGAAATACTTAACAACAAAGTCCAGAAAAGTGATCTAACTTCCTCTGGGGCAGTTTTCTTTCTGAAGATCATTACTGGAATTTTCATGGTCAGACACTGAGATATCTAACATGTGAACATTTATTGGTAAGGTTGGAGTTATTTTTTAAAACTCTTCTCTATCCTAAGTCACATACACAGTTTCACTGGGTAACTGCATATGGGCCTCATTCTTTAGACTTGTCTATTTGCAGAGAAAGTTTATTTAATAGTAAATTGGAATGATTTTGATAACTATATAGTTATCAATATTCCATTTATTTATATCAAATTTGCCCCCAAAGCAATATTATGTAGAATAGTTCCAGTAACATTACTCTTCTACCTTTGGGAATCTCTGTTGCATCCAATTAATAAAAAAGGTCTCTAGCTGACTGACATGTTTTCAGATTATGCAATGCACTTCTAGATTACTATGTTTGCTTATGCATGCACAAACTTGGCTTCTGTTCTTTTCCAGCCCCACCCTTTTTCTTCTTTGAAGTCCTTGCCTTCTTAATCAAGTAAAGTAAGAATGCTTCTAAAAGTAGGACATCATGGATGCACTAGCTATTTGCCACTTTTTGTTTGTTTGTTTTTGGTGTGCTCTGAATGGCAGAAAGAGCTTCCTAAAACAGAGGGAACATCACTCCCTCATGCTTTAGGTTCGTTTCTGCATCCCACACAGCTTGTTGTCCTTATTTTATGGGAGAGCTGTTAGCTGCTAAGTCTCCTGGAATCTCTGTAACATTACCCACATGAACACTGGGTCCATGCCTCTGAGAGCCTATCTGTCTATTCATTGCACTAACTCCTACTGTACACCTTGTACACAGTGATTGCTGTGCAGATGGCCAGTGATGAAGAAAACCTAACACAAAAATAAACACGCTACAGTCCCTGTCTTCCAGAAGTTCACGGGCTAGTGAAGGCAGACACCCAACTAGTGGAACCATGTTTAATAGCTAAAGAATTGAAATTGTCTACTAGCTGCATAACTATGGGCCAACTCTTTTATCTCTCTGCACATAGATTCTTCATCTGTAAAATCAAGGTAATGTAGGTTCCCATCTTGTGTGTTTGCTATAAGGATTTATCTAGGTCATGCAATTAGCATAGTTCATGGCACTGAATTGGCTCTCAGCGATGATGTAATGCTGTGATGTAATGGGCAGTCACACAGGTAATTCACATGTAACTGCAAGGCCAAAGGAGGGAGATTCCCTTTCATAAAGACATTGAGAGGTTACCTCTAGCAGAAGACCTGGGGTTGTACTATTTAATTTGCAAAAAAGAATGACTAGAACTGAATATATACTTGCGAAAGAAACCATTAGCCACCTGATTTAAACTGATGAAGTTGATGAAGTTAAGTGCCCAGGATTACCCAGCATGCCATTTTATTAGGACCCCAGAAGCAGGAGAGTCCAGATTAGAGAACGATGCTAATACATCTTTTGTCATTGGCTCCTACTCACAGGTGCCTCCCCTACCATTCAATCATATACGATACTTCGAAAGATAAATGAACTCAAGAAAAGCAGAGAACAAGACTGCAGTTTTTTAATCTGTCACCGTTCTTCCCCCACTTCAAAGTTGATTTGACAACTGCATTTATTTCGCATTCCAATTGCTACAGGTTAATAATATTGTTTTATCAGGAAACATTTATCTTGAGGAAGAAAGTTATCCTAATACAACAGATAACTTATCCAAGGACAAACAGAAAGGGAGCTGTGTCTAGAGGGTAATGCTAATGCCTGGTGTGCTATAAAAATAAATGAAATCTGATTAACACGATTGCAGGGAAGAATAAGTCACCATTTCTATGAAATATTATTTTCCTGATTGGAACCATTTCCATTTTTTGTCAGCTTAAAACATTGTATTAAAGATGAGATGACTTTAAAACTGTGACAGATATCTCCAGCCCTATGATTATAAATGGTGTTATAGGCTTGTAATCCTGAGGGTTTAGTCTAAAGTATTTTCTCCATCAATTGAAAGAGAAACACACTAAGAATTCAGAAGATTTTAATTAAAGTTGTTCGAAAAAATTAATAGGAATTTTAAAAGCTGGCTCACTAAGTATTTTTGATAATGAATTTAATTTATAGAAGAAATTTCTTAGAGAATTTGTCCATTCCAAAAGAAACTACATATGCACAATATATATTTTCTTGGAAGCATTGTAATTAATTATCCTGCTTTTCCTAATTCACAAAGGTCAGTTCCTTTTCAGCTCCATTCAAATATGCATTATTAAATCATCATCTAAAAAATGGTAACAACTACTGTTTTTTTGTGAGGGGGGGTGTCAGGAATTGAACTCGGGGGCACTCAACCACTGAGCCATATCCCCAGCACAATTATATATTTTATTAGAGACAGGGTCTCACGGAGTCGCTTAGCGCCTCATTATTGCTGAGGCGGGCTTTGAACTCACCATCCTCCTGTCTCAGCCTCTGAGCTGCTGGGATTACATGCGTGCCCCATGGCACAACTGATTTTTAAAGGAGAAAAACAAGCCACAGAGGGTTAGCCAGCATTGTTTATTGTCTTACCCATACTCTAATTTCATTTTTAAAAATTAATTAGTGTATTAAGTGAAAGTAGTTTGAGTCTCAAGTTAAGAAGGAATGTCGGGGCAGGATTTATTTTGAATTAGACAGTTGAAACATGCAGTATAAAATCACTCATTCTTGTTTTTCCATAAAGTTGCCTGTGGCATTGGACAGCATCTCTTAAAATGTTACTCAGCTCAGCAGCACCAAAGCTGAGCAATGCAGAAGAGGGCCTGAGAATGGATTGCAAAAAAAAAAAAAAAAAGAATGAAAAAAGTAGGTAGGTTGTTTATAGTAATGATGCAGGTGTGGAATCAGTAATAAATCAAACTACTAATAATGATAATGGCTTGTGTTTATGCAGATCCTTTCTTTAGGAAGCCCAATGTGTTTTAAAAATATGATTCTGTTCATTCGAAACACATCCCTGTGATTAGAAAGGGTGCAGGTTTAATTAACTCTCTTTTATGGATGAGGAAACTCACAATGCTCTCTGTTGACAGGCAAGGATTGCAATATGCTGCATTCAATATCCTTTTCTACTATTTAATAAGGCCTAGGTAAGGCGACAGTAGATCCCAACTGGTGACCAAGAGATGTCTGAAAGGGGGCCAGTGAATGGAGGGCAAAGAAAATCATGACAGAAGGGGCATTGTGGTCGCAGCATCCCTGCTGCTGGGCTTCTGAGACAATCTTCCAACACTCACAAAAACGTTGGCATTTTGCATTGGAAAAGCCTAAAGAATGTATTTAAGAAAAAAAGTGAATCAAGAAGTAAATACCTGGGTTATTTAAGATGTTCTCAAGCTTCCCTGTGCATAAACCAACAGGGAAGAGTTATATTGTTATAAATCTCAAGTTGTAGTTTTTGCCATCCAGAAGGAGATGTACACATGGTGAATACTGGATATTCTGTTCACTAATTCTCCAAGTGCCCCGTAAGTTTCTTAACAAAGTGGAAAAGGATAAAATAGACCCAGAAGGTGGAATAAAGAAGGGATGCCCTACCTATGGGCCCCCTTTTCTCATTCTGAGGAATTCATACTGTCATCCTCAATAAATGCGGTCCTTTGTGACAGCCATTCAACAAGAGACCACTGTATTAGTTGGTTTTGGTTTTGCTTCCTCTTTTTTCTGTGCTTACAAGATAGGATTATTTCTGAAAGTTCTGTTGATAATATACAATTTATATCGCTATGTGTCTGTGGAGTTGGAGGAGAGAGACATGCAGAGGTAAATTGACAACTCTTTTGAAGTAGAAGGTGAAGAAAGACAACTTCCAAACTGTAGTGTCCAGGTGGCTGCCATCAGCCACCAATAGTGAGGTTCAGAATTGATTCGTCAGTTCAACTTATGTATTTATTTTTATTGAGTAGCTCCTATGCAGATGTGGCCTCTGACTTTTGGTTTTAGAGTCTGGGTTATGATATAACATTTTGCCAATATGATGACTCCTAAACTCAAAAGGTCATCAGCTCTCATTCTGAATATCTGGAATGGCCTATAAGTTGCACAACTAATTTTAATAAATTGTTTTTTATTATAACAAGGTAGATTCCAAGCCATATTAAGAAAGCGTCGCAGTGAAAGATGGCTTCTTTCTCATATTCTATTGTGAAGACAATCAATATGACATTAGCCAGAGAAAATTTACCATTGAAAAAAATGGACACTCATATTTTTAAGTGACAGCCTTTTAGTTCTGTAGAAAATATAAAAATTATTCCACCAAATTTGGGGGAATCAGACCCATACCTTTCTGTGTTATACAAATATGGTGACACTTTTGCAGAAAAATGCTGAGATTGCAAGAAAAAGACACTGGTGACACCTCTACCACAGTCCCCACCACTTCCTTCACTGTCACTCATGGCACTGCTCTCGTAAAAGTCCTTGTAGGTAATCACAATAAATCTCCTATTTTTAGGTAGCAGTCGGTTTAGAAACTTTTTTTTTCTTCAATAACTCAAGAGGAAAAGGAAGCAGAAGTTGGGAGGAGAGGAGGGATTCAGTGGAGGACTAATCAGGAAACAGAATCGACTTGGGAGTTTAAAATGGATATTAGGCTGAGGAATTTTTTACATGGTGATAGGAAAGCTAAAAAGCAAAGCTGAATAGTGAGGCAGTAACCATTACCCACAAGCTGCAAGGACAAAAGGAGGGTGCTGTTGGTGAAGCCAGGGCCTTAGGGGCTGGCCTAGGGGGCTGGCACCATGGTGAACCTGCTAGGCAAGAGGTGGAGTCACGGAAGAGGCACAAACACTGTCCCATTGTCCTGGGAAGCAGAGGGGAAGAAGTGCATAGATCAGCTTCTCCTCCTCTTTATCCCCTTTCCCCAAGAGTTCCCAGTTGAAGGGAGTTGATAGATGGGAATCCCATTTGGGACATGCGGCAGAACACGGGAAGAACAAGTCATGGATCTAAGGGCAGACAAGCTCCGAACTGTCACACAAAGAGCAAAACAGACTCCTCAGTGTTAGAGACATCTGCACAGACAGCTGAGAAAAGTAGCTGACGTATTCTTTAAAATACTTCAGGAGAGGCTGGGGTGAGTGGGCATCGGGAAGGTGGGAAATCTCTGTAGTTTCTATTCATTTTAGTTCTGTAGATAATACAAAATTATTCCACTTCAACCACTCTAAAAAATAAAGTTTATTACAAATCTTATTTTAAAATTTGACAAATGTTCTTAAAATTAACTGGCAAGTTCACAGAATAAACTAAGGATAGATAATATGAATATATAAAAACATCAACAGTTCTGCACACCAGAAAACAAGTCAGAAACTATGTTATTTTTTTAAAAAAATTACAGTTTGAAAATTAAAAGAAAGACTTTTCACATTACCTTTACAACACTTTTTTCCCACTTTTAAAATACACAGAGATATAAACAACAAGAAAAACACTATAAAATACTTATGAGGAAGCATGAAAACAGACTTTAATGAATGCAGATAAACATGTAGTTTCTGGATGGTAACAGTCCAGATGTGATAAATATGCTTTTCTTCACAAATGATCATGAATTAATACATATCTGAAGGAAAATGCCAACACTGGCATCATTTCTTTGGTTTGAACTTTTGTTATGTTTGTAGAACTTATAAAATTAGTTTTTGAATCATGTGGAAGAAAGAAGAAGAGAGAACAGATAGGTCATGTTTATAAATATCAGAGGGATAAAGTATAGCAAAATAAAACCTTAACAAATGTCCCAAAGCTACGGTCACTCATGTAGTAAGATTTTCTTGCAAGAGTAAATTGGTACATCAATGGAACCAAATGAAAAATTGTAGGCACACACCTATATACACACAGGCACGCATAACATTGAATAATTTAAAACAGGATGACATATTACTAAAAAGGTAAACTCTCACTCCATAAATGGCATTAAACATAACAGAATTTTGAACATAACATCAGGATGCCAAATTATATTGTAAGTGTTTATCTATGTACTTTTAAAAACAATTATGTATATGAAAAATTGAAAAAAAAATGTAATTAGCCTTTAATATTGTTAGCTCCTTTTCTCGATTTTCACATTTATTTAGTCTAATCACAGGTACAGCTGTATAACTTAAATAGATATGGGACAGTTCTTAACATAGACACACATGTCAGATCCAGGGTTTGGATTTCAGAGCCCACTCCAGCATCTGGACACCCAAACACTGTAATAAAGTCCTGCTTCAATCGGTAAGATGGCATGCATGTCCATTGAGGAATTTTAGCTCTTACAAGGTTCTATAAATTGCATTTTTTTCCTCCTGGCCTTTGAACTTAATCGGCTATGTAAAGTAGTTTGATAGGTGCTCACATTATTTTTCTGATTCAGGGAAAGTCTTTTCAAGCAGTAGGTTTTCAGCATAGAGGTCAGTAATTTTCCCCAGCCCAGGTATGCTTCTCCAGCCTTCCACTTGTCCTTGAGCTCTTGCTAGCTATCACCCTTGCTTCCAGAAAGTTGAGTTATTTGTGTGCTGTAGACTGTGAAATCAGAGACAGTCCGTTTCTATGGGAACCAGCTTTATTTAATCCAAGAGGGCAGTGAAGAGTAATCTGTGAATGTTACAGAGGGAGGAAAAAGTTAGCCACACATCATAGCCTCAGTCTGAAACGCCAATTCTTTCACTTCCTTTTTCCCCTTCAGAAACTCCTTTTAATTTTGTGTAGCTCCAGGAATGGCAACATCTTTACCTGACAGACTTCATAAACTCTCTCTTTATCCATCCTCACAGTATCTAAAACCACAGAACAATTTCTCCTTACAGAAAGCAGGTAGGTACGTGCTACAGTCTTCCTTGTCCCTCCAAGTAGAAATTTCAATACTGGAATATATAGAATGTATTACTTCTACAGAAGGGCCTTGATGCTTTGGAGACAAATGGGAAGAAATGAGAATTGGTCATTATGAAAGCTCATATTATTCTTCTTGCCTTTATTTCTGGATGTCTGTGTTTACTGAGTTACCCGATTTCAATTGTAACTTAAGAATTAGGAAGAAAAATCATATATTTTATCCTAACTTTATATAATCCTATTCACTGTTGAGCTTTTAAAATAATATTAATAGCAATATTTTCTTTCTGGCCTGCATTTTTTCCACCTAAACTGATCAGTGTCTTTTTAATTTTAAAATTAGAAAGTGGTTTTTAATTTGAATTGTTTATTAGAAAAGTTCAAAACTTAAAAGAAATATCATTTTCTATAGAAACTAATACTTCACAAAATATTTCAGTATAACTCCAAAACAATATTTTATGTGTACTTATTATAAAAAGATTTATTTTTGAAAAATAACATAAGCATCTGCCCTATCAAAGAAAGAACAACAAGGGGTTATCATAATCTAGACATTTCCTGAAATTATGGGGATTTGTGAGTATGTGTAATTGCCTTCCAAATGCTTGTTTCAGAAATCAAAAACAACATCAAAAATGTATAAGAAATGTTTTTTTAAGAAAAATCCTTTCCCAAATATGCTTCCTGTAAATTTTATTTAATTTACCTTAATGACATTTAAAAGAAGTATAAATTGTTTCATCATGACATGAAATTAGAGTACAAATTATTTTATTATGAGATGAAATTAAATCTTAGAATAATAGAATAATAGAAAAGAGCAAAAATGTGTCAGCTGATTCATAAATGGAATTAAATGTGAAAATTTTAATATTAAGAACTATATAAGTAGAAAAAAGTTATGGGAAAAACCTTGAAACTACCATGTTTATTACCATAAACACACACATATATTTTGCTTCAAGATTTTCTGAAACTACTTACAGAATTAGTGATCATCCCCAATATATAAAACTTTCCAAATCTATTTTTCTGTGATATGTTTTATAATTGTTGAAAAGTATGAGTAAATCAATCTAATTTTACATAAATCCATACCTAAAGTATCAGAGAGTTGTATGTATTTATCAAATTTTCTCTTTTTCTGATAAAAAAAAAGTGGAAAGATAACTGGCTTCAGAACAAATCAGGCTGTAATATAGTGCCATCCTGTTTGGACATTGTCCCAAGGGATTTAATTACTGAAAAGCCTCAAGCATATTTGCTTTTACATTATTGGTTTGGCAAATGAGTAGCACCATGTTTTAATAAACTAGATTGCAATTCTTTTGGTTCATCATTTTAGGACTTGAGACAGCAAAATATGATTTTCAGGTCCAAGTGTATGCTAATATTTCATAAATCAATAATACTTGCCAATGTTCTATACAGTGACAGCACAGAGCCTGGCAGGCATTAAACAATCATAAAAGTCAACCAATACTCAATAATGGTCATTTGTTAGAAATTTAAGAAATATTATTTGAGAAAGAATGACTATTTATGAAATATATCCCCAAAGATTTCAAATCGTGGTATTTGCAGTAACTTGTAATAAGCTCAATTATGTTCAGTAGGACCAATTTTAGATTTTCTTGACTTTTTTTAGCATTGTTTTTATGTGGCTCTTGCTTTGTAGCATTTGTATTCCTAGATTGTATGCATTTTTAATTAGCCTTGCTATCTAGCCACATTTAATGTGGTCTATGGCTATCCTTCTCATTATCTTCTTGCAACCATTATCAGCCTTTTAAATTTTCTTTGATGTCAGTTTGAAAAGTGACAATACATTTAGGGTTAACTAATATTTTAGCCATTTTGATTACACACTTTGCCTTTTAACCTTCTAGAAATCACATGACCCTCACTTAAGACCTTTGCATAATTACCTATCCAATTTTCTTATCTCCCTCTTCCTTCATATGTTTTTTTTTCCTTCCCTTAAAGTTCCTGAGTGCAATATAACTGTGGTCACTGACAAAGTCAGGGTAACCTTGTGAGGACTCTGCTCATAGTCTTCACAAGATAACCAATTAATGACTTATTGCTTTAATCTCAGTGTCATGTCCTTCCTAAAACCATCATTATGCCCTTTTCATTCTTCAACTCTTAATTAATTTGGCCAAATTTGCTTTCATTCATTACTTAAGACAGAATAAGATCACATGAAGAATTTAATTCCTAACTTCTTTATGTAGATAGTTCATTGATATCTATATGATAGTTTTCTATCTCATGAAAACATTATTAAATTCAGAAACTTTCCATTTTTTAAAAGAAGCATGATTGTATTTCTATGAAGAAAAGTTGACTTCCGTAGGAATAGGGAGAAATTTTAGACAATACAATTGGAAGTCTTTTCAAGTGTGCTTTTTATACTCATGAAAGCTCTAAAATTTTTTAGTTCAACCTATAAATCAGTGGTTCTGAAAATTATCGTCCTCTGAATCTTGAGATTCTCCAAGAACCTCTCAAATGTGCTCAAGTTCAAAAATGTTTTCATGGTAATGAAATATCATTTATCATTTTCATGGTTTTGATGTTTGTCCTAAAGTTGCACAGCAGTGGGGAATAACTGCTTGAGTTTAAGCCTGCACTGAACTAGGGTAGACATAGAATTCCTTTCAGATAGTCCTAGATAAAGCAGAAAACATTTTGATTTTATTAAAAATTCTTCCTGTATACATCTTTTTAATTGCATGTGTGACAAAATGGGTTGTATCCATTAAGCACTCTGCTAATTTGGAATAATATAGTAATATCACACAGAAGATTATGCATGATCACTTGAGTTGTGAGCTAAACTAACCATATTTTTTCATAGAAAACAATTTTTACTGGAGGAATGACTGATAAACAAAATGTGGTCTTAGAAATTTTCTCAAAATAAAACAATAGATCTAGCCTTCTACTTTAAGAAACCACTAACAATATTTATTGTAATAACAAAATATTAGCTTTCCAGTAAAATCTAGAATTTTAGAAACATTTCTGACACCAGTAGCTTATGTCTGATTCTTTTTTTTTTTTTTTTTTTTAATTTTTATTTTGTGGTGGTTCAATCAATCTAATTTCAATT
>NW_026000048.1:8619138-8634784 GCF_001458135.2 Marmota marmota marmota | reverse complement strand
CCCACCTCTCCCCTCCCCTCCCTTAATGTTTAGTAACTTTTCTGATAAAATTGGAGGCAAAAATGATATCATGTAACTTTTTGATATGAGTAATCACTTGGAGTATAACTCAGCAAAACAACATTTTCCAAATGGAATAATACTTCATATTACAAAATTATGAATAGGTAAAACTGAAAGGTAGACTAAGGAATTTCAATGTAATGGATATGATTTCATATTTCACACTCCAAATACTCTTCAATAACTTAGCACTTGTCTAGTGTGGAGGTTGTAGCAAAAAATAGTATCCACAGTTATCTAAAGTTATCTATTAAAATCATGGCTTGTAATAGGAACAAATATAATACATACTTCTAATTGGAACAAATAAAAAACAAACACATTTTTTAAAGAAATTCTTCACATCTTTTAAAAATATTTCAGTTAAAACAGCATATCCTAAAATATTGAATGAAGAAACACATAAGAGAAATTCAGCTGTTTCTTAGTACACTGGACATTAAAGAGATTTGTCACATTTCAAAACAATGCCATAGTTTAGGTGGAATTTTGTTTGATTGAGATAATTGGTTTCTATAAGAAATATATATATTTAAAACTGTACCTTCAAATTCTATCCCATATCTGACCAAATACTACCACCAGAGCCCAAGGCAACATTACCTTTGGCCTGGATAATTTCCATTTAACTCTGAACTGACCTTCCTTTCTCCATGGCTGGCCCTCAGCCATTCAGAATAGGCCAGATTATACTGCAGCCACAAATATTGCCAAAGGTTCTCATAAAATTGTGTGTGCATAATATAGTTATTTATACTACCTATAAATATATACAAATAAATATTATATATATATAGTTCTATACACACACACACACACACACACACACATTGTTTTATCTTTTATCCTACATGCCCATCACAGATTAGCTGAGGATTCTCCTCCAGATCTCTTCACTTTGAGATCCAAGCTGCTGTAGCAGCCACAATCTCATAAACTAGTCTCCATAGAAAAGAGAATATTCTAATGAATCTCACAACAGAGATTAAATGCTTCAGCAAGAAGTAGCAGGCATAACTCTGCTCTCAAATTCTGGCCATAACTAGCAAACTGACTCTATCCAATTGCATGTTAGCCAGGGCTACTCATCTTTACATATGCCCAGAAGGCGGAGAACCATACATTCTTGGAGAACAGTATAAGAATTAAAGTTTCCCAGTTTTAAATTCAAGAAAAGAAAGCTAAGTTGTTCTTTGGACATAACAACCAACCTTTTCAAATGGTTTTAAGCTTTTTCTATTACATCAATCCACTCTAAATAGTTTATTTTCTTGTTCCAAATAATTCTTTTGTCTTTTGAATGCATAGCTTTAAACAATCATAAAATAACATATTTTCTTAAATGTGTAAGGTTACATAAGTGTCACTGAAATTGACTGGAAGAGGTGCTGTATTTTTTGAAATTTATTTTAAGATTGTACAATTATAACATAGTTATAGGACACCTCAGTCTTTCTTAGCATTCTTGTTTAAGGTATGTGTATGTGTTTGTGTGTAGACACCATGATTAAGAAATATGTAGCATAAAATTCACCCATTGTATTTACACAGTTTAATGAATTTTAGTAAATTTATACAATTGTCTAAACCATTAGCACAATCGAGTTTTAGAACACTTCTATAACCTTATAGAAGTTTTATCTGAACCTTTGCATTCACTTTCTGCTCATGTTCTAAGCAGCAGCCAGTCACTGATCTGCTTTCTGTTTCAATAATGTTGTTTTTCCCCCCTAGGAATTTTAGATATCTTGGCATCTCTCATGCATATAGAAATATAAAATAATGGGTTCCCCAACATTTACAAACATACTTCAAAGAAACATAAATAGTTGTTCTCAGTATCAATTGAGAACAAAATAAAGAGAAATAAGCTTACCCAGGTGGAATTTTTATTAAACATAAAAGAAACTTCCTAAACCCCTAGGGAAATCTTTAACCCCTAGGGAAAACTTTTAGAGGATTATGTAAGATAATTATGAAACTTCTGTGAAAAATATTGATTATATTTCGAGCAAGACTGAAAAATAGTCATATCTGAAACACAGGTATCCTTCAAAACTTTTAGCCATTGTATGACATCCAGAGTCACTTGGCACACAAGTTTTATGGCTTAAATTCTTGGTGGATAAGAAAAAAGCTATCATGCATCACCAAATCCATACCTGCTACCACACAGACTTTTAGTACTGTTTTTGTTTCCCAAGTTGTGAAATGAATGAGTAAAAGATACTTCTGACATTACCAAAATCCCTCCACTTGTTTTGACCACAGTATCTTCACTAGCTTTCTTTAGAGTCAAGAAGATTTTGAACTTCAGATAATTTGAAGGTGTATTATTATCTGTCACTAATGTCTCCTCTTTCAAAAGTTATATTTTCTTATGTTATAGATGTATGGACCATAAAATACCGTTAATATGCTTATTTAGGTGGATAAGCATCACACAGTACATGGACTAGATTAGAAGAAATGCAAACTGTTACTGTGTTACTCTCATTTGATGTGCATTAGAGAACATGGATTCAGAGAGAGAGAGAGAAAGAGAGTGAGAGATCTGAGGGAAAAAGTAAGTTAAAGAGGGGAAAATGTGAAGTTCATTAAAATAAGTTCAGTGCAATCTTTAAGACAGTGTTATTTACTGTATGTTTTACAAAATGTCACTCGCAGATATTTGTAAGATGGAATTACTTAAATGAGAACAAAGGAAGAGCAGAAGCCCTTGGGGGGAGTGGCATTTCATTAATTCCATTATAAATGTTATAGCTCTTTGTTTATTTTAGTGGGCTATAAAATTCTCTCCCTCCTTCCTCCCCTGGTTCTTCCTTCCTCTCCCTCTCTTTTCTTCTCATTCATTCTCTTTTTACAATTTTCTCTCTTAAAGAAGATGACAGTTTTTTATCAGCAACTTGAGTAGCCAATGGGATGGTAAATTTTCATCAAATGGCACCAGCCAAGGAGCCCATGGAAGCACATGTGACCCTGTGCTGGATGAAGACATCCTCCTATGACTCAAAGTCATCTTTCTTAAAACTGACAGGTTCATGGTGAGCTGGTGCCAAGACAAATGCAAGCACAACTATAGCCTGGAAATACTTAAACATATTATTTGAATTCTCAGAAGTATCGTTTTTACTTAAAGTAAACATTGGCATGCAAAGCCAATAGTCTGAGTAATCCGGTCTTGAAGTGTAACTTTATTTGTTATGGGGATTTGCTCAGGGAAGAGAAGGGGAAAAAAATAAACCCAACCCTTCTGCATCTAGTGCAGAGAGAAAATAGTTGTTTCTGCAACACCGGAGACATTATTTGAGGCCATGTAAGTGACACTGCCTCCAGCTACTTCTAACAATTCGCAACTAACATTTGATTTAATTGTTTTTAGCAAAATTCTCCGTTGGCACAGGCATCCAGGATGATTATTGCTGTCTCTTTATTAGCAGATGGATACCAAGCTAGAGCATCAAGAATCCCCACTCAACATCCTGACAGCTGAGCCAGAGAGGATCCCAAATCAGAACAATGAGCTTCCCCTAATTCTCTGATCAATCTCTTGATTGATAGGGTGATGAGCCAATTTTAATCCAGATGTTATTCATTTGGGGTCTGTGGCGTAACAGTTTTGTAAACCCTCTGTAATTTGTAAATGAAATTGTTTGTGAATGCATGTATAACTTTACTGTTGGGGGATCTGAAGCATTCTTAAACTTTAAAAGATCCACAAAGAAATTATTGACCCAAAGTTAGTTTTATGGGAAAGAATCATATCAGGTACCTCTACCCTTGTATCAACTGGATACAACTCATGGCTCCCTGTAGCCTATGGGACAGTCCCAAAGCACTAATCGCACACTTCAGCCCTTAATACCTGTCTCATTCCCAGCCCCAGGTTCTTCTCCACTTACACCACACCTCTGGGATCCTCACTGTACCAAGAGCAGCTGGACATGGGGTTTGTTTTTCCATCATAGACATGCTATAAAGCTTTCCTAAAAATATTGTTATTCGTTTTTACTGTGTATATTCTTTTCATGATTCTTTAAGCTGATTTTGTTTTGAAGTTTCCTGATTTGGAGCAATCACTGATAAATGTGCTAGCTCATTATCTTTCTGAAGATAAGTCGCTGTTTTTTAGACTCATGCTGTTTCTTTTTCTCATGTTCCTGACTTGAAACTTGTTAGTATCCAAGGTTTTAGTCCTCAGGCCTCTTCTCTTTTCTATCTGTAGTTTGTACCCAGAGATATTGTCCAGACTCATGGTTTCAAGTACTTTCTACAAGTTTGATTGATGGGGGTGATGAGCCAATTTTAATCCAGATGTTATTCATTTGGGGTCCATGGTTTAACTGTTGTGTAAACCCTCTGTAATTTGCTTCAACTTCCAGCCCAAACCTATCTTCTAAATGTAGAATTAAAATTCTTATTGCCATCATCTCTTAGATGCCTAGTCAGCATCTCAAACTCTCAATGTATTTTTTTCTATTTGCTCTGGCCAAACACTTTGTAGTTACTCTTGATGACTCTCATCCCCACATTGCATATCATGATAACTTTACTTTTAAAATACATCCCAGGTCACCTCCACTACTAAGCCTGGTTCAAACTACCATCATTTCGTGCCTGGGCTTCTAACTCGTGTCTGCTACTAATTTTGCCAATTTCAGTTTATTTTTGATAGAGCAGCCAGGTGATTAAGTCACATCACCTACTCCTGTTTAAAATATCTCATCACTGTCAACATAAAAGCTAAAGTCATTTGTGGAATCCATCGTGCGTGCGTCACTTGATTTGGCCTTCCCCTTATTTTTTGACCCACCCGCTAGAACTTCTACCTTCTTGTGAGATCTCAGCAATTTTCTTTTTAAGATCAAATTATAGTAAACCATTTGTAGACTTTTAAAATATGCTATTCTAAAAATTTTAACTCAGAAAGGCAGTTATAAAACGTTTGAAACTCATATGCTGGCATCGATTACAGAGCTGTGATGACAGTATATAATTTTCTGCACTCAATAAGATCATTCCTTCACACAGTAGCAAATGTGTCTGTAAGACACAATTCTTCCGCTATAATAATCAACTGCAGAGACAGATTGGAGCTGGTAAATGCCTCCGAGATGAAAACTTCGGATAGTAGAAGCTCTGATAATGGTGCATTCCCATTTTCCATGCTACTGGTGGCAATTGGTTACTCTTGGAAATAATCCAACCATGAATAGAAGAATTTACATCATTCCATGAATGGAGTCCACAAGATAGAGGTGGAATAAAACAAGCCCTCCAAGTCCCTGAATTACGTGAGCTCCATTAGGTAAGCATCACATTAGAGAGTGCCTTCCTCTGATATTGTGCAATAGTAATCTTGCCTAACATGTTTGTTTTGTCATTGGCCAGCATTGAAATAAATGCGAGAAAGTGAGTGACACATTTGTAGTATTGACTGCAGGCAACAGGCATGGTGATTCTGTGGCCAGAAAACCAAGCTTAGAGTCAGAGATCTAGGTTTATTCCAGGTGCAACTTACTGTGTGGTCTCAATGAGTTGCCTCTCCTCTCTGTACACCAATCTCCTCGTTTATTCTTTTTTATAAAAATCAAAAGGGAAAATGAACATATAGTGCTTTGCAAACTATAAATCATTGTACAAATGCCAATTGAGCCATGGTGGATGTTTTCTTAAAATCAAAACCAAATAGTTTTAAGAAATCTAGTTACATACTACATTGGCGTCTTAACCATTAATGATTGTAACTGAGACCACATATATTTGAATATTTAGTTTCATCACTTGAGTCCTCTGAAAGAAGACCCTATATTTCAATTCCTTAACTGATGGACTATGGACAATTCTCAAAGAGAAATCAGAGAAGTATAATACATTTTTGTCCTTAGTCCATTGAAGCTGACTCCTGATAATGAGTACTTTCATTTGATGTACTCACAAGTTATGAATCGATACTTCATTATACATTGTTTGCCCAAATTGACATCAAGCTTACTCATTTATGTTTTCTCCTTGTGTATCTTTTCATTAGTCAACTTCTAGATTTTTGGTACTTTTTATGCAGCCCATCATTTCATAAAAATTATTAAAGGTTATTTTGAAAACCCACTGTAAGTTTTTAAAATACATTAGAATATTAAAAAAAGGACATATTTATAATTTGGGATTTTAATTTGGTATTAGTACAGGGTGGCTGCTGACTATTGCTAACAAGCCCCAAGTCTCAATGGCTAAATGTAATCAATGCTTATTTCTAACTCATGCAGATTCTGATGTGAATATAGTCATCTGACTCTGCTGAGGGCTTTCTTTCAAAAGGTGACTTGCAGGGCTGGGGATGTGACTCAAGTGGTAGCGTGTTTGCCTAGCATGTGTGAGGCACTGGGTTCAATTCTCAGCACCACATTAAAAAAAAATCAAAAAGTGACTTGGGGAACCAGTTTCTGTTTCAAATTTCAGTTTAGTTGAGTATTTCTCTTCCTGATTCAATTCTTTCAGCTTTCCCAGTCATTTATGTTCATCATAGGAGTAGATCCTTGTGTCTTCTGCAAGTGCATTCCTGAAAACCAAGGTCTCTGTGCAACCCCAAAGGCTCCTATACATTTGTTTTGATCTTTCTTCTTTGCTCCCTGTTGCCCCAGAGATATGCTCCACACCATGCTTATTCCACATGTCAAACTACTCTTTTCTTGTGTTCAAAATCTAGATTGCAGTAGCCAATTCTTTCATTGCTTTTCTCTTCCCTCTGCAATATATTCTTCCTGGTCCTGATGAGTTATACTGTCCCTTGGCTATGAATCACATGGCGATTAGCTATAAATACATGCACTCATACATACCATGTACCACACCATCTGAACATCCAGCAATTCTCTTCTCAAGCATTACATATTCATGATTACTATGTTCATGCAGGACATCATGGCCATTGATTTCTCATTGCTGAAAAGTTCTGCAGAAGGCCTTTTTCATCCTCTATGGAAATATAATATGTCTCCTGTGAAGACATAGGTTATTTTTATGCAGAATTATGTTTATGTCCCTTACAAGTTACAGGGACTTTAGAGTTAACAGACAGCCTTCAGACAATGGAAATACTACATATAGAATGGATTTCATTGGGTTAAAAATGTTTCCCTACTAAACAATACATCATCACCCTCAATCTATGTTTGCAAGACACTTTGAGATCCTTTGGAAAGTTATATAGGTTAAAGAGGACTTTTTTCTGTAATCACTTAAAACCAAAACAACATTGTTTAAAATGTGTGTTCTTGACAAAAAGATCGAGTTGAAAGTAGTAGCATTTTCATGGCCAATTTTGAATTGAGCTGTTCCTTAGAAGTAGAGCCACAGTACTGAAATAGTGCTCTTTTGTTTTCCCAGGTGTTAGAAATCCCTCCCGGCTTACCTGGCTCTATGTTTATTCCATCCTTTGGATCATTAATAATGACAGTAAATAAAACCCAAGCTAGGAAGTTGCTTCTTTTAATCTGACAGGTACTCACTAAGCAGTCACGCCTTGAAATGAAGAAATACCTGCAGCTAGAACCTCCTGTATTTCTCATGTAGTAACTAAGCTCTGTAGCAATACAATTTATTTTTATTTAATTGTTAGGGAAGAGCCTAGGTAGAGAAATCCACAGTCCCCCAGCCCCATAGCCTTGGGCACTGTCTGTCAATGCCACCCACCCTCATTCTGCTTGCTGCTCAGTTCTTAGATGTAAACTCCATTTAGCTTTGTTTGGTTTAAACATTAGTTTAACATAAGAAATAACACTTTAAGGAAAATTAGGTCATTGGAAAGGAAAATATTCCCATTATCCAGAGAAAATGACACATATCAATTCAGTAGGTTTCATAAAAGTTTTCTATGCATAGAATGACAGGCAGACTTTACAAATACACAATTTGCTCCTCTAAATGATGATTGTCTGATTTTACCCATTTGGATTCAGAGACAGTGAATTCTTGATAACAACAGCCAATCAGTCACAAACGGCTCCATTAAGAAACAGAACCTCAGCAATACTGTTCCGTCAACTTGTGTACACCTTCCTAGTCCTGTTTCCTGCATTGTCAGGAATCTGTATTTCTTTTCACCTTGTTGTATTCTTTAGTGTTTTGCAAAATATATATGAATTTCTACATAATATATTATTTTTTGCTTGATCTTAAACTTTAAATTGTGTCCCCCCAAATTCATATGTTAAAACCTTAACCCTAAATGCTCCATATGTGGACATAAGGTCTTCAGGATGTAATGAACACTAAATGAGGCACAGGGTTGGGGAACTAATCTGGCAGGACTATGGCCTTATGTTAGTGGGAGTATAAATCAGTACAGCCACTGTGGAGAACTGTATGGGAATGCCTCAAAAAACTAAAAATAGATTTACCATATGATCCAGCTATCCCACTTCTGATAAATAGCACCAGGAAATGATAGCAGTATACCAAAAAGATACTTGTATTTCTATCCCTTTAAATATATTTTTAAAGTTACTAAATTACTTGTAAGATACTATTTGAAATAGCTAGGATATGAAAACCACCTAGATGCCTATTAGTGAATGGATGGATAAAGAAAATGTGCAATATATGGACAAAGAAGTAGTATTCAGCCATGAAAAGAACTATATCCTGTCATTTTCAGCAACATGGATGGAACTGAAAAGCAATACATTAAGAGAAATAAGTCCAACACAGAAAGATAAATACCGTATTCACTCTCTTTCCTTCATGTGCTTGTTTGTCTTTCTTTCTTTCTTTCTTTCTTTTTTTTTTTTTTTTTTGTTTTAATCAATGGGAATGTAGAATAGCGATGACTAGAGTCTGGAAAGGGTAGTGTGGAGGGGGTGACGGGAGGTTGGATAACCTCGCAAACAGGGTTAGACAGAGCTCAAGAGTTCTAACGTTCCACAACACACAGAGGTAACTATCATTCACATTAAGCTTCATACATTTTACAAATAACTGGAACCCCTGAAGGCTCAAAACACCACACAGTGATAAGGAGATGGAAAAGTTAATTACCTTGGTTTGATCAGTACATACTATATACATGCATTAAAAATTTTGTACTATAGCTTATAAACATATATGATTATTTATGTATTAATAAAAAACTTAAAAAACCTGTCTAAGGAGATGGGAATGATAACTACCCTGATTTGATCATCACTATGTGCATGTATCAAATTATTTCACTGTATTCTATAAGTGTGTACAATTAGAATAATAATTTTAAAAGAATGAATGCCCCCTTCCCACTGTATGTGAGGACACAGTGAGAAGGTCTCTGTCTGCAAGCCAGGCATCACTCACAGCAACTGAATCAGCTGCTACCTTGATCCTGGGCTTCCCATCCTCAAGAGCTTTGAGAAATTTTTCTGTTGTTTAAGACACCAAGTAGGTATTTTGTTCAACAGCCCAAGTAGACTAGGAAAGAGGATACCACTTGCAAGTTTCACTCAACACTGTGTATCTCATGCCAACACTGTAGGGTATTGTATGTGGAGGTCCGCAGCTGTACGTAGCTCAGTCTTGACATCTGTATGGGATTGTATTTTTCTATCCTCATGTTGTACTCAGTATTCTGCTCTTATAAACATTTTACAGATCTTCCCCTTAATTAGTATCTTTACCAATACTTGGTAATACTATAGTTTTGCTCATCTAGATAGAGTGAAATTGTATCTTTTGTTACCTTAATATAAAGGTATTCTGCTAATATGAAATTTGCACCCAGGGTTGTTCTATCAATGAGTTGTATTCCCCAGCCCAGTCCTTTTCATTTTATTTTATTTTATTTTATTTTAGGGTGTGTGTGTGTATGTGTGCGTGTGTGTTTGTGATACTGGAGACTGGACTCAGGGTTTTACTAAATTGCAAAGCTGACCTCAAATTTGAAATCTTCCTACCTCAGCCTCCCAAGTAGCTCACATTACAGGCATGCATGGATGTGCCCAACTCTAAAAGGGTAATCTCTAGATAAAAGTATATAAAAACATTTAAAAATTGAAATTAGTAATTAATACAACTGCTCTTACAGTCAATTCCAACAGAATGTGAGAATATTGTTTACATTAAGTGAACCCTCTTTAAACTTGGGTTTTCTTTTTCATATAGCCTTGTAATACCTATTTATATTTGGAGAGTATGCTTGCTTTTCTGACATTGTTATGGTTTGGATAAAAGGTGTCTCTAAAGCTCATGCATGAGGCAATGCAAGAAAGCTTAAAGGTGAAATGATTGGGTTGTAAGAGCCTTAATCCAATCAATGCATTAATCCCTAGATAAGAATTAAATGAGTGGTAACTATAGGGGTAGGATGTGGCTGGAGGAGGTGGGTCATTGGGGGGCATGCCGTTGGGGTGTATATTTTGTTCATGGTGAGGGGAGTCTCTCTCTCTGCTTCCTGCTGCCATGTTCTGAGCCTCTTCCACACACCTCCTCCACAACCAGAGCAATGGAGCTGGCTGCTATGGACTTAGACCTCTGAAACCAACAACCCCTAAATAAACTTTCCTTCCTCTGATTGCTCTTATCAGTTCTTTTGCTCACAGTGGCAAAACAGCTGACAAAAACAGAAATTAGGGGCTGGAGTTGTGGCTTAGAGGTAGAGCGCTTGCTTCGCATGTATGAGGCACTGGGTTCGATCCTCAGCACCACATAAAAATAAATAAAATAAAGTTATTTAAAAAAGAAATTAAACAGAAGAAAAATAGTTTTGGAGGAATATTTGCAAAGAAAACATTATGATGATAATTATGGTATATATTATAAAGAATACATGGGAATCTACCTAAGAAAGGACAAACCAATAGGAATGTGAACACAAAATTCACAAAAGAGAAAATCCAGATGAACAATTTTTTTTGTTGTTGTTATTTTACTTTGAGGCAGAGTCACAATAAGTTTCTTAGGGCCTTGCTAAGTTGCTGAGGCTGGCTTTGAACTTGTGATTCTCCTGCCTGAGCCTCCTGAGTCACTACAATTACAGGTATGCACCACTCCATCTGGCTATTTTTTTTCTTCCAAAAAACAATATACTATATGACTTAACTATTGTTAAATTTTTAGGTTAGACAAAAGCAATGCTTAAAATGATGAATACTTTTAGGTAAGATGTCACCTGAGTACACTCACAGATACTCATTAAAATTAGGTTATTTGAAATACACAAGAATATTACAGCAACATAAACATTATAGAAATGTTGAGGAATTCTGTTAAAAATAGTATTAACATAACCAGATTAGGGGGTGGGGAAGGAGGTACCCTCCTCAAGCTCACAAATACTCAAACTGAAATTAATGCAACTAATATTTTATGTCAAATTGTTTAGAATAATACAAAGAAAATATACTGGATTGCCTGTGTATTACAAAGTGAACACTCCAGTCTAATAAGCTAAATGTAAAGGATTAGAATCATTTAGAAGAAAATATGGCTAAATTATTACATTTTTAGAAATTCGCATGTGTGTTTATTGTGGATTTATTATGGTTTGAGTCAGAAATATGTCCCCCAAAGCTCCTGTGTAGACAGCATGATGCCCAATGCGGCAAGGTTCAGATATAGGGATTTTGAGCAATGATTAGATCATGAAGGCTCTGACCTCATCATTGGATTAATCCATTGATAGAAAAAAGAAAAAAAAATATGATGAATATGCACCACGAGGTATCATAAGGTCATGTCAATTCAAACAATCATTATGATATTAGGTGGATCAGAAGGATTTGCACAATATATTTTCATAAAAGAAGCCAAGATACAGAAAATCATGTGTATCCTGATATCACTTTCAAAAAATATAAACTTCCATATGATGAGGTAGCATATTTTTGTGTGTGGTGAATATTTGTGGTACGTGTGGTGTGTGTATGTTTGCAGTATGTAAATGTGTGGTATGTTGTGTATGTGTTGTGAATGTGGTTGCAGGCGGTGTGGGAGGTGTTGTGTATGTGGTGTAGTGTTTGTGTGGTTGTATGGTATGTGTGGTTTGTGGTGTGCATATGTGGGGAGGTGAGTGTTGTTTCCTAGAGCTACTAGCTGAAAGAAAAAAGAATTTTAAGGCCCTCTGGGTCTTTGAAGCTTCTCCATTTCTCAGTTCTGGAAAGTGACCCTCAGGTTAAGGTGACCCTACCATATCAGTGAACAGCCCTGAGGTGGCAAGATTTTACTTTGGTCTAGTTTTTCCTAAACTTCCAACCAGACAAAGCAATGCCAAGGGGTGCTATCCATGGCAGGAAAACGTGCTCCAGGTAGAAAAATCTCTCTCTCCTGGGCCCACACCCAACGGTAACCTTATTCTTCCACATCCAGTACTAACAGGTCTTACAAAGCCTTCTCTGCTCGTTCCCTCTAACAACTACCCACAGAGGGTGCTGAACTGCTGCGTGCATGTAGTAAATGTATTGAACATTTGGCTTATTCTCTACAGAGTATTATTCAATATGGCTTATTCTTTACAGAGTATAGCAGAAATTCCTTTAAAAATCAATGGTTAATGAATGCCTCCCATAGTTCCTAAGTTAATGGGGTTTTACCAGTTTTTCTTTTTCCTTTTTGGATATTTCTTTCCATCTTTGAGAGAGAGGGGACAAGTGCCTGTCCGCTCATACATCTCCATCTTTCATCAAAACACGTCTTCCCATGTTCAGCGCCTTAGAATGACTCACTTAGTGTGAAATGTGACACCTTACCTGCGTTACCGTTTCTCAAAATGTCTCTGAGTTTTCTTCCTCTAATGAAAGTACCACTGCTTAACTCCGATACTGTCCAAGCACAAACTGCATCGCGACATTTGACAGCTATTTCTGAGAGCTGTGAGATTTGTGAATGCAGTGTAGATTGCTTTCTTGTGGCCTCCACGACAGGTCTGCACAAAGGGCTAATTGGGGCTTATACAATTGGCTAACTTGCCCATAACCCCCTCCCAAAGGGACTTCCAGAGGCACCTCTGTGGCTGCCCAGGGTTTCATCTCATTGAGCTGCAGCCACAACAGCGTTGCTGCTAGCTGACAATGCTTGCTGCAAAATAACCTTAACCTTTATATCTTAAGGATAATTTAATTTACATCGATTTTGCAATAGGTAAAATAATTGAGATTAGAAGGGCTCTGTGACACCATGTGGCAGTTCCTTCTCATATTTTGTTATCAAATCGTTGTACAATGTCACATCTGTTCTGCAGATGGTTGAGCCCCACTGAGGGCCTTCCAGGAGTGAACCAAAGTCATCTCCTCTTGGGTATTCCAGTGCAAACCAAAATTGAGAATTCTTGCCCAACACTGAAATAAATACGTGATTAAAAACAATCTGGAAAGACTTCTTAACTTTCATTTAGGAAACTGGACTTATGATTAAACACCAATTTAGGGACTGGGAAAATAAATTTTGAAATATTTATTGATTATTATGAGTGTGCTTGCCTGCAACCCAAATTTTCCAGGTGAATTTATGTTTCCTCCCAATTTCAATAATCAGTTATAGAAGGAAACACAACATGGAAAATCGATTTGGGATATGATTTTAACATTGGCAGCATCACAGAAAGTGTAACATTAGGACTACACAAGAATGTTTATCACATTTTGAAACAGAATTGTTTTTCATTTTCCCATTGAATTATATCTTTTATCCAACTGTTTTATTCTTTCTAGCAACCTTCAAAAACCTGATGTCAATTCTTATTCTACCAGAATCTTCATTTTAATAGTGTCATAACTCTGGATAAATTAAATGTAAACATAAGGCCTAATGTATGATTAATACATTTCTCTTACATAGATTAGACACAGTGTCAAGTTTTATGAATACCCTGAAATTCTGCAAAATCAAAAGTGAAGATTACACACACACACACACACACACATATATATATTCTTAAGAATATATATGTATATGTACATGTATATACTCTACTGATTGATCAAATGTATATATAGGTGTGCATAGTTTAATTGAGATTATATAGCCATATTAAGCTTAGATAAATGTATATTACAACACCCCATAATATTAATCAAAATAGCAGAAAGTCATCAGAATCTTTCAGCATCAGAATATGTGTTGAACATGTATTATGTGCCATGGCTTAGTAGAAGAAAAAGAAAATAAATTTATATTTTAAAAATCAACGTGATAGGGCTGGGGCTATGGCTCAGCGGCAGTGCACTTGTCTGGCATGCGTGAGGCACTGGGTTCTATTCTCAGCACCCCATATAAATAAATAAAATAAAAAGTCTATCAAGGACTAAAAAAAATATTTAAAAAAAATCAATGTGATAATGCTGCCATGGAGATACACAGATGGCAAGGGCATCAATATAACCCAAATCCATGCACTTAAAAATTCCAAGACCAAGACTGATCAGTGAATTCATGAGAGACCCAAGAATGGGTGTGAGTTAGTGATGATCAAGGTCCAGTGAAATTAAGTTATGTTTCTTAATTTTAAACATAATTTTTATTTCAATATTCATAGAACAAGTCATCTCCCCATCCACTCTACCAAACTAACTTGAAAAAAATGGCAATAGGTCAGAAAAGTTCCACCAGGACATCAGAGTTAGTTAAAGAAAACTGTTAAAAATGATTTTGTTCCCTTAAGGAAGATTTTGTCATGGCTCTCAGTAATTGAAATTTTTCTATGCTTGTTAAAGAATCATTAAAATAGCCATTTCTTCATCAATTAGAATCTTGCTGCCAGATTGTGTGACATTTCATGAACCAGCTTTAATTTGTTGCACATTGTTCCCGGAAGGTGAGATGAGATTTCAGGGGCTTGTGTGGTAGTGGAGAGATATATTTCACACTACCACTCATGGTCTTTTTCTAGTAATTCAAGTAGAATGGCATGATCTTGATTAGTTAATCTTTCTACATCAGCATTTTCAGATGGTACTTCATAAAATTTTCACTACAATTAAAAATGCAATTAAAATGGATTATCTAAATCAAAGTCAATCTTTAATTACTGCATACTGTCTAGATCTTTACTTTGCGATAGAAGAGATAAAATTCTAACAATTGCCGTGCTAATGCCTTCATTATTAAAAACATAATAATACCAGTTTTTTGAGGCTCATCTCATTTCCTATCAGTTCTTTTTTCAGGTTGTCATCGAGAAGTTTGCTTCCTTTAACAACCATGCCTACTTAGTCCTGAGCAGGTCTTTATGTGTTTCCCCTGAGAAAATTATATCATACAAAGTTCACCTAATTAGTCCAACTCCTTTGATACAAAGAGAACAAGTGCCTCAATTCTGAATTTTTCTGAGTTTTTTTTTCAATTTTTAAATAATCTTTATTTACAAAATACAATTCTAACAATTATAATTCCATTAAGCTTCAAATGGAAGCTTAATCATTTAAAAGTATAATCATTTGAGTAAAAGCAGTTATATTTAAACTAAAAATGAGAGATATATTACTTTTGAAGTCAGATAAAAAATATTGTCAAGTTTCTTGTTGTGGTTCTGTATGTTGGGTAGCAGGCTCATTTGAAGGTGGAATCAACCCTGAAGGGAACTCACTTCTACTTTCAGAATGCATGGGAGGGCTGTCTCTTA
>NW_026000048.1:8614188-8616745 GCF_001458135.2 Marmota marmota marmota | reverse complement strand
TTTCGGTGAAGTTTTGACTGTCGTGAGCCTCGTGTTTCCCTAAATCATTGAGGTATCTTTCAGCCCTCTGAGCTGCCCACTCATTATCTTGTGCTTTTTCCTCATAGTGTGTAATCTGACCCTGATAAAAATAAGTGGTTCTCTCTAATTCTTCTTCAAGGTCTTTGACTTGCTTTCTATAGGTCTTAAGCTGTTCACTTGCATGGCTGATGTTTTCCTCCATTTTGAAAAGTTTCTCCTCTTGCACTACCTGGTCATTTTCCTCTTCTGTTACTTTCCTCTGGAGTTTCATCATAATTGCTTCATATACTTCAATGATGAGTTTAAGTTTCTGTTCAAGATGCTGATTCTCACTTTCCAATTGTGTATTTTTTGACTGCAAAGATGCTTGTTCTGTCTTAAGATTTTTAATCTCTTCTATAAGGTCTTCCTTTGTTTCAACGACTTCAGATACTAAAGTAAAAACTTGATTTCTTTCTCCTTCTAAGATTTTAAAAGAGGAATTTAACTTATCAGCATATAGCTGTTTCTTCAAAGCTCCTTTTGGCTGATCCTCTAAGTGAGCACTGATTTCTGACTCACTTTTCATTTCCAACTCCAAGTTACCATCGTCTGTTAGGTCTTCTTCAAGCACAGGAGCCCAATCTTTCACCAATTGTTCAGACAGAGACTTAATGTGATTTTCTTTCTCTCTTAGAACTTGTTCTTCATGTTCTTTGGAGTCTTCAAGTGTTGTTTTCTGATTATTAAGGCCATTCACTTCTTCTTCCCATACTTCTGGTTCCTGTAAAAGCTGTTTCTGACTTTCCAGGAGTTGGGAATTTTCATTTGAATCTTCTTTTATTCGTACCTTCAATCCTTCTGCATTCAGTTGAAATATTGTTAAGGTTCTTCTAGCTTCAGGTATATGTGATCTGAGGGATTTTGATTCCTCTTCTAGGGACTTAATAATTTTTGATATATACTCTATCAATTCATCCTGTTGAGAATGTTTAGTTTTCTCTTCTTTTAGTTCTTCTTCTAGAAAGAGTATTTCATCCTCAAATTTAGATACGGACCTATCCAGGTTTGCGTATATTGCCTCCAAATTTTCCACTTGTATTGACTCCTTCTCCAAAATGGCATTCTTTAAAGACGACTCTAAGCCTTCATATTCTTTTTGGACAAGACTGACTTTTTCAAGTAGTCCACATTTTTCCTCAATTATTTCAGAAAGTTTTAGAGCAATCTTTTTTTCTCTTCTCAAGTAAAGCCTACTCCTCACAGACTGAAAACTTCTCCACAAAAACAAGACAACAACAAAAAATCCAATAGCTGTACGTATCCCCAACTCCCATGGACAGCCATAAGGACTAGGGTGTGTTTCCATGTCTTCAGACAAGGCACACCACAACCCTGCTTACTCCTTCCAGGACCACCCCCAAGTATGGCTGAGGGGCACCTGTTGCCCCTCCATTATGCTAAGGCTACTTTGGCTATTCCCTCCACAACCATACCGGGCCCAGCCAAAAGAGGCTATGGACACTCAGGCCTTTGGTCAGGAGTATAAACCTGCACCAGGCAACGGAGCAGACCATTGTGAACCAGTGAGGGTGGGGGGCGCTGTGGGCATGGGCATGGGAGCCCCAGTCATGGGCTCCCAGGGGCCTAGCACACTCACACTGCCTGTCAGGGAATCTGGGCCCCTCCCCTAGGCTGTGCATCCTGAAGTAGTGCAGGTTCAAGCCTGTCCCAGTGGAGCCATAGAGGAGTCCTCTCCAGGTCAACTACCTGTTGATTTGGTTTAGGCCAGGTGAGGGAAGAACTTATTATGTGTGTTCTATACAGTCATAATATCACCCAGTTTGATGTAACAAAAATTCTAAACCTTTGTAAAATTTTTAAAGAGCTAGGACATCACATATTTATGTTTGTATCATTTGCCCTTGTAATGAATCATTCCTTTCTCCCCCCCCCACCCCCGTCCTCTCTCTTTTTCCTTCCTTTATTCTTCCTCCCTTTCCTTTTCTTGCAGTGTTGGAGGTTAAACTCCAAGGCCTTCTACATACTAGGCAAGCTCTCTACCACTGAGCTTCATTCCCAACCCTGTTGACACTTATCATAGAAGTCATAGGAATTATTTCTGATGACTGATGATCTTGATCACCCTTTTTCCAGCTTGCTAGAAACTCCACACATTCCATTTTTTTGTGATATCCTTGTTCTCATCTTCAAAACTGGCTCATCTTTTTATTTTGACCAAGCTACAGAGGTCTTTACGTATTCTGGTTATAATTCTTTTATTAGACATATGTATTTCACATATTTTTCCATGTGTGGCTTAATCGGTTCTTTTTTTAAAATTTTTTATTGTTGGTTGTTCAAAACATTACATAGTTCTTGACATATCATATTTCACACTTTGATTCAAGTGGGTTATGAACTCCCATTTTTACCCCGTATACAGATTGCAGAATCATATCAGTTACACATCCATTGATTTACATGTTGCCATACTAGTGTCTGTTGTATTCTGCTGCCTTTCCTATCCTCTACTATCCCCCCTCCCCTCCCCTCC
>NW_026000048.1:8514817-8610461 GCF_001458135.2 Marmota marmota marmota | reverse complement strand
TTGGTTTATTGCTTCCTGCATTTCTAGGATTTCTGTTTGTTTGTTTTTTATAACCTCTATCTCCCTGTATAATTGATCTTTTGCTGCCTGGAATTTGTTTGTGTAATTCATTGTTGAAGTGATCTTTCATTGTCTGATTTGCTGTCTAAGGTCTTCCTTGAGACTCCAGATCATCTGAGCATGTATATCCTGAATTCTTTATCTGACATTCCATCTGCTGCAGCTGTTACCTCTTTCTAAAGTTGAGTTGACCTGCATTGCTTGTGGTCCTTTCTTTCCTTGTCTTTTCATACTGCTTGCATTTCCTTTTCTGCTTGGTGAAAACTGTTGTGTTTTTTGGAAAAAATTTTCCCCCCCTATATATTTATATTGCTCTTGTATAGTTGAAAAGTCTCCCTTGCAGGTTGGGCAGTGGTCTGCTACCTTGCAGGCGCGGGCAGCGGCTCTGCTCTGCCCCTCCTCCAATTGGTGTGAGGTGTCTACCAAGCCCACGGACCCCTGGGGCTGTTCTGCCAGTCGTTCGCAGGTCTGCCTACCTTGCAGGCGCGGGTGGCGGCTCTGCTCTGCCCCTACTCCAATTGGGGTGATGTTACTACCGCGCCAGCGGGCCGCTGGGCCTGTCCCGGGCACGGGCGAAAGCTCTGCTCTGCCCCTACTCCAATTGGGGTGACGTGTGTACCATGCTGGCAGGCCACCGGGCCTGATCCGCAGGTCGGTTGCAGGTCTGCCTACCTTGCAGGCGCATGTGGCGGCTCTGTTCTGCCCCTCCTCCAATTGGTGTGACTTGTCTACCACACCCTCGGACCGCTGGGCCTGTTCCGGGCGTCGGCGAAGGCTCTGCTCTGCTCCTACTCCAATTGGGGTGACGTGCCTACCACCCCGGCCGGCCGCTGGGCCTGTTCCACCGGTCGGTCGCAGGTCTGCCTACCTTGCGGGAACGGGCGGCGGCTCTGCTCTGCCCCTACTCCAAATGGGGTGACGTGTCTGTCGCACCGGCAGGCCACTGGGCCTGTTCCACTGGTTGGTCGCAGATCTGCCTACCTTTCGGGCGCGGGTGGCGGCTCTGCTCTGCCCCTACTCCAATTGGGGTGACGTGTGTACCACGCCGGCAGACCGCTGGGCCTGATCCGCATTTTTTGGACACTGCTAATATTGGATAATGAAGTAAAATCTTGTGAACTTGAGAGTCAAAGGACCCTAGTTTCAATGTGAAATAACATCTATAAGCAACAACTATAGAGAAGCTACCCAGTTACATGAGCCTTATTTCCTCACCTGTAATACAAGGGTGACAAAGTACATAGCTTCAGATATTGAGAAACTTAAAAATTATTAATGTAACTTTCCTGTTGTACAGTAGGTGATCAATGAAGAGAAGCTATTTGTATTATGTCATAAACATTTTCCAAGTTATTAACTAACCTTTATGACTATGAAGATAACATCTAAACCTAGCCATGTATAAATATTAATCAATCAAAAATCCTAATTGGTAGACTCTGGCATTAAAGATCGTGGTTTTTAATCTTCTCAATATTTGTATGTAAGTGTTTAGTTACTATTTTAAAGCATCTAACTCATATCTGATGTTAAGTGCATGTAATCATGAAAAGTCTTCTAAAAAACACCTAACAGGATGTGGGATTGCATCAATCCTTTATAAAGCAATTAAATTTAACTAATCTTTACCTCTGGCAACTTAAACCCCAGCCAATATTGATGCAGACTGTTATTAAGAGATAAAAATAAATATCTAATAAATTAGTTAAATATTATCTTTGTGTTTAATAAAAGACCAAAAGATTTAGTTGTGATAGAGGACAGGAAAATAATTTCTAGACCTGCATATCAGTGATAACCCCTAACTCTTTTATGACAGAAAGAAGGCTTACCAAGCAATATGGAAATTCTGAATGCCTCTTGTTGTATTGAATGCAGAAAAGTGGAGTAACCTGTAGGTAATACAACTTAAATAAAATAAGAAATGAAAACTTCAAACTATGATGCAGACAACGAGGGAACTAGTCTGGTTTGTGCAGTGTTGCAAATGACACAGTGGTAACCAAAGGCAAGGATGTCCTTGTAATGGCCAGTAACTACAAAAAGACCAACATAAACACGGGGAAGAAGGTGTAGACAGTGTGGTTACAGCCAATCAGGGGGATACATCTAGAACTGTGTGCTCTGTAAAACTGTAACCTTTACCTGATCCAAGTTCATGATGCCAGTGAATTGATGCTAGTCTTCCCTAGACTGAAGAGGTCTGTTTGTGAATTGGGGGAAGTGGGTTCCGAAGTCTCACAAGGTGCAAGATTACTCATGCCTTTGACAGATGCCAGAGATTGGCTTTATCTATTTCAATATTGGATTGTCACCCCTATAATATGAGAGAGCTGCCTGGGAGCCAAGCTGATTATAAGCTAAACATTACCTACCTTTTCAGTTTCACTGCTATTGCCCTCACAGAAGAAATGAAATTGTTTATTCCCAAATGATGTATTTTACTAGTAAACATAAGGTCTTTGATTTACTTCCAAACAGCCTACCATTCATCACAGCCCATCACCATATCAGCAGTTGTTCTGTTTAAAACGTGGTGTGCCAGAGGCTATGTAATGTTTATTGTATCTAGATTGAATGTAGAAAGAAAAACTTTAATTCTCTTGTAGGCATTGTTCTGATAACAAAAACCTTTGTTTCAAATTTTCTGTATCTCCATGAAAGATTTTTCCCCCTACAGTTGTGGAATATGAAGCCTGTTACATCACATATAATGATCTTTGACAATGATTAAAAGCATGAAGTTATATGTCTAAATATAAGAGCTTGAGAGAGGGAGGATGAATGAATGATCCTGTGGTTGTACCAAGCATAAAGCAATTCCAACTTATGTGATTCAGAAATGTGGAATGTAGCATGATGGAATAATTGGAAGAATTATTACATTCTGGTCAAGTATGACATCTGTCCTGTCCATATTTTCTCTCTCTCTCTCTCTCTCTCTCTCTCTCTCTCTCTCTCTCTCTTTCATGGATTAAGGGTGAGATTGAATTTGCCAATATGCAGTTATTACTTTGAACTCGATTTTCAGGTTTAAGCTAGTTAGAAAATCATAAACTTTGGGGATTAGTAGAACATTTCCCCCCAGAGATCTGAACATCTGCCTCAATTTTTAAATGGCACAGACACTTTCTTTGCTTTACTTTCTATCTACATGATCTTTGGAATATTTTTAAAGACATTAGCATTTTCATATAAAGGCTTTGTTGAAAAAATATTTTTCTCACCATCACTTTTTTTAAAGGAAAATATAAATTCCCCTAAAACTTTTCAAATTTCATAGACTTTACTTGTTTACCAATTAACTGAAGTCAACTGTATATGAACTTGTTAACTTCTTCCACTTGAAATCCAGGGCATAATAACTATAGGAGAGGGCAATGGGAAACCCAATATTATGGTTATACATATAAGTAAACAGATAATTAAATAGGAGAATGCTGAAAGAACTATTTATTATTCCACATTTAGTCCTAAGTAATATTTGACTTTTTAATATAGATGTACTTACTAGAAGTGATGTGAAAACTGAATTTTTATAAAAATTACTTGAGCTCTAAGAAAAATAAGTGTTCTACAGGTCAGTTAAATGTGTGTCTTTATAAAGCAAACATTCCTCCCTTACCTTTTTGTTTCTATACAATATTTTATAATCATAGTTTGCTTCTGAGAAATATAAATAGGTTCTGGATCCTTCTCTCTACCTGCCTTCTGGATACTTCTTTCTAGGGAATCTCATCAAGTCTTATTGCTTTAAATGGCACCAGTTGATCATTGACATCCAAAGTTTTATCTTCCTGAATTCTACTCTAATCAATAGAATTTATCCGTGACCCATATTCCTGGGGATGCCTAACAGGATTCACCAATTTGACATGCTAAGATGGAGTTTGGGGCATTTCACTTGCCAAAACCTGTTTCATCCCATCAACAAGGGGCCACTATGCAATTCATTGCTCAAGCAAAACTTGAGTGGTAAGGTTGATTTCTCCTTTTGTCTCTTCCTCCTCTCCCCCATTCCTTCCACACATATGTAAGTTTATCTGCAATAGGTGTCCTGAAAATTTTCAAATCCATCAGTTCAAAATCCATTGGAAATCACCATTACCATCTTTCTTGGACTACTACAATAGCTTTCTTACTAGTCTCCTGGATGTTCCTATCTCTTTCCCAGTGTTTACTTTCTACCTTGCAGAAAGACAGTAAGATCACACTGGTTGAAATGCAATATGTATTTACAAATCGTGCATGTGTGGTGCCATGGCCTTCTCATCTCTCAATTGAGACCATTAATTCAGAAACCAGGCAATCGGTGATAGGGGACAAAGAAAAGACAAACAGGCATGCATAGAGAATAAAAGGTGGGGTCAGGTGGTTCTGCCAGCCCCTTATGGGAGAAGACTGATCCAGAGCTAGCTCATTATTAATTATATCAGCTTCATCAAAAGGTTATTTGTGAGAAAGTTTCAGCAAAGCAGGCAATCTGAAGGACACAGGACTGATGAGACATTAGGGTCATTTTATTTTGCTCAGAATCCTGTATCCCTGGGAGTTGGTGTCTGAACTCAAGGCCTCTACTAATAACTCTGGCCCTTTCACAGAGTTTTCTCTGGCTGGTGTCACCATAGCAACTGGGCTTTCTTGACTTGCACTTTTAGCATAGGCAGCTCCCAGCAAATAGTCAGGAGATGATCAGAGGCCATGATTTAAATCATCACTGTATATATATATACACACACACACACACACACACACACATACATACATACACACACACACACATATATCCTGTTAAAATGGAAGGAAAAGAGAACTTTTTTAAATGAAATCCAGCTAGTAAAGAGACAAATAGAGGAAAGTTTTTAAACTGTGATGATTATCAGTAAATGTATCTAAATATCCACTGAAGTAATGCTAGAGAGCAGAGTACAAATGCTTTGACAAATTAAATATATATGTAGAGATAGACATTCCCAAATAAAGCTGCTAAGTATGGGAAGAGAAAATTAGTTTATTGTTATATATCATAGCAAGGTTTCCCCTGATACTACTGAATCATTATGTACAATTCCTCACAAAAGGAATCAGAAAAATGACAACTAGAAGGATTAGGAGAAGACAATTCTAAAATTTTTGTATCAAATTATAGATATTGCCCAAAGGATGAAGAACCAAAAGAAGACAAGGACATTCATAGAGAGAGCTATTATTGGTGAAATCTAAGAATCTAGAATTTGAGTATCAAAGTGATGAAATGGGGTGGTAACCCATGGATAAAGCAAGCACACATGACCCCTGCTGATAATGACTGAACAGATACATGCCCATAATATACTCTTGAGCACATACACACACAAACACACATCAAAAATAGGAAAGACATGAAAGCTGTTTTCTACAGTGCAATACCAATTAGTAAATGTAGAAGAAAAATCATTATTTTTAAAACGTTTTAATAATTACTGAATTAGGAATCAGCATATATAAAAACTGTATATTAAGGGGAATGAGAAACTAATTTTTAATTCTAAATGCTTTCTGATTCAGACTAATTAATACATAAATTAATGACAACATTTTAAAAGTAAAAAAGGGGGGACATGACTTTGATAGTAAAAAGAAGAAGAGGAAAGAAAGAAAGGGATTAGAAAAGAAATGAAAGGAAACAAAAGGAATAATAAAGAAAGAATCTGTCTTGGATCAAAGATGACAGTACAAGTCAAAATTGCTGAATAATAGAAAACAGTGACTGTAAGAGCCAAAGAGATACAAGAAAAGCACAGATCACCAGAAAAATAATAAGCTTGTCAATAAGAGAAATATTAATGTTCAAATCCCAAAGCTAGAATAAAATCAATAAAAGAAAGGAAAAGTAAAGGATTAATAAAGATAAAAGATGATGAATCCAAAGGATCTTTGTGGGTGAATATAAAACAAAGTCTTGGTGGATCAGCCCTTTTATTATATTCTGTCTTTAATAATTTTCTTTGCTGTGAAGTGCATTGTATCTGACATTAATATAGCCATTCCTCTTTTCTTTTGCTTAACATTTGAATGTTACATTTTTTCCCCATCCTTGATTTGCAGCCAACCTATATCATTATCTGTGAAGGGAGCTTTCTATAGTCAGTTTAGAATTGGGTCACGGCGCAAGAAATACACTACTCAATTTCAAATGATAAAATTGTCAAGATAATATGGTGTTAATGTAAAGGCACCCATGTTCATTGATGGACTGGAATTTTAAAATCCAGAAATAAATCATTAAACTTAGAGACAACTAATTCTATAAAAAGTTACCAAAACAATTCAGTAGAGAAAGGATAGATTTTTCTACTAAATGGTATTGGAACAATTAGTTCTATATGTTAAAAAATTATCTGGACAATATAAAAATGGGCAAAGAGTCGAGTAGTCATTTAGCCCCCAGAATAATACAAATGGGCCAATATGCATATGAAAACATGCTCAACATCATTAAAAATTAGAGAAATACAAGCTAAAATCACAGAGAGACCAGTATGCACTCCTTGAAATGCCTGTAATTAGAAAGTCCAGCCACAATTTGAATGGTTGAGGGCAGGCAGTGAAACTTGAATTCTCATACAGAGTTGATGGGAATATAAGATTTTGAAAAAACTTGACATTTTTAAAAAAATAATTTTGGGGTGTACTGGGGACTGAACTTGGGGTATTCGACCACTATTTTGATCCCCAGCCCTCTTTTGTGTTTTATTTAGAGACAGTGTCTCACTGAGTTGCTTAGCGCCTCACTTTTGTTGAGGCTGGCTTTGAACTCGCAATCCTCCTGTCTCAGCCTCACTAGCTGCTGGGATTACAGGTGTGCACCACCACGCCCAGCATTAAAATTTTTGATATGTAGTTAACAAGACTTCAAAATTCCACCTTATTCCATTTTTTGATCTTCATCAAAAAGAGGAACCAACTTGATATAGTCTACAATGTGGATGGAAGTCAAAAAGAATCCAGACAAAAATGATTACATAGACTGTGATTCTATTTTTTAGAAATTTCTAAGACAAAAGCTATAGGACTAGAATGCAGATCAGTAAATTATTTGGGGCTAGAGATAAGAGATGGTATAAGTATTTACATAAGTATTTACTTCAATATTATTTTTAATAATTTAAAACTGGAAATAATTGAATTGTTCAATAATTATATACTTATTTCACCTGCAAGGTAATAATCATATGCTTATATAAATACTATATAAATACTTATACTATTGTATCTATGTTGTTACTAAGCACTTGTTTAGTAGTAAACACTCAAAAAATTGAATGAATAGTCAACGATGATTAATATCTCTGCATGTGTACACACACACACAGGAACACTTTGAAGATTTACAACCAGTGAAGCAAAACTTTTGCATTTGAGTGAAATGCTAAAGATCCTAATACAGTAGTTTCACACATAGTGTGTATCTAAAGTAGTTCAAATGTTTGAAGAGGAGAACAAATCTGTTTAATAATTTTGTGGGAAAATTGGCCAATATGCCAAAAGCATTCAAAGTGGAATTCTATTTCTAGGAATTATTAGTCTCAGGTAATTTCAGAAAGTAGGCAAACTCATCAGTGTATGAGTTTTCATTGTACTCTTAGTTTATAAAAGCACAAAATTTAAATGTTTGGTAAGGAACTTTATATAAGGTTTATTAAATCTACTTACTGAATATTAATCACCTATTAACTATATCCAAAACTCTCAACTTTCAATTCTATATAGATGTTAACATACATCACAAATTTTGTAAAATCCAAAGAGAATTCTCAATCCACGCCCTGCAATTCTGGTCTTCCTCTAGTTTTTCTCATTTCAGAAACTGGTGCCGCCTTATATCCAGCTTCTGTGCCTACAGCAGTGTTACCTGATATGCTCACCACCAACCACACATGTTATTGAACACTTGATTTGGGTGTGGTTCATCAAATTAGGATGTGTTGTAAATGTACAATGCAAATAAGACTTCAAGGGTTGAGTAGAGTTCCCCCAAATTTTAAAGAATATTAAAGATCTAATTGATGTCTATATTGATTACACATATATGATGTACTTCATGTACTCCTTTTACTTTTTTAAACTGGCTACTAGAAAACAAATGATGTGTGTGGATCACCATCTTTTCTATTGGACTGTGTTGATCTATAACCTATATTAATTCTTCTGCTTTTTTCGGATCACACCCTTACACCTCAAGCCACCAACAGGTCCTTGTTGACTGCAAGTAGAGGATGGGAAAAAATGTAAAAGATACGTGAGCCTTCCTATCCCTGCTGTGGTCATCACAGCCTGGCCACTGTGGTCTCTGCCGCTGCTCACAGCAAGAGTGTCCTATGTGATTTCAAAGTTTCTTCTTCAGCTTTCCAGTATTCAAATATGTGTGCAGCAGCCAGAATGATTTTTTAACACAAAAGCATACCAGTCTTTATGATTTTCTATCACAGTGAGGATAAACTTTAAATTAATGTTTTGAACAACTAATAATAATAAATAAATAAATAAATAAATAAAAATCAAAAAAATAATTAATGTACATAGGATTCAAAACCCTATAAATTTTTGGTCGTCTACCAATCTCACATCCATTTCTATAAAACCCCTAGCCCGCCCCAAGATTTTAGGAATTTACCTCCATGTTCCCTCTATCTAGAGTTTTATCTGCACAACGATGATCTGCCAACATTTTCAACCATTAATTTCCTTTGTATTCTCATCCAAATCTTATAATTCAATTGTCATGATATTGACCATGGACACCTCAAACAAAAGAAATCATCCAATTATTCTCTATTACATTACTGTACGTCATCTGCTTTACAAAATTCCGTATTTTAAAATACTTATTTATTTGTATTTTTATTGTATTTAATTCCTCACTAGAGTATCAACTCCATGAGAAAAAGTTAATTTTTGCTTATTAGGTATCTGGAATGTCTTGAATAGTTGCTGACACACAGCAAGCTCAAGAAAAAAAATGAACACAGCAAATAGTTAAGAAAGTTGTGGTTAAAGGGAACTTATCCACAGGAAGTTTACTGTTGAATGTAAGAGTTTATTAAGCTGCACTGGATTATCTCGAAATAGATAAACACATGTGTGTGAACATCTATATGTATGCTAAAAGACAATAAATAGGGAGAAAGGAAAGAAAGAAGAGGAGATACAAGAAAATCATACATTCAAAATGGGGACAAAAGTGGTTATCACTGAATGTTAAAATAACAGTATCTTTATTTTCTTCTTTAAACTTCTCTGTCCTTTTCATGTTGGGGAGATTGGGGCTTAAGAAAATGTATTTCTTACTTTTAAGACTAAAACAACTAAATTAAAGCAAAAACATAGTTACAGCTAAATTACTTCTAATTTCAACCTCACAATTTCTTCCCGATGTGTAAAGCCATAATTGTTCATTAGATCATGTATTCTATTCAGTTTGGAAAAAATAATCAGCCATTTCCCTACCCAGCAGTTTTACTTCTCAATAGAGATTTAGAAAATAAAGTCATATCTTTTATTTATTCTGCAATGTATTGATTTAGCATATTGTACAATGGTTTTCATGACATAGGTTTTCACCAAATACTACCTGATAAGAGATAATTTAATTTGGTTTTGAGCCTTTCGCAACTTGCTACATGCTTGTTTTAGACACCTGAGGTATTTACATCCATTCATCCAAATATTATTATACAGAGAAACACCATAGGTAATATGTCAGATCAATTTAGGATGCATCAATCATGGCATTATAAAATTTGCCACTATTTTAAGAAATAAAAAGGTGATTTTAAAATAGTGTATTATCACTGGAAAACTATATGCTTCCACAACTATAGCCATGAGGAAAAAGAATGTTAAAGTCAAGACAAAAAGATAGATAGAATATTGGACAACAGCTAGGGCATTTAGAACTCGATGTAACTGAAATTCTTTACTCCACAAATAAGCTACTGGTCCAAAACTCATAACATCAAACACTTCTTCAAATGAGAAATAACAGTGAATATTCATTTGAAAATAAAGACAGAATTTAAGCAGGTAGGATTTAATTAACCAAACTGGAACATAGCCAGACCTCTCCAGCTAACATCTCTGCTCATTAATAGATAACATTATTCCTGCCCTGCTAAACCCAATGTCAGAAACAGAAAACATCCTTGCTTCCCTTCCTCATTGGTAAATATCCAAAATTAAATAGGATATTAAAATGCAAGCATCTCAAATTAAAAAAAAATGTGTTTCTCTATAAAAGAGAGATAGCCACTTTTCCATTATTAAGCTGATACCACTGGGAAAAATTTATGTATCCACAATAATATTAGCCACCATACTTTAAAATGTAAAATAGAGTGATTTGGTAGTTATCACATGCTACGGTGGTCTGGTCAAGTTGTACCTAAAGAGCTCTTCCCTGTTTTTCTTCTCCAAATAGCACACTATCTTCACAAGAACTGCTCTTCCCCTGTCCAGTGAAACACTGTGCTGCATCCCTGCCCATAATGATAATCCATTAAACACAGTCCAAGGTAAATTATTCCCCAAGATATTGCAAATAGCTTGTCAAAGAGTGATCTTTTTGTCTTTGTTGGAGACGCTCCCAAGGTGTGGCTCCACAGAAATGCCAATGCCCACTCTAGCTTCATGAGGAAGTTGATTTGAAAGGATCATTCTGACTCAGAAAGAGGAGCTGAGATAATACCTGGAAAGACAGAGTCAGGTTGGGCAGTTGAAGGTGTGATTCTGGTCCCTGAAGTCTCAGGAGCTGCTTTTCTTCCCACCATCCCCAATCCTCATGATTTAGTTATTCCTATAATCCTGATAACTGTTCCTACATCTCTTTTGCCCTCCCCCTGAAAAAGCTACTCTCTGTTTAAGCTATTTTGATGTTGTCAAATGTAATTTAAAAATCTGCATCACCCACACAGGACAAAGGATAGGTCAATAATGAATTTATTTCTCTTTTTTTGTATGTTCTTTTTAGATATACATGTCAGTAGAGAGCATTTTGACACACTAAACATCCATGGAGTATAAATTATTCTAATTAGGATCTCCTTCTTGTGATTGAACATGATGTGAAGTTACACTGGTCATGTAATCATATGTAAACGTAGGAAAGTTATGTCTGATTCATTTTACTGTCTTCCCCTATTTACATCACCCCCTCTCTTCTTTCCCTTCATTCCCTTTATCTAATCCAATGGAGTTCACTTCTATTTTTGAACACAAATAATGTGCTTGCCCAGCACAGACACTGTGCAATTGTTGTGCTTTGGGGTTTCAGGGGAACATCAATCACACACATGAAGCCACTTGAATTTCACAGAAGTTGTTCCCCACCTAACCCTACTTGAGTTACCTCAAGGTCTTGAAAAGAACCCAAATAGAATGTCTTTATTCAGAAATATTCCTAAATTTAAAAGAATCCGGCCAAGACTTTTGAGGAATGCTTGCAAATACCTCATGCATACATGCTAAGTGAGGCTAAAATTAACACACTTCAGTGAGAGGGTTATTCAGTGGACCTAAAATCTTTTTTTTTTAATATGGCTTTTTAAAATAGTTTTATATCCTGAGAATTATCAAATACTCATGGATTTCATACAACTAGATCCCATATATAAGTTTTTCTACCTAAGACTATTTAGAGAAGTGTTAAGGATATATTACTAATGTGAGAAAAAAATGACTTTGATTATAAACAAGCATCATTCTTTTATTCAATAAATATTTAGGTCATGCCTTCTGTATGGCAGACATTATTAAGAGAAATGAGTTATAGCAGTGAAAAAAAGTTTTACTCTTATAATATTGATATTCTGGAACAGTGCTGTCCAATACAAAAAATGAGAATACAAATGCAAGGTGTATTTTATATTGTAAAATTTTTCTGCTAAGAACTTTTGAAATAATAAAACAAAATTACTTTTAATAAAAAACTGTATTTTTCCTGGTATATTTAAAATACTGTGACTCCAATATGCAAACATAGATTTTAAGTGCTGAGATATTTTGCATTCTTTTTTCCACATTAAGGATACAAATTTATTATATAGCACCCTCAACTTGGACTCTCCACATTTTAAATACCTTTTAGTCACAGGTCTCTAATAGCTGCCATATTGAATAGTGCAAGCATTCAGGATATTAAGAGCTAAAGCTTTATCAAGGGTGAAAAACAGGGATCCTAAGAGACATTCTACTATGATTATCCCTATTTTATAATCACATAATGGAGACAAAGGGAAATTAATTTATCTAAGATCACATACAATGTAAATGTTTCAATTATGTATTACTATATAGCAAATCACCCGCAAAAACTTGGTTGCTCAAATAATAGTTTGTAATTCTTGTGGTGATGCTCTGTAGATTGAGCTGGCTCATGGTACTTGTAATCAGGTCATTGATGGGGCTGGAGTCCTCTGAAGGTCCAATTGGAATGCGCAAAATGGCCACTATATCCACATGTCTGGCACCTTAGATGGGCAAATTGGCACAACTGGGACCTTGCTTACCCATCCTTCACCCCATGACTTTACACTTGTCACCCTGGAAATCCATCTCAAGGTGATTGAATATGTTAGTATGCTCCTGGAAGTTCTAGTAGAAACTTCTCAAGAATTCCAGGTGACAGCCACAAGATTTCCTATGATGTAACTAAAAAATCACTCTGTCACATTTTATTTCTCAAAATGTGAGTCACAACCCATATTTAAAATGAGGGGAATAATGAGAATATGTATACAGGGAAACACGGCTCATCCATAAGTTTTCCTTAGAGATTAGTTTCCATAATAAGTAAGGACATAAGAATTTAAAACATTAAAAATCATATGTTTAGTAACTCTTCTACTTATCTTTGCTTTCTCCAATACCTAATATTGTGTTTGGAATATGGCACATGTTTGTTCAGTGGATGCCTGCCAAATGAAGCAAATAGATGTTGGATTATATATTCTACTTGTCTTTGTCTATAACTATGGGACCTTAATTGTAATATCAATGTAACAATAAGAATGTCTTCAAGGCATTCAAACCATGATATTATATGATACATGGAATATTTTATAGCATAATTGAAATCGATAGCTGAGTTTATTCTTAGGTTTCTCCATACTAAGTAGTGGAATCATCATTTAGTATGCACTTCATAAATACATAGAATTTAAAATAGTACAAAATTAAATCTAAACCAGAATCCTAAAGCCTAGGATATCTGGAGAATATTGATTCAGGCTTCCAGAATATTATGTGGAGAGCTCATATTGGCAGAAATTCAGTGTTAAATAGCAATACACATTGCTGAATCATCTTACCTTTTCTACTGTGCTCGTATGTGTTGAAACACATTCCAGCCACATGGTTAGCAGCTGGGTGAAAAGATATTCTTGATACATAAAGCTAATAAATTTTATAGTACCTAGTATGTTCTATGGACCCTAAATTCTAAAAACCCACATATAGTTTGTGTGGCCAGGGGTGCCTCATCTGGCTGAGAAGTTGGCTGTTTATTTATCAGTAAACTAAAGGGAATTCTGGCTTTGATATTTTCTCCTGAAGATTAACTTATAAAAAGAAAAACTACCACCCATTTTAAATAATTATCACCATAAAATATTTGTAGGTATAAGACATGTGGATATGCCTTGAGGACTTTATTATGAGAAAAATTTAATAGTGTTTAATAGACAGAAATGGTAACATTGATTCAGCTGCCTTCAGGCATGAGTAAAAAACTTTACTGAAAAATTCCCATTTTCCTAATTATTATCATGATATACAGACTGGAACTTCTCTTGGATGTGTTTTAGGCTAATTTGCACACTAAGTTTTCATGCTACAGCAATACATGAAATTCTGATTTGCTTCCTCTTTCTTTTTAATGTCGAAATTTTTCATATTGATTTTCTGAAAAAAGTTAGCTAATCCACAGAGATAAGTTTCTGTGCAGGACCCATATGAACTCAAGCATGGTTAAATGCTACTGCTCATCTTCTGATTTCATAGAGAACTTAATGAGAGCCACATGGAAAAAGATCATCAGGATCTTTTTTCACAAAGAAAAATTATTCCAACAGATTTGAATAATCTCTGCATCTATGAATATTAGGATCTTGCTCATGGTGTTGAGAAATGACTTTATGTTTTCAAAACATTAGGATCACTACCTGGCACAGAACCTTCAGTAAATGTTAAGATTGTTGTTTTTATTATCATTTGCATCATTATAATTGTTTTAACAATGTTTTGATTGTTTTCAGTACAACTTTCATTTGTTCTAATATAGGCATATTAATATTATCCATTATGATTTTCTTCTTAAATTGCTGTCTGCAGAGTAGCACCACCAAATTAGGTTTTAATCGGACACCAAAAGATGATATCCCATAAGCTTCTATTTTCCTAAGTGTAAAGAAGTATGGTTTCAATCACATCATTCTTAGTTTGCAATATTGTCTGGAAATGAGCTTTACAGCTGAAGCACACTGGCTTGACATAAGAAAAAAATCATAAATGGTTTTTGATGGGTCTTTGCAAAATATAACCAATTATTGATTTGAAATCCTGCTTAGCCACAACAGAATACTCTGTAATCAATTACATTTGGGGGTTTAACCTATAGATAGAAGACATGAAAAAGCTGAGTTAATGACTTTTTCAACTGGCCAAATGATATCCCTGGGGGGTGAAATGTAATCCTCAGGACTGTCAGTGATTTCCAATTGTCACTGCCACACTTGCTACTGGGGGCAGAGCTTCCTATTGCTGAGCCAAGGAGCTACTCTAGACCATCACTTATGTTTCTGCAATAAAAGACCAATGCCAGCCATTTTTTCTCTCCCTTCCAAATACCACTGATCTTCCTATTTCCATGGTAACCGACTCCTGCTGGCATGATCAAGAAAAAACTGATTTGGGATTTTAATTAATTGCTTAGAAATGGAAATGTAACAGGGACTGGCAGTTCAACTAAGCACATTTTGCAAAGTGAATAAAAATAGAGTTTCTGAAATACTTGAAATTGTTTCAGTGGCTGTAGCACATCTTTTGCTCGACACCTTAATTTATTCCATTCTCCAAAATAAATCTGCCAGATGTACTAAGCCATTTTGTCAACACAAATCATTTTGGCAAATACTTTAATCCCTCTTCTAAACAAAATGCATTATAATTTAAAAAATCTAACCCATCAGTGTGAACCCACTGGGTCCCATCTGAGAATACTCCTGAGAATTTAGTAGATCCTGTTTAAAGGAGCTGTCATCTCCTACTGGTAAAGGCAAGGCCCTGTGCTTGTTGCCTGTGGAGGAATAAATTCCTTGAAACCCACTATTCCAGTGACTCCTACTTTTAGTAAAAACCAACATATTAAAGATACCTTTCAGCACAGAGATTAAGAGAAATGGCTCTGCAGCCAGACTAAGTAAGTCTAGAACTTTGCTCCTTGATTTTCTAGTAGTTGTATTCCCTGGACTAAGTTTCTTAACCAATTGGAGGTCAATTTCCTCATATGTAAAATGAGGAAACAGTGTAACGTTGCTGTGAAGATTACATATGTTAATAAAGGGAAAAGTCTTCAAAAATGCATAGAAGATAGTAGAGCACAGATTTAATAATATGTAACTGTGAATGAACATTTGTGTCTTTTAGTCTAACTATATGCAAAATCTAACTTGGATTTCTTATAATAGTTGATTTTAAATGCCACCTTTAGAACTATAACATACCAAAAAACTGTTTAAAATTGTTTTTCATTACAAGGTACTATCCATCTTTTCTTTACAGAAACATAAAATTCCTTCTGGGACATTCATAATCCAATGCCATCTAAGATCAAATAAATTATTATTAAAGATTTCAATGTAAAATTTTTTTTCAGTAAAAAGAAGTTCTGTTTCTTACTAAAAAGAAAAAAGAAATACTCCAAAGTATTACTGGAACAAGCATCACCTGCTTGATTGGCAAACGTTTTAATTACACAAAGACAATACATTCTCCTAGGCATGAAGAATACAATACCAGGAATGAAGCAAATACTATTTATCGCTGTCAGCTGATGGAATTATCTAATTTGATGATGCATTAATTCATTTTATGTTACTATAAAGAAATACCTAAGACTGGATAATTTATAATGAAGGAGACTCATTTAGCTCATAGCTTTAAAAGCAAGAAAGCCAAATGGCATTGTGTCTGCATCTGGTCACATGATATCATGGCAAATGGTATCAGGGTAGGGTCAAGTACAGGAGGGAATGGTCATGTGACAAAACAAAGGCAGAGAGAGGGGAGTGGCCAATCTTGCTTTTCTTATAGCGATCTTCTTGGAAGAAAGAACCAACATACTATGAGAACAGCATCAATGTTTTCCAGGCCAGAACTCCCAATGACCTTCCACCAGGTTCCAAGTTTGGAAGGTCCTACCACCTCTTAACATCCACACTGAGGAATAAGCTTCCAATACATGAGTCCTTGGGAAACACACTACACACAAACGATAGAGGAAGTTCTTATGCATATAGAATTACCATAGCAAATTTATGTTAATGTGGTTTTAGAAATCCATAGAACATAGATCAAAGATAACTCAGTGTGTTCACAGTTATTTGAAAGAGCAGTTCTGATTGAATACAACCTTCTTCACTTCTTAACCAAGACTTTAAAAAAAATGTAGTTGTAGATGGACAGCATACCTTTATTTTATTTGTTTGTTTTTATATAATGATGAGGATCGAACCCAGTGCCTCACATGTGCTAGGTAAGCACTCTGCCACTGAGCTACATAGCCCCAGTCCCTTAACCAAGACTTTTGAGTGCCAGTTATTCTATCTTTATACTGACTATTGTTATTAAACAATAATAACAGGTTTGTATGAAGCTAGCACTATAATAGATAAATAGGAGGGTAAATGAGGTGCTGTTCTCACCATGGAAAGGAACCTGGGATCCCTTGACTGTAGAAGAAATGTTGACAAATATTACAGAAAACTGAACTAAGAGAAACCACAATGGTAAGTGTTACCTGTGAGTTAATTATGGAATAAACCAGTCATTCAAATACTGCTTCATCCCATCCTCCAAACCACCTTTTAGAGTAAATTCCATTCATTTGCAAGGATTTCTCTGACCTCAGAGATCAGGGAAAGACCCTTGTTGGGATTTTACCACAGCATCTCATACTTGCAACTGTAGAATATTTATCACACTTGTCATTGCTTGTCCAATGTGGCTCTTTCTTACTAAATTATCTCTGTGAAGCTAGAGACAATACTATCTAGTTCAAGTTTGCATCCTGAACTCCCTGGAAAAGAGTAGGGGATCAAATAATTTTTATATAAAATTGAAGTTGGATGATTTCAGTCTCCAAAGTCCATATTAGAGCATAGCAATGTTTACCAATCGTGAAATGTCTTACTAGAAGATAACCTCCATGTAGCCCAGCTTCTAGAAAAGGACTTTATGCATAATTGGCACTTGCAGTACTTGGAGAATAAATAATGAAAGTGAACAAACAAAAGACATATAAAAATATTGTTAATATTGGAAAAATTAATCCCAGATTATGAAGAAAGAATGAATCACAGCTCAGATTAGATAAATTTCATTTTTTAGATTCTCCTAACGTGACCAGACTTACTTGCTTTTATTAATAAATATACAGGTTAACAACACATTCCAAGGCATTCATGGAAGCTTGGAAGTCATATTGCTGTTATGAACATCCCCTAAGCAATATTTCTTCACAAATGGAACGTACTAATACATTGATCAATTGTCAATTGTTATTGACTTGTGCTCTTCCTCTCTCCCTTTAGGCCAATCATATTTAGACTTCTCCTTTTTGTATTTGTGGATTTTTCTCTCCCTTTTCTAAAACTACAAATTGTTTTAGTGCCTACATTTGTAACAGTGCTTTTTTTTGCTTCTTTGGAATTTACATATGCCAAGTCTGTGACTGAAGCAAACATGAGGATGTCATGTGAGCAAAGAGTTTCCCAACAAAGTTGATTATTCCAGGTTCCACGTGTCCACTGATGCATAATTACATCATTACCATCATTTCCTCTCTGTCATGAATGATGCTCCTAGATTTCCTAGGATCAAACAGAAAATTCACTTTATTCATTTATGTAGTACATACATTCACCATCTATAGAGAGGATACATATATCTATGCTGTGTAAATATGGCATTGATATTTATCATACTAGCAATAATAATCACTAGTGTTTATGAAACATTACTATGCATTCTGTCATGTAACCTAAAGACCCTCCTAAAGACCTACTCATTTTATTAATTTTTTTAACAGATGAAATAATTAAGGCTCAATGGAATCATGCAACACTCCCAAGATTTCACAGTTAACAAATTGTAATCTACACATTAAAAAAAAAAGAAAAAGATTAACTGCATGTCCCATTAAACCATTAGGCTATACTGCTAGCTATAAACATTAGATTCCACTTTCTGCATTTAATATGATGTTTTTGAGAAGACAATCATGTTATGTAATAATAAAAATTATGAATATAAATATATATACTACAAGATAATATATAATATGTATCTTGTAGTATATATATTTATATTCATAATTAATATAGAAAAATAAAATTTATATTTCCTAAGAACCTCATGCTGACTGGCTCTAAGTTCTTAACTAGGTAAAAATTACCAAATTATAAGTTTTGTATGTTTTTTAATCTCTCCTGAGTAACTTTTGTTACAAATATAATTATACCTTTATTTGTGTCATTGATAGCATCTCCTTGTCTTACTCACAACATAATTTCCATGAGGATGGCATCTGTTTTGGTTATGTTTCTTTCTCTAATGACAACACAATGTTAGCACAGTAGGTATTCAGTAAATACTTGTTGCATGAATGAGTGGATAAGTGAATGGGAAAGCCTACAGAAAGCAGAAGAAGAACCTTGGTTCCTATTCCCATTTCCCTCATGAGAATTTTTATTAGAACCTAACTACATTTGCAGACTTTGCAAAGAGGAGGGACTGAAATTGGAAATCTCTAGGTAAGCGTGGTATGAAAGAAGATTGAAAAATCCCAGGTCACAGTGATGATAAGCTTTTTAATCTCAACTTTCCAAACATGTATTTATTCTTGAAAGGATACAGGTGGTATATATTCATCTTTCCTTTTGTCTTTTTAAAAAAGCTTTAGTGAACTATAATTGAAATATGATCAACTGTGTATGTTTAAAGTATACAGTGACGTTTTGATATATGTATGTACTTGTCATACCATTAGCAGAAATATTGAATGTTTTCGTCATCCAAAATGTTTCCTTCCACCATTTTGTAAACTCTCCTCATTTCTTATCCTTATCCTCAGGAAACTGTTGATTTGTTTTCTATCATTTGAAATGAGTTTGCATTTTCTTTCACTCAATATAATTGAGATTCTTCAAAATTACATGTAACAGTAGCCCATTTTTTTTTTGCTAAGTAATATTCAACTGTATGGATATACTCCATTTTTGTTTATATATTCATATGTAGGTGGCCATTAAGATTGTTTCCACTTTGGGCTCTTACCATTATGCTTCTATGAATATTCCTGCACAAGTCCTTGGACATATATTTTCATTTCTTTTAGGTAAATATCTAGGATTGAAAAGGTTGGGAGATGGTGTAAGACTATGTTTAGAAATAGCTAAATTGTTCTCCAAGGTAATTGTATCATTTTTAAAATCTTAACATTTTAAATATGTAATTTTAAAAAAGTGTCTTTCTGAGATTTACATGTCCATTGTTACTTAGTTTGTCCTATACCAAAGAAAGATAAAATGTCAATCATCTATATTATTGATTTTTATTAGATTATTTTTTAAAAATTCCAAACAAAAGTTTGAAAAAGCACATGTTATTGGGGAATAGGTATTTAGTACCTTTAAAGTATCATCACCATATTTATTTACTTTGTTGTGTGTGTTTGGGCATCCTCCAATATTAAATAAAAGAAGCACTCAGTGAGTTGATTTTTTAAAATATATTTTTAGTTGTTGATAGACCTTTATTTTATTTACTTATCTATATGTGGTGCTGAGAATTGAACCCAGTGCCTCACACATGCTAGGCAAGCACTCTACCACTGAGCCACAATCCCATACTTCCATGAGTTAATTATTTAATTTGGTAAATTAACAATACATGAAGATTAACCAATAAATTTAATTGAGGCACACTGAGACAAATGAAATGAGGATGTTTGTTGTTGTTTTATAGGAAACCAATGTTATTAGTCCTATTTAATGCCTGGTAATCTAGATGTTTTACCTCTATGGTCAGGAGGTAGAGAACACAGCTCAGGAAGAATTTTAAAGCAAACATTTAGAACACTTTGTGATGATAGATGCAAATGATAATAAGCCTACTAAATTTGGAAAGACTCAGATGTCATCATGGACTCCAAGCTCTATTCAACCAGAGAAAATTACAAAATTAAGACATTCCAAAAAGCTGAATCAGCTTACTTGTGGTGATGGGCCATCTCACTGGTAAAATAGGTTTGTTGATTTAGTCAATGTCCAGTTAAAGTTGCTCATCTTCATCTTTTTCTTGTTTGGCCTGGGGGAGGTCACTACCAGAGAAATGGACAATGGTAATAATTTATGTCAAAAGATGTTGCATCTCCAAAGTAAGGAAGCTGCCCTTCAGAGAATAACTCCCTAGCAAAGTAGAGAAATATTCCAAAAGATACAGCAAGAATTTTTTTATGTATCCGTATTTTCTGGGAAAGAAAGTAAACAAAGTGAACTAGAGCCTTCAACTTTTGAGTTGAAAGAAAACAGTTCCTGGAAAGTCTGGGCAGTGTAATTCCCAGTAGCACATCTGTGTTGGTCACTGTTTAATAAAGAACACAGAAACTTGTTGACCATAGACACTGAATGTGAACTCAGGCTCAGCTTTGTTATTCCCTGTGGCAAGAGCAAATGCCTATAGACATTAACAGATAATTCAATTAAACAAGAAACTAGTAGTGGGGGAAAACTTGGATGAGGTGAATGAGACTTGTCCCCATGAAAATGATTCTGGAAAGTAATTACAATAGATTCAGTATTTTTAATAATATCCTTTTTAACATTTTCAGTGTTACTATTAATAAATCAGTTTTTGCATGCAAACTATCATACCTTAGTTGGAATATAAAATAAAACCCTTGAATGGCAATATCAATAACTAACAAATGGCAAATATTAAAGGAAGAGATACTAAACAATAAGATATGGCTAATAAAAAAATGAAGAGATATAGTATGTCTAGAAATGACAGCAAAAAAAAACCTTTGAAGACATAAAAATATTTTTACTGTATAATCTTAGTTAAGAACTTCACACAAAGTGGCTCAGACAAGATTAAACATATTTCACAGTGTGTTAGCTTATATGTGTACATACGTGCATATAAGTATGCGTGCACACATGCATGTGCGCGTACAAACACACACACAAACTATAAAAAGTAATTCCTCCCTTTTTGTTTTAATATTTTTACTTATCCATGGACCTTTATTTTTATTTCTTTCTTTATTTCTTTATATGCAGTGCTGAGTATTGAACCAATACCTCACATGTGCTAGACAAGTGCTCTACCATTGATCTATAACCCCAGCCCACAACCTTGGTTTTATCACACTATTTGATCTATCCATGATGAGCAGAGAACTTTATGATACAGTTATGATCATATGAATTAATGATATGTTTCACCCTATACTTATTTCCCATTAAGTCCTGACGTAGCTTTCAGTTTCACTCTGCCCTTGAACTTTTGGCTTCTGAAGTTCATTTTACGTTTCTTTTTTGTTTTCCTACAGGGGTTTCAGCCTACTAAGAACCACTGTCTTTTACAGGAAGCATGTGTGCATATTCATCTGTGGGTTGGAGAAGGAAGCCAACAGGGGTGTCCGAAGATAGGGAAGAAGAAAAAGGAACTAATAATTTGAAATGTTGCCTGTATCCCAAGCTTTGCCTGTGTCTCAAGCTTTGCATGAACAGTTTGAACATTTTGCCTATTCAGTTCTACTTGAAAATGCTTAATAGTACAGATGTTTTTCTCTTTCTAGAATCACAATTTTCCTGCACTCTCTCCTATGCCTGGTAAAATAGAATAGGCCTAAATGTAGCTCAGGATTCAAATACTCAGGATATTCTTCATTGTATTACTCCTTCACAAAATCATACATTTTCTACCAAAATTAGCCTATTGTTTGGAATGAAGAAAATGTGTTTGCTATTTTTTTTCATGTATTATACCCTTTTTCCTCTAACAAATACTTTAAAAGTCAAAGGAAGAGATTTTCCTTTTCAGATGACCTTAAACACACTGTGAGAGAAATCTTACCAGGTCAAAGTCAGTTTAAAAACATGGGTTTGGGTCTCATGAGTTTATAGGTTCCTCCAGCCCAAATTTGTATCTTTGATCTCTCTTCTCCGTTTCCTTGTTTGCATTGATAAACTTGAGGTCCCATCAAGTTGACCAAATAAGAAAAACTCTCTGATTTCCATTCCAGACCATTTGCAGAGCTCTTGTCATTTTCTCCAAGTACAACTTTCAAACTTATGCAGAAGTATCTATTATGCTATGGATTACTGACTTTACCCATTTAGCATTAATTTTAAGGTGGGATCTTCTATGACACTGCTTTCAATAGTCTTATTTGACGTTATCTTTTAATCTTCACATTTAAAAAAAATAGTAAGAACTTGGCTCTACCTGGAATTAATAACTAAAAATTCAATATATTCTTACAAGATATAAATGTATTAGTCCTCCTGAGAAAGATCAAACTAATTTAAGAACTGCCCACATATTGAGAACAGTTCGCAGAAACTCACCAGCTGCTTCTTGAAGTAAGATAGGATCTCCTGTTTTAGTATATGCGATGAATGCCAATTAAAACACTGCATACCTTGAGGACATTAATATGAAGGAAAAGAAAATGACTGATGGGAAGGTCAAAATCGACTTGGCAAAAGAAAAGTAGTATCCAATAAAGAATAACCTGCATTATCTTCTACAACAAACCATCAGAGTCCTAAAAATTATTATATGAATAATGAGTAATGATATGGGACTCTTTTCAACTGTCACGTTTTCCTGATAGTCCATTTCTGAATATGAGCAAAGTTTCTTGAGCAAAAAACTTCATTCCCCATTCCTACTGGGACCTGTAAGCCAAATGTCTTAGTTCCTGAAGGAAGGAAGACCCAGAGTCTAATGGAAGGCCAGAGTGAAGGGTGGAGACGGTTCCATTGCTAACTGGAGTAGGATGAATTCTTAGTCTCCTTAAGAGTGTTCAACCGCCATTGAATGCACTGGCATTCTGAAAACAAATTACTCATGTCTACTTTCAGTCTTCCTTGAAACAATTGAAAATTTATGTATTCTGTGATAATTTATTTTTATGAAGTCCTTCCCATCAGCACATGTACTTAAGCAATGGGTTCTTTGTTAACACAGCTGAGAGCAGTGGGTGGGCTAAATTCTTTTTTTTTTTTTTCAGGGGAGAAAAGGCAGGCTGAGAAGTGAACACCTCACACTGCTCCTGTTTGTTGAGGCTCCTCTCCCCAGGGCTGTGTTCTCCTGGCTGGGCAGACCTGTTGATCAAGCTGCTTAGCTGTAATTACTCCAGACAGCTTTTTGGCTCACAGTGTTGTTTCGTAGGCTTCATAAATCATACAAATTATTACCGCAATAGAAAACTATAATTACCCACAAACCCTGACATGCCAAAATGTGTATTAATTAGATAAGGTAATAAATACTTTACTGCACATAGCCATAATCATTACCTCAAAAGTGACATATAGAGATATGCCATCTTGATATTCTATAGCAAATGATTCCATATAATGTTCAGTTCATAACAGAATTGTTATTTAATTTGATTAATTAGGAAATGCTTTTGTGAGGTGGTTCAAATATGAGAAATGATCTAGATCTGTTACATTTCAAACTAAATGCTGTGATCAAATAAGATCCAAGCGACAATTTGCAGAAGGATTTTCCTATAGGAGTGATTTATAAAGGTGGATGATTCTTCATTCTGAATTTGGGTTAACACAGGAAATCTAAAGAATGATGATCACTTCTAAAATTTTGCTCATTCCACTTCTATAATCTTTGAAATAGCTTATTCATTGTTTGAAAAACGAGGAAATTTCTTTCTGGGAGAAATAATTACAATGTTTCTAGGATACTTATTGTGCATGAAGCCAGACTGAAATTTCAATGTAAAGAAATTTCAAGGGCAGATATGAAAGAACATGCTGGATTTATGTGCTCTCATATAAATACCAGTAATTACATATTGTTCTTATTTTTTAGAAAGATGTGTATTTTCAGAACTACAGGGTAATACCTGGTGGAGGAAGACAACTCTTTTGAGTTCCCATTGTACTCCAGTTTATTCAATATAGACTATTATTCTTCAGCTCAGTCTTTTCAATATATGCAGAAAACTTGATTTTATGTTATAAATATCATGGATCACAATATCACTATTTGCATCTTCAACGGATGCACTTGACATATTATGTTAAAATTTTCAGGCTAAAGAATAAGGAAAATATTAAATTTTATGGAGATGAGATATAAGGCACTTAACTATTCCTTGATTAAATCTGTTCCAAAAATCATTAACACTGGTGACTTTCCTTTAAGTTGAGATATTCTTAAGGGCCCTTACTATGAAGACATGAGATACAAGCTGTCTATATTTTCCTACTTAGATGACTATCTCTGTGAATCATTTCAGAATGAATTCAAAGACAATTGAGTCACCTGTCCTCATTTGACCAATATTGGGAAATTATTAGGGAGTGTCAGATGAAAGGGAAATCATATTGAAGATAACATGTTAGTTGCTCCACTGTAAAGTCTTCTTAAAAATAATAAAAAAGAGAAAGTTGAAGCAGTATATCTGTACAACAAGATCCAGCATTCTGCCAACATGTTAGGCATCCAATAAATATGGGTTGATTAGCTGACATTTGTCTGGGAGGAGACGGGTGAATTAAATGATTTTGTATTTTTTCTCATAATGGTGCCATTATAGCATGATAATGTTGATGAAACAAATAATTCAAAGATGCTACTAACTCAAAATGAAAAACTAGTGCTAAAAATATTATGAAAACTGGAGAAATAACCATTTAAATAAAATTTTGCTCTAACACTCTAAATCTAGACGGTGTTGTGAGGATTCATTTCTTAACGACTGTTTAGTACATTGCAGAAAAAGGAAAAATACTAACAAGAAAGAATCAAAACTGTCAAACTTACAACAGAATATCTTAACATTCTCTATATGCTGATAAACAATAAATATACAAAACAAATTAGGAAATTTTAAGTTTATTATGCATTTTGTAAGTGAAGATTTAAAAATATTGGGACCTCAGCCAGTTCTAAGGTCAAATTTCTCCACTTAGAGCATCCTATAGTAGCTATCTTGCTGTCTGTGGGAGGAGGAACAATCCAGAAGAAATTCCTAAAGAAAAAAAAAAAACTACAGATGGTTCCAACTTTTGTTTCTGGGTCTGTCAGGTTAGATTAGTCACAACAACCTTCAAACTGGAAATAGAGAAGAAGCCAAATAACTTGCTATTTTTTTTTTCTTTAGAAGTGTTGGAGAGCCATGAGATTATGAAATTAGCTGGGCAGAATCTTAGAGCAGTAATCCTGAGGAATAAGTGTTGTACTGAGAGTAGGTGTTCCCATAAGAAAATTTGAGCTTCAGAGACAGAGGGACAGAAACTAAATTTTTGCATTCAACCAATATTTGGTCTATTAGAAAGCATCCAATCCTACCCTAAACTGGAGATATAAAGAGCTATATCTTTATAGAAAAAAAAAAAAAACGTAAAGCAGAAATGAGTCAATCTCCTGATTACTGGTGAAATACAAGTTTTCTTGCAGCTGAGGAGAAAAGGAAGAAATAATGCTATACCAAATTCAAACACAATCGACGCCTTTTTGGCATCATATTTGCTAAAGTTGTGAAATTGAAAAGTATGCCTGGAGATTTCAACATAAGGTTGATTGCACACTTTTCTAGTGTTCCCATTTACTATCACAGGAAAGACCTACTGGTCTTCTCAAAGTGGTCTCTCATTTTTCAACATTGAAACCCAATTGTTCCAAAGCATAGGAAGACTCCAAACAACTTACACATTGAGAAAAGTAGCCTTGCTTAATGAAATTAATCCTATTAACATTAGCAATCATCTGTATTCTCAGGACCCAACTTCTCACCTGCCATAGTTTCTACCCATTAATTAGACATTTATATGGATTGATAGAAAATCCAGGTACGGTAATAAAATTCATAGAATTCAAGTGACCCAAGTAAAGGTGAACCTTCTAAACACATTCACAACAGGAAATAGTCAGATACTGTCCAGAATTTGGGCTTATAATTGAAGAAAGATCTTTGTTTAAAGCTTAACAGATGATTTAAGAATGCTGTAACAAGTGAAACTTTAGAAATTTAAAAGAGCAACAATTTTATCTTAATAAAAGCGGAGATTTTATCATTAAACGTGTATTATTTGAGCATCTAATCTGTGTCAAATAATAATGCTAGACAGACTAGTAGTAATTACAGAAGATAAGAAAAGTATTTTCCCCAAATATAATTGCCTATTTAAAACAAGCTTATGTAACAGACACTTGTGTTATTCTTCCTCACAGTTACTAAATTATTGAGACAATTTTAGTTTAAATTAATTAATTATTTATTATGTGTCTATTTTGTTCAGTGCTATATTCTTTGCATGTGCCACAATATTTGGTGCATAGGAAATAACTCGCTATTTGGTGAATAAATGAATGACTGAACAAAAAATTTTAAAAAAGCCTCCTTTTGACAATGGCAGCTACTTCAAACATTTATAAACTTAATATTCAATTGGAGGACACACAATAAAGAACACTGTCGTTACTTAAACTCCACCTGCTGCTGGTTAATATTGTGCTTCTTTATGTTTAATGATGGTAACTCTAAATGATTATCCATTTCATAACATAATAACTGGTAATTGCTGAAATGATTCATAATTTCTCACTAAGTTTATTTTTTTTCTTTGGTCTTAAAATAAACACAGCAAGAGATGGAAATAAAGAAAGAAGAGAGACATAGGTTGTCATTCAGTTTTATGTGAACTGAAAGGTTTATAGTGAGGAGCTGTTGGATGCAATTTCAGTAAGCAAGGATTTTGTAGAGAGATTAGATCAGTTACAAATTGCTAAATCTGATGGCTTAGATAAAAATTTTACCAGAGGCTTTAAAAGAAGTAGAACATGTTTTGGGGAGAAGCAATTGCATTCTGGAGAATGCACATAGTATATATTTTTCAAAGCAAATTAAATGTGGAGAGATTGTACAACCAGATTCCCCAATTAGAATGAAATGATTGCATTTGCAGCTAGAGTAGGCACATCACCTTTGTGAGTGCATATAGATAGAGCCATGTAAACATCTTATCCCTTCTTCTTTTCTAAGGACCTACTTGCCATGCAAAATCACTAATATGCAAAAGACCAAGCATGTGAAAAGCCTAATATTATTGTTTGATTTTTGTTTTTCTTCTTCATCTCTTCTGCCCTTTGCTTGGAAGTAATCTTTAAGGTGATCTCCCACCTCACCCATCAAACTGTGTGGGAATAACAAGAATACAGTTATTTAGGTCTCTCTGTGACTTCAAGCATTCAATTGCATTGTATTTGGTTCAGAAAAGGTGGAAAATGTCACACTGTGAAGACAACCTCTCCTTGAATTCTTATTGATGTGTGTGTGCGTATGTGTGTATGTGAGGGTTGTCTGATGAATAGGACAAGCACAAAAGAGACAAAGAAGTTCAAAGTCCTCCTCTTCCCCAAGAGTAGCCAATGTTGTATACATATTAAAATAAAATGTCACTCAAATTGATCCATGTATCCTCAACTCACAAGAATGCCTGACTTCCTGAAATTACGTGCAACTTTATATTGCAATATTTTAGCTTTGCCCCTGGCAGTTAAAATGCATTTACTGTCATAAAAAAATGCCATTAACATTTACTATACAAAGCTTTTTAAAAACTAGATTGGTCATAAGGAATGCTTAGAAACTTTTCATCTAGCAAACAAGAGCTACTGAGAATTCTTATCATTAAAAACAACTATTTTATAATATCAGGGAACTTCAGCTGTGTTTGAAATTTAAGAAAGCATACTAAATACGATTAATGTCTTACAAAAAGACTCAGTTCCTTCTCTGGCTGAACACACTGGGCCAACAACTTAACCCTATTTTGCCATTTTTGGCATTACGATAGAAATATAGCCAAGCATGTGGATCGCATGTATGGATCATTCTATGGATCATTTCTATGTGCATGGTCAAATTTGATATACAAATTTCTATGTACATGGTCAAATTTGATATACTACAGAGAAATTTAGATATTCTTAAATTTAAAAACAATAGGAGTTTCATATTTAGGAAAACACTTAAGGCATTTTTCTGGTTCTTCCAATTCTTCTGAGTCTAAGAAAAAGGAGGCTAGGTGACACATCCTTATCACTCAGTGGGATACCAGGAGTTAATTGCAGTGGTAAATACTGAGAGTAACAATACAAAATCAAGGATTTTTTTAATCCCAAATGGTTTTTTCTCTCTCTCTTATTCTTCAGTAGTTAAAGTTTTTAAAAGCTAAAACTACGGAGGGGGAAAAAAGAAAAAAAAAAAAACTATAAGTCCAGATGGCCTGTTTCATTTTTGTTTGAATTAGCCAATCCTTATGGATAAATTTTTTAATATGAAAAATCTCTTCTTAGACTAAGATATGCTCTTACTGCTTCCGTTCAGGTTACCGCAGGATATAATTAGAAACTGAAGGGACTGCTTATTTAAGTTGTTAATTCTTCCTGTAGATCATTGGTATTAGCTATGCCAAAATAGAAAATATGTAGAGTCGGTTCATTTTGTATATAATACTGATAAAATGCTCAGCATAAGTATCACAGATTCACAACATGCCTGTTTTTTCTAGAAGTGACAGGGTATCTTGGAGATATACTTAAGAATTCTCTCTTACAAAGGCTAATGTCAGCCACACGTTTAAGAATCAGTGTTTTTTGTTGTTGTTGTTGTATTGTTTTTGTTTTTGTTTTTTATTGCTTTTGGTTCTTTTCAACATAGAATGTTTTCCTACTTCTCCTGCCCTGGGTCTATTGGGTCCTGAGAGCAAATTTTTACCCCTCACACATCAGATAATCTCTAATTATCTGATGTGTTATTATTTTTTTTAATCCACTCATCTACTGAAAGGCATCTAGTTTTGGTTCCACAGTTTAGCAGTGTGAATTGTGCTGCTATAAACATTGATGTGGCTGTGTCCCTATAGTATGAATATAGTATACAAAGAACTCAAATAAAATAAAATAACCCAATCAATAAATGAGCCAAGGACCTGAAGAGACACTTCTCAGAAGAGGATATACAACCAATCAACAAATAAATAAAAAAAGTGTTCATCATCTCTAGCAAATCAAAACTACTCTAAGATATCATCTCACTCCAGTCAGAATGGCAGCTATTATGAAGACAAACAACAATAAGTGTTGGTGAGGATGTGGGCAAAAAGGTACACTCATACATTGCTGGTGGGTCTGCAAATTGGTGCAGTCAATATGGAAAGCAGTATGGAGATTCCTTGGAAATCTGGGAATGGAATCACCAATTGACCCAGCTATCCCTCTCCTGGGTCTATACCCAAAGGACTTAAAATCAGCATACTGTAGGGACACAGCCACATCAATGTTTATAGCAGCACAATTCACAATAGCTAAACTGTGGAGCCAAGCTAGATGCCCTTCAGTAGATGAATGCATAAAAAAAATGTGTCATATATACACAATGGAATTTTACTCAGCAAGAGAATAAAATCATGGCATTTTCAGGTAAATGGATGGCATTAGAGAAGATAATGCTAAGTGAAGTTAGCCAATCCCCCAAAAAGCAAATGCCAAATGTTTTCTCTGATATAAGGAGGCTGATAAATAGTATGGTGGGGGGAAAGCATGGGAGGAATATACAAACTCTAGGTAGGGCAGAGGGGTGGGAGGGGAAAGGAGGGGGCTGGGGTTAGCAAGGATGGTAGAGTGTGATGGACACCATTATCCAAAGTACGTGTATAAAGACATGAATCGGTGTCAACAAAATACAACCAGAGATATGAAAAATTGTGCTGTATATGTGTAATAAGAATTTTATGCATTCTGCTGTCATTTATTTTTTAGAAAATCAGTAAAAAAAAAAGTTAAAAGAATAAATAAATAAACAGGAGAAAACAGAATTCAGATGGCCAAGAAAGGTGAAGATAAAGTTCATTGAGATCCACTGTGTCTATTGTTATGGTGGAACCAATTAGTCCTGGACTTGGGAAGAAGTCAGGGAACCCAGGTAAACACAAGCCAACAGAACTCAAACCAGTTCATTCAGTTACATCACACAAAAGAGCTGCTGGAGTATATAAGATCATTTCTGGTTTGGCCAGGAAGCTTCTTCTAGGCTTCCTGCTGAAACAAGAATGGATTATAAGAATGGTTCTGCCAATGGGCTCAGAGGGTGCCACAGAGAGGTGTTAAAAGGATTAATCAAGTTTGAGTAAGGGATGACAGTCTATATCTAGATGAAAGAATGATGATGTATCATCCCCCTGGCATAGTTGACAAAAGATGATCAGAAACAAGCTGATTTCACCAGTTAAATCTGTGCAGCTAAAGAACTGTTTTCAAGGTATTTTGCAGTGTGGCTACTTGTTCAGTTAAATTCAGAATTTATTGCAGAACAGTTCCACAGTGTTCTATACCTGTGCTCTCTGTATCTCCTCCCTGGTGAAATCAGCTTAGAAAATCCCAACAACGTGCAGATGGAGTTCCTGCTTCCTCCCCATGTGGTGAGCCTTCTTTATATAGAACTCAGAGGCTGAGCTAAGTTAGTCTCAGTGGGGAGTGATTCTGTCAATGTTACTGTCTCAGTCTCAATACGCTTTCCAATCTAGTTGCAAATACGAAAATTTGGACTTTTGCAAAATCAGCAGGAGAGAGTCCCACCTAAGGGTGAGGCAAATTGAAATTAAGATTGTGAAACCTATGCCCTGAGCATCAATCAGAAATGTTTTAAAAGAGACAGTGGGAGTAAGGAAGACTTGAGGCAAAAGAACTCTTTAGTTGTGTCAAGCTTCAGTTGTGTGGTGAGAGCTGTCACATGTTCCAAAAATAAGGTCATGGGAATTGGCAGTCGTGTCTCAAGTACAATGAGATTTGGGGAACATGGTGTCCTTAGAAACAGGGAGACTGTTTTTAGAAGTAACATGGACCAAAAATTTAATGTGAATTGTATAAATTACTTCTCATCAAAGAGCTCAAGTAGCTATCATAATAATGATATCTTTTTTTTTTTTTTACTCACGACATCTTATGAAGTAAAGGCCTGATACTATTGTACTGGTTTTCAAGAAAGAGAAATTTAGTCCCAGAGTGTGTAATAATTTAACTCATGCTTACATAGTGAATCAAGGGCTAACCAAACCCAGCTGGCTCATAGTTTAGTACTGTAGCTACAGAGAAAGATTTTGATGCTGAAAAAGAGTAAAAATAGTATTCCTTTTCCTAATCTCTATGGCTTTAATCTGCATAACCACTTATCTTTAATGTGACTTCTGCTTTTTTTTCCATTTTACATAACTCAACTTCCCACTTCAAAATGTCTCCTTAAAATCGTACTTAAAATAAATCAATACTTTAAAAATGTCATGGAGTTAGAAAATCCTGAATAGATGCTAAAACCAGTAAGTTAAAGTTTGAAAACAGAAAGGATATTTATGTAGTGTTTGCGTCTATCTTCCAAAATGCCATCTTAACCTCAAAGGGGGAAATACTGATCATGTAACTGAGAAACCAGGTAGGTACTTCCTTAGTCAAGAGACTAAAATAAACCCATCAAGAAAAGAATACCCACATCAAGTGCCTCCTAACAGAGAAGACTAGGAAGGACACCATACCACCCCTGGTACCCATGACCCTCCCTAAAATATGTAGCTTGAATCATATCATGAGGAAACACTGGTTCCACTCAAATCAGGAAACATTATACAAGATAATTGACCTTCATTCTTCAAAAACATTAAGGTCAGGAAAGACAAAGGGCTAAGGAACTTGTTCTAGATTAAATGAGACTAAAGTCCCATGAATGTAAATACAATGTGGGCTCCTGGACTCCTGGGCTCCTATAAAGAATGACATTGGGACAACTGAAGAATTTTGAGTCCAGACTGTGAATTAGATAATACATTGTATTCATTAAATTTTCTAATGTTAATAATCATACAGTAGTTACACCAAATAGTATTCTTATTTTTGTTAATGCACATTGAATTATCTAATAGGAAAAAGTCATAATGACACCTTTTCACTCTTAAATGGTTCATATTTTATTTTAAAAAAAGAGAGAGGAGACTAAGGCAAAAATATAAAGAACTGATCAAACTATGTATTTATTTGTTGAACATCTCCAGTCTAGGAAATCCTCATAAGATTTGAGACATAAGGCAGAAACCAGGCAAAAAGACTCTTTAGTTGGCCTTTTATCCAGGCCAATACGTGATTTCTCAAATTCCAAAAATAAAACCAAGTAACTGAATTGACGGAGCACACATCATCTTTACTTTATGGCCTGTTCATCTCTTGATCCAGGTTTTCTCTGTCAAGTAGCAGCTAGTGTTTTATATATTTTCCCTGCACTAAGAAGGATTAGTTTGATTATTAGTTTGTAAGAGCTATTTGCCCATGGTTCCCATCAAATCCTCAATCTTGAGGATGCACGCTACTCAACTGGAAGAAGGTAACACATAAATTTATATGCCTCTCTTCACTCGCTAAATCTTTACATAATCAGAAATAATTTATAAAAGTGGTGATTTCTAGATAATTTTAAAAATGAAAAAAAAATTATCATAAATAAAAGACACTGTAGGCATTATTCTCTGTAAGTCCTCACTCTGCTCTGGTCATAAAGTGGCCTTAATTCAAAGCCCCAGTTTTGAAGCTGCCTCGTAGAATTGATGATCATTAGTTGTAAGATGATTAGGTAAAAAAATTGAATTAATCAGTGGTGATTAAATAAATGAACTTGATATTACTTTGACTTTTAAGTTATTTATTCATTTTGGTAACCATTTAAACTAAATCTGGACATGTACAGGGTAAATATTCATGCCACTGTTTATTAAATGTCAACAAAGTAGCAAAGTGCTTTTACTGCAATGAATGTCATGTAATTTTTTTAAGTTGATTCTTATACAAAACACTTTAAAGCAATACTGGTAAGTGTAGACTATTGAAGTAAATTATCATTTAGTCATCCTTGCAACATTTATGCTTGCCTTTGTCAAAAAAAAACATATAATAATTAGTGTCAAAATGAGATGCAAGATTGCTATTATTGTCATTCAACAAGTATTTATTGGGTGCCTTACAAGTGACATGTACTTATCTAAATGCAGGAATATAAAAATATATGGTGCTACACTATTATCATGGGACATAGAATTCAGTAAAATAGTTGCTATTTTGTTTTTATTCAATAAATATTTTTAAAATGATTACCATAAATACTATACTATTCTAAATGCTACAATATCAGTAGGAGAACTATTCTAAACCTTTATCAAGTTTAAAATTACAATTAAACATTTTAGGGTGTATGAGTTATAAATATTTTCATTTCACATATATGTGAAGTGAGGTGCAAAAAACTGAAGTTACTTCCTCAAGGTCAGAGAGCTAGAAAATAGCAGAATTTGAGTGGTCTAGGTTGAATTTCAACGCTCTACTTGCTTCAGTGTTGCCTCTTAGGATGATGATCTCATTACCATGCCTTCATCATCATCATCATCATCATCCCCAGCATTTATTAAAGACCAGAATTCAAACTTGGTGCACAGCACTTCATAAGCCTTTTCTCAATAATATATCTCAAGGAATTGCGTTGATATCTCAATAAACTTATAAATCAAGTTTACAAATGTGGACACCTCATTCCAGAAAGCTTAAGTTATGTCTCCAGGAACACACAATTTGTAAATGGATGGACTGGAATTGAAACCTTGATCTGTCTTGAATGAATCATCATGATGGTGGTAAGACAAGACACTGTAGTCTAAATGAAGCATGGAACACAGTGCTTTGAATATAGTTGGTGTCCAATAAACAGCTATTTGAGAATGGAGGAAAACAATTCCTCAAAATCCAAGGCATTTCCTGGAGAATGGTGAATTAAGCATTAACTTTCCTCTTCTTGTGTTAAATGTTGAAAGCATTCACTGTGAGTGCCAGGTAACACAGCATCCTTTATTATAGCTTCTCATTTTTTAATTATACCTGGCCAGGATGTTTTTAGTTATTTCAGAGTAGTAGCTGTCTTAAACATCTTTTTTTTTTAATTTTTCAAATGTATATCATTAAATAAATGCATACCATGGTGTAAGAATCCATGCAGAATTTATTCTACATTAAAAAAAAAGACTTGAGGACTTATGGAATTCTGACTTATGGATCAGAAGAGATCCTTAATTCTTGAGTCTTTCCTAGACAGTATAAACATACTGTCCTCATGCTCACCTGAAAGAGTTAACTGCCCTCTTGGAAGAAACACAGCTACCAAAGGACTTTCACTCATCTTGACTCACCACTCAGTCAGGTCATCAGTCTTACTTGATACCTGTTTCAGATTCTCATCACAGATAGTTTCTCTCTCTCTCTCTCTCTCTCTCTCTCTCTCTCTCTCTCTGTTTCCCTCCCTCCTTTTAAAATTTGCTTTTCTTTCTTTCTAATTTTTAGTGAACCAGGAAAAAAAATCCTCAAATGGCAACAATAGTTACATAGGATATATAAAAACAACTGTCTTTAATCTTAAAGTTTAGGAAGAACTTGGCCCTGCTATCAATTACAAAACCAGGAAGTAGTGTTTCAGGAGACAGGACAGATAAAGTGGAGTGAAATAAGACTTGAATATAAAAAGTTTGCAATGCAAAGTTAGATTTGTCAAATGGTGGAAAAGAGAAGATACCAATAGTACACATAGATAAAATGTATCTCCCCTTCATATCTTACTCTCATCTCTCATTCTCTCAGCTACTCTGTGAAGCCCATTATTTGTCTTTCTATTTCCTAAACTTTACAAAGATATCAAAACATTTAGGAACACCAAACAGAAGAGTACATGAGTGACTCTAGGAAGTTAAATGGAAGATGGAGAACAATATTTCTGATAATTGGACTGTCAGATTCTCTAAGTCCTCCAAAAGAACAGAGCTGAATTTCCCCATGTAGAGATATTTTTAAAAGACAAAAATAAACCTAAAATGACTCAGCTAAAACTGGATATAAAATATGCATCCGTGTTCAGAAATCAAATTGAATTCTTGGACTGCAAAGCCACTGGTATTTTGGACTAGATTGTAATAAAAGAAACACCTGACTTAATTTAATAATTATAATAGCTAAGGAGTAGTTTATAAATCTATGTTACTTTATGACAGCAGGATAAGGTAGGTCCAACCTTGCTCACACTTTACACAAAAGATATCTCAGGCACAGAAAGATAAAATTATTTTTTCGTGGTACCAACAAGTACGTGAGAAAATAGAAACCAGAATCCCAGCAATTTAATTTTTGAATCTGCAAACTCAATGCCTACACCCTCTAACATACATATATCCCAACTCCATACATGATGGTCATACACCCTTTACCATAATTATAAAAGATAGAATGCTTGGGGTGTTCATCACCATTTCTTAAGAGTTTACTGCACTTTTATTTTAAGTTAGATTTTTGTCATTCTATTTTCATCTGCTTTAATTGAATAGGGAAGATTCTAGAAGCTCACTTAAGATATGCCATCTCTCTTTGCCTTCTGCTGCTCAGTCATAATTCATCATGCAGGAAGCACTGAGAAATTCTAAACTGCCATTTCATTAACAAGGGCAGCACAGGGCTGGCCTTGTTGTAAATGAAGAGAGCAAACTTGGGAAATTTTTAGAAAAAAATCTACTTTGGAGAGTTTTATTTAGACATCAAATAACAAAGGCCTGTTTACTGAAGAAACCTGAATAACATCCAGATGCCAATCCCTGGGAGTTCTTGAAGAATAAATATAGCTCTTCAACATATTGACAGAAGTTAACCTATTTTGAAACTCAGCATTATTTCCTAGAAATATGAATCGGTATGTCACAATTATTTATTCAGTCATACAATAAATGTTACACCTGCTCTTTGCAAGATGCTAAAGTTTCAATTATAAACAAGTCGAAGGCCCTATTTAGAGAAGTTCATGGTCTTATTGGGAGGAGGAAAAAGTTACATTAGACAGAGAGAGACACAAGAAAATGAAAGGTAATAATACAGTTAAATTTACAGTGATGAGAGAGAAATTACAAGGTATTATGGGATTAAAAGAAGAAATGCCTAATTATGACAAGGACCAGGAATCACAAAGAGATATCTGGGGAAACTTCATAGAGGGGCAAATACAGTGCAAAGACTTGAAAGATGAACAGGGACCCACTTGCTGAACAAGGGTAGAAAGATGGAAGATGGACAATGACTTTTAGTTGCCCAGAAAATTAATTTAAAATCCAATTCACATTTTATATATGTGTAAGGTAATATTAGTTGAATGCTTATTTTTGAATGTGATTTGTTGAATATTCTTGGGAACATTAGTTGAATAAATATTTACGGACAATTTCATGTCTCTGATTGGAATGTTAATCATGAGCAGTGGCTCTCTCATAATCACCAAGACACTGGTCACCTTCAGAAAAAGGAATATTCATTATTATGCAAAGCACAGGTATGAAGACACAAATTGGTGTAAATATACTTTGTATACAACCAGAAATATGAAAAATTGTGCTCTATATGTGTAATAAGAATTGTAATGCATTCCACTGTCATATAAAAAATTTTAAAAATCCAACTTAAAAAAATGGTTAAATCCATTTTAAAAAAAGAAATATTGCAAATGATGTTGATTATTAGAGTTGACATCCATTGAAACTCCTGCCATCATAATAACACATCATACATCTCATGTATCATTGCTTAAAAGTTGTATAATGAATCATATCTATAAATCTACAAAATAATGAAAGGTTTATTAAGTCAAATCTCTCCAGTCTCAGCCCACTAATTACTCTTTCTTGCCACATATATGAGAAGTAGGCCAACCAAGAAGATCACTGCAACTGGGTGGCAATACATTTTAACTCTCAAGGGACACTTGGTCTGAATGAAATCAAAGATACAGAAAGAAAATATGGGCACAATTTAACTTAATTTGAAAAATATATAAACCGTCACTTATGTGACCCCTGCCTTCTTGTATCTTCTAATTCTACCAAGGAACCTGAAAGGGTGGTGAGTCAACTAAATAAACATTGACATTGTATAGTATGTTAGAAAAAGGATTCTTGGTTAAGTTCCATGGGAGCAAGCATAGAAGATTGGCAGTTCTGAAGGCACCAGCACAGGGAGAGAGGATACACTATGGAAACATAAGGATCAGGGTAAATCTCACAAAGACTTGAAGAGTGTGCAAGGGTGTTAGCCCTAGGGACATGTGGAGTAAATGTAGTCTGAGTAGAGGGAAAAATTAGGATAAGACACTGAGATGGGTGTGTGTCTGTTTTTTTTTTTAAGAAATAACAAGCATGTCATTGTGGTTGGAGAAGAATAAAAGAAGAGTAGAAAAGTAATAGATGAAGTCAAGGAGATGACATGGGGGTGACAGAACACCTAGGTCTTATGGACATTGAAAAGACTTTTACTTTTTTCTGAATGACCTAGGCAGCCTGTGAAGGGCTTTAAAAATTGGTGACTTGATCAGACTTAAGTTTTAATAACTGTCTCTGACTGTTGTTTTGAGAATCAGGGTGGAATGTGGAAGGTGCAAAGCTGGTCAACCAGTTAATGAGCGGGTGTAATTTACAGCTGAGACATGACATTTGCTGGAATCTGAATGACATAAGTGGAAGTAGCAAGAAATGTTTCGAGTCAGGATCACTTTAAGATAGAGTCAACAGGTGTGTAAACTTGCAGGCACTTCCAGCATTCTATGCTTAAGGGCAAAGAAGCTCCTGTAGTTTTGAGGACAGTTCTCCTGAGAAGGTACATTTGTGAGACAGGGATCAGAAGCAACTCAGACAGAAGCTGGAAAATAGGACCTGAAGGGGAACGGAGGAGAAGTGACATTATCTACAGCACATCCAACACCAAGCAGTAGTTGACTCTGAAAGTAGAGTGTTTAGGGGCTGCGGTTGTGGCTCAGTGGTAGAGCACTCGCCCAGCATGTGTGAGGCACCAGGTTTGGTGCTCAGCATCACATAAAAATCAATAAATGAAATAATGGTATTGGGTCCATTAACAACTAAGAGAATTTTGAAAATAAATAAATAAGATAAAGGTACAACCTTCTACAACCCCCCCAAAAAAAAATTAAATAAAAATGTAGAGTGTTCAGAAAAGAGTCTGAGCTAGAGATGCGTACTTCAGAATGTTGAAAAACAGACATATAGAGAGTAGATGGGTTCATCACAGGAAAAAGTATAGATGGAGAGCAGAAGACCAAAGACTGGCCCTGAGAACTGTCAGCATTGAATAGTCAGCAAGGAGGAGCATCCACCAGAATTACCAGTGAGGCCAGGAGAAGAAGCAGGAAACTGGAGTATTGTGTAAAAGTCAAGTGAAAACTTAGTGCATTGAGGAAGAAGGAGTGATCAACTGCATTGAATGCTGGTGAAAGGACAGAAAAGACAACAGCTCTCAGCTGGTGATGACCCTTGGATTTGGAAACATGGAAGTCACTGGGTGATCTTGACTGTTCCAGTGGAAGAGTGTGAGGAAAAGCCAGTTTGAAATGTGTTGAAAAGAAAGCAGAGTAGAAGAATGGGAGGCTAGGGAATTTAGATGGCATTTCTAGGGATTTACTAAAAAGGGAGCAAATAGATGGTGTGGTAAGGGCAGAGCAAAAGGGAACAAGAAAAAATTGTTTTGTTAATAAAAGAAAAAATGAGAGATATTAGAGCACATATGCTTACTACAGGAGATGATTCAATAGAGATGCTGCATGATCTCTCAGAGGAATTTTCTGCTTTGCAAGGATCATTTGAGAGGCAATTTCTGTAACTCTGTGATACAGGAGAATCCACAGGAATGCACAGAAACCTGAACAGTGGTCCACAAGGTGGACAAAAACCATGCCTAGAAGTGAACCTAAATTATGTAATGTCCCCAATCCCCTCAATATGACTCCTTTAATAGTCAATTATTTGGCTTGTTAAAATGCTTTCAAAGTTAAAGTAAATGAGAGTCATCTTTTCCGTTATCAAGAATTTATGCTTGATATTCAATAGCAAGTTGTAGGTGATTTGCAAAGGTAGATGGTCCATACTGGGGATAGATAGAAACCGAATATAATAATAATCAAATACATATTTTTAGATTTTTACTATTTTAGGGTTTTATTATACCAATCAAATGTACCATCCTGAAATAATATGATGTAATTCAAATGCACTATTTTGCAGAATGTTTAAGAGTATCTCTGGCTTCTTCCCATGCAATCTCCTATAATCCCCTCCTCCTAGCTGTGATCAACAAAATATCTCCAGATATTGCCAACTATTTCCATTGGGACAAATTCCCCAACCTGGATGGGGATCGCTGGTCTATATCAAACTGGGCAAACTTTCAAGAAAGTCACTCTATTCTCCATTGTACACATTAAAAAAAAAAACTAGAGAATTCAATTTACCAATACAGATGTTCAAATTAAGGGTTCTACGTTAATGGGACTAAAGAAAAACTTCAAGTCATTCTTACATGCAGATTGAAGGTCTCTTACAAATTTTCCCTATAACAAAAGGTTTCTGAAGACACAATAACATAGACAGTCCTGATCTATTGCATTAAATTGAAATAATCAATTTATGAATCTATAGTAACATAGAAAATTAAGCACATTCTAACAAAAAATAGTATTCCCTAATTTCCAAAACTGAATGAACCCAATCTGGCCATATTTCATGAATCATCTGTTTATTAAAAAATTATTTAACATCTCTTATGCACAAATCCCTCTGGTAGAAAGATGTATAAATTGCAAGAGATAATCAAGAAGAAAGCAAATGGTTTCAGACAGAATAACTGTGCTATCCCAGGAAAGCACTTGATCCATTGCCATATGAGTAATAGAGAAAGCATAATAATTAGAAGTTCCAAAGAATAGTAGATATTTGAGAATTGGACAGTTGGAAGCCTTCTTGGAAGAGTGGGACTCAGGTTACTGATGGAATAATTAGGAGATAAGAATTGGAGGAAATGTCAGAAATAATGATGAAGTGAAAGCAGGGAGGGCAAGGTGATGCATTGGGAATTTGGAAGAAAATGGGTAATAACCTAGGATGGATAAATGCATGAAATTCACGAGACATGAGTTTGAAAATGCAGGCGAAGTTAGATTTCAAAGTTTCAAGTGATAAGCTAAAGAAGTTTGTCTTTAAGAATTGTATGTTTACAAAAGTTTTGTTTTGGAGCTAAGAGTACAATGAACACTGTTGCACAGAAGATTAAACTGGGAATAGTTATACAGAACTGATTACAATGGTTCTTCCCAGGAGACTCAGAAGATATAGTGGCCAAGTAGGAATATATTCCAGAACATAACACAGAAATGAGATTTTTAGCTTAGAGCAGGAGTAGTAATGGCAAATAAACTATGATCATTCAAAGCATGTCTGCCTGATTGAGCTAATAGAGGACCATAGGTTAACTTCAGCAATTATAATCATGTTGTCTCTGATCAATACACAGTAGATTGTGGTCACACAGTCATGAAGATGGTTCCAATCAATGATCAGACTAGTGATTGCCACCAAGCAATCAGTCAAGCTTCTTTGCTTCTCCTTTCTAGATAGTTTTCTTTATTTTGTTGAGTCGCCTTAGGTTTCTCTCTCTCTCTCTCTCTCTCTCCCCCCCCCCCCGTACTTTAGTGTATCCTCAGGTGCTCTACAGCTTGCTGTGCAGTGGGAGCATTTCCTAACAGCACCCTCGATATTATTAATTAACTAAGCTCTCTAGGGAGTGTGACTCAGAGGTGTTATCTATACAAAGAACAGGGAAATGACAAACTGAGACAATTATCCGAGTCAAAGAATCCACTACCATAAGTGACAAAGCCTACATGAACTAAATGTTACCTGTAAATCGGCTTAAAGGCTCAGGAGAGTGGCCTTCATACATTGCTTTATCATTTCATTGTATATTATTCCCGTTCTTCTTCCTGTCCTTCCAAGGCTTATCTTTATTTCTGCCCAACATTGACTCTTCCACTTTAGACAGAATAACTAAATAAAATATCAGCCAACATTGTAATGTCTAAAGAATTCTGATGAAGAAAGATGTAGAATAGTTAATATGGGAATTTTAGATCTCTACAGATAATATTGAGAGTGAATTTCCTAAACTTAAAGGATACAATCAAAATCATTGTGCAGATGATGGTATTATTAACAATATCTGAAATACCTTAGATTGGATTGGAGAAGTCCCACATGATTCCAAAGGCTCAGGAAAGCCCCTCAGGCCACCCCCCAAAAAATGTCCCATCTGCTTACTGATGCCTGAAATCACATGGGAAAAGTTTCATTTCTTAGCCCAAAGCATTCAGTTCCTGTTAAAAGGCAAATCTCTTAGATATGACAATATTCTAAGTTGTTGTGATATCCCAGAAAAAAAAGACTTCAAAAAAATGTCTTTAGATTTTAAAAAAATAGGGATTATGAGGTCAATGGACTCTGGGAAGGATAGAATGGTACAACCTTAACGGATAGGGGCATGGAGAAGAGAGAAAGCGGACTATAAGGGACAAGGAAAATGTGAAATACATCTGGTAGCATGGAAAAACAACTTATCTTTTCTGGATCTGAGAGTAGATATTGTTAGCTGAGAATGTGTTTTTCTTACCAATTTATATCTTATTTCAGGTGTTGCAGAACTCAAAGTAAGTATATCTCTGCAGATGTGTAACTAGATTGGGAAGTAACTATTTTAGCCTTTTAAAGATAATTGTGATGTATCTTTTAGTTTGGAATTTGATGGATGGAAATTACCCTAATCCACCCCCTCTTGGTTGATTTGCAGTATTTCTCTTTTAAATATAGCTGTGCAAATCTAGTAATTTGCTTGGAAAATAACAAATTTTTTGGTCGAGCACATTATAAACAGAATTATATTACTGACCAAATTTACATTTGCTTAAACATACTAATATTGATAAACTTTCCATATCCTAACTATACTTCAGAAAAATCACTTATAATTAAATGAGACATTAAAAATTTCTAAACTCTCATTTAGCTCTGAATGAGAAAACAACAGCAAAATATTTTACTTTTCATATTCCTGATAAATATCTTCTCAAATTTTTTAAAAAATTAGAAAAATATAGTTTTATCACTTTTAAAGCAGAAACACATAACCAATGTAGTTAGGAATTGTTATTCTGTCATGTCTGTTTCAAGGACTTAAGTTGTTAACATATCTTAAAACATGAATTTTGAAGATTTGAAGGATCTTCAATTTATTCTGTTTAAACAGAGAACAAAACTAAATCAGAGAGGTTAATAATGCATACAAAGACTTCACTAAAGAAATTCCTTGATGTAATTTCCTAATTCCCTTCAGAGTTAACACTTTATCATAGTGTTATGCCCCATTAAAAACGGCAAATAGACTTAAGGGCTTAGCTTTGGGTGGTTCAATGTAGATACCCATATGTTTACATTCTTATGAAACTCAGGGAGAAATTAGAGAACATTCCTCAGGTGGGACAATTCAGAAGAAAGAATGGAGTTTCCAATTTGTATTAATTACTCAGGAAATTGAGGTCCAAAGAGGTCAAGTGGCCAAATTTCATACAACTAGTCACTGGTAAAGTTGGAAAGAGCACTGTAAACTGTTTAATCAACTCAGCAGCCTCTTTAGATGTAAAACAAGCAGAAAGGTAGGTGTTGGCCCACGGATGGAAGACTAGGGAAGGGTGGAGCTCGAATGACAGGAAACCTTGGATGGAGTTGAGAGGTAAGAATGGCTTGTGAGAAAGTAGGTAGCCATGACCAAAAGTGTCCCCTGATATTAGTTCACGTTTGTCCCTCACATTTCAAATGTCCAGGATGCAAAGACAGTGGTTGCATGTGAACAAACAGTAATTCCAATAAAGAAAGGGAGGAGGTTAAAAAGGAAAGGGAAGAAACTACATACTATGGGAATTAAACAAATCAGACTTCCATTAAAGCACCAATTTTTTTTTTGCAGACTATTAGCATACTTTCCTAGGCAAGGTCCTCTCTCACAATGCATAGAAGATGCAAAATCTAACTCTTGTGACTATGGTTGTACTACAAAAAGCACATAATCCCTTCTTCTTTAAGTATTTGAGTACTCCCCCACCCAGACATTCTTTCATAGATTAATAATCAGGTCACATCATCTTTCTATCCTCTACCCTGTTTCTAGCACTGAGCAGAATGCTTGCATAGTAGGGTCTTGAAATCAATATTTGTCAAAGTAATAAAAAAATGACTATATAGACAAAGTGATTTAACCTAAACCATTACTTTAATTATGTGTGTGTGTTTGTGTGTTTGTGTGTGTCGTACTGGGGAATCAATCCCAGGGCCTCATGCATGCTAAGCAGGCACTCCACCACTGGGCCACAAACTATTACAAAACTATTACTATTAAAACTATTACTTTATTTAAAAAATGAACATTTCTGAATGGTTACTTAATAACTCATAAAGAAGACGAAGAAGAGAATAAGAAGAAAAAATACACAGCATTGCACCCCAATGCTAACGACACAATTAGCAAAACATTTCTCAAATTCTATCAGCGCAAATATATACAGAAAGAAGCCAGCCACCTGCGGCATTTCTCTGTAGATATACATCAAGCTTCTACTATTGAAAGGCAGATGTCAAACGATATCATTCACCAGTCTCAGTGAATGAGGTAACATGAGATGAGAGGTAAGAGGATGATGAGATAAACTGTAAACAGAAATCAGAACAATCTAGATTAAAATTCTGCCTTTTCTATAGGCTATCTACAGAACTTCAAGCTGCTTATTTAAAGCTTCTAAAAATTAGTTGTGACACATAAAATGTGAAAATAGTATTTAAATATAAGATTGTCATGAAAGCCAAAAGAACTAATGCATATAAGCCACCAAGAAAAATGCCTTTTGCAGAGTGAATACTGAAAGATTGCTCTCTTCCCATAAGTTCTTGACCTGCAGTATCAGACTCATATATTACAGTAGGCAACATATGGCTACTATGCCCTTTGAATAGAAGAGTTGACCCCAAAACAAAAGCCCTATCAGTTGTGCTTGGACACATTGTCCATACTTTGCATCTTAGCTTTATCTCATCCAAGAACATTGGGCTGGCTCAGTGGCATAACCCCATAATCCCAGTGATTTGGGAGGCTGAGGCAGGAGAATGGCAGGTTTGAGGTCAGAGTCAGCAACTTAGTGAGGCCCTCAGCAACTTAGTGAGACCCTGTATCAAAATAAAGAAATAAAATAAAAAGAGCTAGGGAGATGGCTCAGTGACAAAGTGTGCCCGGGTTCCATCCCCTGTATGAAAAATAAATACATAATAGTCATTCATTGATCCACTGGAATGAGAGTGGCTATTTCAATAAACATATAAGCACTTTGTGTCCCCCAAAGGGGGTGATGCTAGGATCAGCCAGTATGGCCTAAGGAGATAAGTGGGATCTGCTCTTCTACCCCCACCCCCCGAAACTGAAAATGAGGGCAGTTTGGCAAAGATGGGTCACATATTCATCAATCCCTGTTGTCCTTTTTCTGAGACAGGAGCTGGACTACATTGCTCAGTTTCTCTTTAAATGACACCTGGCTAGAGAAATGAGTTCTGACTCACTTCCAACTGCTGGAACGTGAAGCAGAAGCTTCGCAATCCTTCCTCTGAATCTCCATGCTGCTCCTCCTTCCGACAGCTGGTGCAGATGAGCGTGGTGACTGAAAGTCATCAAGATGAAGGACACTGGCTTACAAATTGATTTATAAACAGGGTCCCAGTAATCTGGACATGACTAAGAAATGAGAGATGGTTGTGAATCTACACAAATTTAGGAGGAAATGTCCTTTAGGAGGGAAATATTGTCACTGTTCAAATTCAAGTGTGACTGAACAAGTTATCTGAGCAAACAAGGGCCGGCTGCTCAAGAACTGGAGATGCCAAGTTGAAGGAGACACACTTAGTTTGGGCACTTTTATCAGTGATTACTGTTATGCAATGAGCAACACAAAAGCAAAAGGATTTGAAGAAGTCAAAAGCACCCCCATTGTCTAAATATCTCCTCAGTTTCCTTGCAGTGAACCCTAATTGGCCAGGTCAAGACTGTAAGGTAAGAGGGAAATAAGTCTCTGGAGGAAATGCCCTTGTGTTTTAATTCCCCCATTTGTTAAGAACCAAATACCTATTTATTGAATAAAAAGATGAATGTGGTTGACTCTCTCCCAAGGTTGTCTCAATGTTTAACCTCTGAAACAGAAAGAAAAGCTGTTTTTATTCATTGATGAATAGGGTGACACCTGTATATGCTGGGTTTCCAGTGACCTTCTGAGAACAATAACATTTAAGTGGTGGGGGATTTATAACAATGGTGGGGCAGAGTTCAAAGGTCAGCTACAAAGGAGTCTCTTCCTATCTCAGGGACTTCAGTCAAGAACAAAAAGGGCAGATGTCCAAAGACATGACATCCAGAGGAGAGAGTTACTGACAGTAAAGGTGAACTGCTCCTTTAAAATGCCATATCAGAATGGCCCTCCAGTGGAGTGCTGACAGCAATGAGCAAATCAAAAGGAAATCAAATAAGCCCTGAATGAGGATAGCACAACACTGAACTTGGTATTAACATTAATTCTATTGCAAAACAACAACAACAGCAACAAAAAGATACAGAGATTTCTTTAGAAATATATGTTTGACAAAATAATTTGGTCTTACATTCTAAATCTAAGAATTTAGAATTCAATTGCATTTGATTTCCCATTCTATAAAATACAATTGAAATAACCATTAACAGATTATTACATGGAATTGATGAATTTACAAATTCCAGATGTTACAGTCTCTCTGGAACAAAGAGAGTGCAGTGCCAACTACTTAAATTCCAAGGAAACAAGGAATGCTTTCCCTCCGTGTACATTTTTTGCAGATAGAAAGCCTGCAGTTGCTTTTTTTTTCCATATTATTTATGGCTAGAGAAAGTTATCAACACACCAAATGCAATAGGTCACTCTTCAAACTTGATTCGTTTCTGCTTTAGCAACAAGTCCTTGAACTATGGAAATTCTATAAGCCAGTCAATTTGTTCTCAGAACCAATTCCAAAATGAATCGGTTGGAGGCACAGATGTAAAAGATTCAAACTCTGAACTGAATCCAAAAATATTACAATAATCACTTTCATTTTGCCAGATTCGGCTGACCGCTTTTGATGACTTTATGCCTTCCCCAGAATTTGTGATCAGCTATGACTCTAATACATAATGACAAGTGTCGATAATTAGCTCCTTAATACTGAATTACACCAATGTCTAGCATTTTTATTATTCTGTACGGTACCATAGGCAGGGATGGATGGCTATGGTGTCCAGTTCTGCCTGCACCTCCAGCTGTGTCCTCATCCTTCACATGCCCCGTTCTGCTGCAGTCACTTTCTAAGTATCGGACTGTAGTTCCACCATTCCTGCTCTCTCTGCTTTCTCTTTCATCCCTCTGTACCTGCTATATTACTTCTTCCTACTTAGGGTATCCTCTTTCCCTCTATTTGATGACTTCCCACTAGTTCTTGAAATTTTCCCCCAGACATCATGTTAGGGAGACATTGTGTGACCAGACATGTTACTTCCTATCATACTTTTGACCATAGCACAAATCCCAATGGGCACTAGTTAATTATTATTTTTCTGTGTTTTACTACAAACTCTTTGAAGGTCCCAATGTATTTCATTTGAATTTCTTTGAATGAATAATGAAAGACAGCAGAAAATCAAATTTTATGTTAGTCTCAAGTATCCTAATGAATACAATAATCAATTGATATAAAATTATTGAATCACATGCATCTTTGGTAAGACTGTGTACCCTCAGAGAATATTCACTGTCTAATAGCCCTCATGTAGAACACATAAATATTGGGTGGATTGATGTGCTCATAAATTTTGTTAGATATAGTATCATTCCTGCTAATTGCGGTACTGAAAATAGTCAATTTTCCACCCCTCATGCCTACCTAATGCATTAATTCAGTAATTAATTTCCATATTGTATTCAGTTTTCTCTTTGGTAAACACACATCTAAAAATCTTTACAACCAGAGAATGGATATGATTATTGACACTCTCATCTTTATAAAACATTTCTTGAACCCCAAGTATTTAATCATTTTTGAGAAAGAGAATCAGAAAACCTTGAGTCATATTAATTTCTATGCAATTATTGAGTACATTCACCTGTTTATTTAACCAATTTTATCATATATTCAATATATTTTGTAATATTCGTATATTTCTAAGCTGCATAGTAACACAATTGTTAATGAAATATGCAGTCCTTTTTATCATGGAGTTTGTATATCAAATGTATGTAGAGAAAAGTGAGCACAATTTTACAACACAGTTGGTAGCTCTAAAAACAAGTGAAAATTATTGTCAGTTAGGGAATGCTTCCCATCTCTAATGTCTAAGCCATAGTATCAATGAGTAGAAGACAAGAATGGATGTAGGAAAACTAGCTAGAGAGTTGTTTTAGTAATTTGGGTGGGGTAGGCATGACTGGATTTGCTATTCATTCATTTGAAAGGTAGAAAGAACAAAATTAGGCAAGTGAGAGGAAACAGGTTCTGGGTAAATCAGTATTATATTCATCACAACAACAAAAAAAAGAGGAAATCATGCTTTCTTAGAGTGTGTAGAGAGAAGAGTTGACAAGTTTAGTTTTGAACATATTACTACACTACTGTTGAGAGCTGCAGCCAAAGCCGCCCCAGCAAACTTCCAGCTGATTGGCTCACCGACAGCAAACTTCCAGCTGATTGGCTTACCGTGGCCCCAGCAAACTTCCAGCTGATTGGCTCCTCTGCGGTAAGGCAGTTTGCTGGGGCCGCTTTGGATGTGGCTCTCAACATACTCCTTAGGAAACATCCAAATGCAGTTGTCCAATGTGAAGTGTGATATATGAATCTGAAGCTTTACAGTTGGAAATTACCAGTTTATGAAAATTAATTAAAACCACTAGTGTGAATGTGATCTCTTGAGGAGAATGTACATTGAGATTCTTTGATCTCCTAAATGTTTTTCTGATTGGCGTACATTAAGATTCACTCTTTTTGTTGTAAAGTTCTATGTGTTTTGACAAATATATATTAATTTTAGTTAAGTCCAATTTATCAGTTTTGTCTCTCAAGGATTGTGCTTTTTGTGTTCTGTCTAAAAACTCATCACTGACCCTGAGGTCACACAGATTTTCTCCTGCTTTTTATCTGAAAGTCATGGATTTGCTTTTTACACTTAAATATACTATTCATTTTTATCTGAGTTTTGAAAAGTGTAAGGTCTATCCAGGTTTTTCTGTTTGTATACAGGTATTTAATTGTTCCAACACCATATGCTTGAAGTGTTCCAAACCAGATGGCTATGTTTTTGCAGGTCTTTTATGGATCCTTTCTTTTGTTATGTTTCCACGTGTCTAGTCTTTCACAAACTTGATTAATCTACCTTTAAATTTAATTTAAATCCTCTAACTTTATTCTTCAGATTATGATTGCTACACTTGGTCTTGTGCCTTCCAGTATAAATTTTGCAGTCAATTTGTTGATCTCTAAATATAGCTTGCTGGTTTTTTTTTTTTTTTTTTTTTTTTTACTGGAATTGCATTGAATGTTTAAATGCAATTGGAAATATTTGACATCTTAACAGATACTGAGAGTTCTAATTCATGAACATAGACTATCATTCCATTTATTTACTCCCTTCTTTTTACTTACATCAGTGTTTTATAGTTTTCTTCATATGGATTTTGTATATGTTTTGTTAATTTCTGCCAAAATATTCCAATTTTGGGTGCTATTGTAAGTGGTATTTTCAAATATTTTTTAAATCCAATTATTCATTTTTATCCATCAATTGATTGTGTATAACCATCCTCCTCCTTTGCTATACTTCTTAATTCCACAAATATTTTGTAGATTCTTTGGGATTTTGTATTCTATGTAGATAATTGTGCCATCTGAATGAAAACATTTCAGTTTTTCTTCCTGTGTTTTTGTACACTTTACTGTTTTTTTCTTGTATTGCAATAGCTTGGATTTCTAATACAATGTCATTTAGTAGTGATAAAAGTGGACAATATTTCCCTTTTCTCTATTTTCAAAGGAAAGCATTTCACCATTAAGTATAATATTAGTTGCAAGTTATAGATATATTACTCAAGTTAAAAAATTCTACTCTGTTCCTATGTTAGTTTTTTTTTAATCACATATGTGTATTAGGTTTTTTAAAATATTTATTTTTTAGTTGTAGTTGGACACAATACCTTTATTTATTTATGTCTTTATATGGTGCTGAGGATCGAACCCAGGGCCTCAAATGTGCAAGGCAGGCACTCTACCACTGAGCCACAAACCCAGCCGGCCGCTGTGTATTAGGTTTTGTCAAAAGCTTTTTGGAAAGCAATTATTATAATCATATTATTTTCTCCATTATTCTGCTGATATGGTTGATATGGTGGGTTTTTCTTTCTTTTTTTTTATATTTTAGAGTAGGCTATACAAGGATTTTCAGAGCATTTATCTGACTTGCTTTTTCTCTGAGCTTTCTATGTCAGTGGTTTTGTGTCTGTCATCCATTTTGAAATATTCTTGACCACATTTTTAAATTTTTTTTCACTTTCTTTCCTTTTTGCCATTCTAGTCACATGTATGGTACATTTTGAAAAATTATCGCCCAGTTCTTGAACATTGTGAATTTTTACTTTCACTTTGCATTTCAGTATGGCAAATTTCTATTACGCTATCTTCCAGTTCACTGACTGTTTCGTTGGTTGTGTTCAGTCTCCTCATGAGTTATCAAATGTATTCTTTATTTCTGTTAGGGTATTTTTTATAATTTCTAACATTTCCTTTTAAAATTTGTAGGCTTTCCACCTGTCTGCTTGCAGTACCATCTATCATTGCATTTTTAAAATGTTTCCATTAGAATATTTAATATATTAGTTATAAGTATTTTAATGTCACCATGATTTAAATATTTGTATCATATCTGAGTCAGTCAGTTTTTGATGATTTGCCTCAGATGGTGATGTTTGTTGCCTTACTTTGTGACTTGTAATTTTGGGTTGAATAAGAATAGAGATAAATTATGTTTTATTTTGAGGATTTTCAATAATCTGGTTGTGTTTGATATTCATTGTGGCTATCAATAATGGGTAAATCAAATTCATGTAGTATTCTTGTTTCTATTTCCCCTCTTGTCTTTGGACTTCCTCAAATACTTTTTCACAGAGATGCTGGGTTGTGCAAAGTTTTTCAATTTAAATCCATTATTATTATACTGAAGTCTGTGGGTGTGAAGGAAGGAATGGGGAAAGGGGGGTTTCATAATCTTTTTGTTAAATCTGTGTTTCATGAATCTATGTCTCAAAGTTGTAACCCTCATCAGTGTTTTTCCAGTGTTAAGCCTGTTTCTTTTTCTCTGCCCCATCCCGGGCTAAAACTTACAGAACATTTCCCTTAAAGCCTAACTCCTATAGACCACTTTGTCTTTATTTCTCCTTCCATAAACCAGGAAGACTAGAAGTGTCTGGATGGAGCTGAATGCCCTCCACACTTTTGGATAAAGCTCTGGAAAATCTTCCATCTTGCAAAGAGATCCTTTGTTATGCGGGAGGCTCTAAAAGTACCTCACAATGATTATTCTACCTTCTGTTTGACATCAGATGGATATCTTTCTTTGTTTATCACCATGAGAAACTGGAGGTTAATTCCACAAAAGAGCTGAGACTCTCTAAATCTGTGGTGTCTCTTTTTCACACAAAACCATGCCCAGCCTCCAACAATCTAAGTGCTTCTAACACTTTATGGTTCCAGGATACCTGCCAATTAGTGGCTCCCAGCTGCATCTCCCTGTACAAGGCTGTCTTTCCATGTTTCAGAGTATGATTCACCCTGAGACCTTGGTTCTCCTATGGATCCAGGAAAAGTCAATATTTTTTATTTTGTACTAACTTTCTTCACTTAATAATTAGCATGATTACTTCTGAGCTCTTTTCATGTCAGAGCTGAAACAAGAATCATCCTTCTATATTTTTCTACCAGATATTTTATCTCAGCATATGAAGTTCTGCAATCTCCAATGACTCCATGTTATTCGTAACTTGGTTTTTCCTTATTTTTCTCATTCAAATTTCTAAAAGATTTGTATCATCCTGTCTTTATTTCATCTCCCATTCACTTTACCAGGTCTTGATTCCCACCCACCAAATTACTACAATTGCTCCTAAACTATTAATGATCTCTTTTTTGTCAATGCACAATCAGGAGTTATTATCCTCCTGATTATCTATCTCACAAGTGATATATAATCATTGCTTCTTTGATACTTTCCCTCTTTTGACTTCCACAATATTATTCCATCACTATTTTTCTATTCTCCTCTAATTTTTGTGGTAGTTTCTCTCCCTGAGATCCTCCACTGCTTACCGTCTAAATTCTGGAAATTCCAGGGTTTGTTGTTGCTCCTTTCCCCTCTATTTCTGGAAATTGACTTAAGAAATTTTGTCTATATGCATTGTTCCTAATATGTGATAATTATCAAGTCCACATCTTTAATATGCTTTCTTTTGCTCAATCCTCATTTCTAACTTCTTGTTGAACATATTTTCTTTAATATCTCAGAGGTATGTCAATTTTTTCATTTTGAACAATGGACATTTTTATTGATTCTTCTTAGTTATACATGGCAGTAGAGTCCTTTTTGATAAATTTATACATGCATGGAATGTAACATATTCCAAGTAGGGCCTGAGTCTTGTGAATGTACACATACAAAAAAAATTTAAAATAGATGCTGTATTTTATCATGTGCTTTTACTGCATCCATTGAAATGATCACGTGATTCTTGTCTTTAATTCTATTTATTTGGTGAATTATATTTATTGATTTTGTTATGTTAAATATTTTAACATTTTGTTATGTTAAATTACATCCCTGGAATGAACCCCACTTGACTGTGGTGCACTATCTTTTTAATGTGGTTTTGTATGCAATTTGGTAATATTTTGTTAAGAATTTTTGCACCTGTGTTAGTCAAGATATGGGTCTTAACTTTTCTTTCCCTGATGTGACTTTGTCTGGTTTTGATATCAGGGTATCACCAGCTTCAAAGAATGAGTTTGGAAAGGTTCTCTCCTTTTCTATAGGAATCAAATGTTTTTACAGCTAAGTCACAATGTTAAGCAAAATGTCTGATATAATATATTAAATACCTGTTCTGATTTATGTTGTAACAGAAATATTGATAAATATATATGGAAACAAGCTTCTTAATCGCATATATACTTTTCATTATTATATTATTACATTAACATGTCATTAATATTATCATAATTTGCTGAACTGCTCTCATTAAAAAGTAGAGCTTGGTATGCTTGTCTCCAGTTTGAGGCTTGGGCAAGGAACTAAGAGTAGTCATGACCTGAATTAATGTTTTACAATTGTTATTTGTTATTCTCTGAATAGTTTCACATACTTTATCCCATTAAGTTCCTATGGAACAATTTACTGTCACTCTACAGTACACACTTTATTAGTTAATATTCTTATTTTTTTTATATGATTTGCACTCCATTGCCACATGGTAAAAAAGGATTAAACAAATTGGGCCTGCAAAGGAGTTTCACTATTTCTTGTTACAGTAGGGGAACATTATTAGCTCTATGTCAACTATCATTCCAACCATTAGAAATGATTTGCATAATTACAGTATAATTTTAATATATTTGCATTTAAAATTGCAATTGAATTAAGGAATTTTGATGAAAAATTATGATATCTTCATGAGAATTTTGCCTAGGCTTTGATATTTCTTATAGGGTTTATCTACCTCTTTGTTCTTTAAAAGGTATCATACATGAACAAGTAAAAGTATCATGCATGAAGCAGTTTATTAATCAAAGACAAATAAATACATATGAAGGCAAAATGATAAGATTAGTAGTAATTTCTAATATTGACATGAAATAATAATTACCTTATGAGTTGCTCATCTTCATAAATATGAACAGTTGGTTCTCAAGGACACTGTGAATTTTGGTTTTAAATTTAATTACTGAGTAGTCACTAATTCCAGAACTTCTTAAAGGTTGAAGATCATGCTTCCCTGGACATCAGGGTCATCTCTGGTTTGATCTTGGGTCCAAATGAATTTAGACTGAGTTAATCACCTTCTTTCTGAAATACAAACAAGCAAGGGCTTTTCATTTTGTTAAAGGCATGAAACATCAACTATGCTTCATGGCTGAAAACAATGAATACTGAAGGATAACCAAAAAATTAAGAGGCACTTTCAAAAGGTAACTAATCCTGTGGTCAATATCTTTCTAATATGTTAACTTTTAAGAGAAGGAAAAAAAAAAAACCTGAACAAACCCTAGAGATGATTGTAAATGAGGAGATTACATACTCAAGACTAGAAAGTTAAAAACAGAGAAATTGCAGATGGATCTTGAGAGTTTAAGATGTAAAAGAAAATCAAGTGAATGAGATTTAATTTAGATAGACAAAGTGCCTTTATAAGAAGAATAATGCCAACGGGATTTATAAATCAAGTGAATACCAATTAGAAACCAAAATAGAAGACAAGAACCACAAAAAAGTAGAGTTTTAATGTGAAATGATAAAACTAAAGATTTATATTTTGGACAAATTTTACAAGTTTTTTTCACTAATAAAAGAATAGAAAATTTCTGAAGCAGGTTTTTATTCTTTATATGTAAAATGAAACATCTACACTTGAAAGAAGGAGTGTATTTTTAGCAAAATATACCCAGGATTATATTTCTATCTAAATATACTCATTCAGGAAACAGAATAATTAAACTTAATTCAATAAACATGCATTAAGGGCTTATTGCTTTGGGGGCATCAGGATATATATCAAGGGTTAAAAGATGAATAAAATATGCACACTACTCTTAATGAGTTTATAGTCTATGAGAAAAGAGATAATCTCAATATATTATTATAAATATTAACTGAACTATATATGCTATGTGACATCAGAATTTGGAAGATGAGGGAACAGTGGCTATTTATGTAAACTTGACTCACCTGAATCAAATTCACCTTAGCATTTTCAAGGACACACCTTTCCAGGCTTTGTGTAATGGCAAATTTTTGAAAGGAATTAGAAGCAATAACAACAACAACAACAACAACAACAACAAAACTGTAAATAAAACATTACCATTGACTCACCATTGACACAAAACCTAATAAAATACAAGAAATTTTACATTCTGTTCATTCTTCTGATAATACAAAATCTGTTATAAATTACTAGAAACATATAAAATCTCAATTGAAGGACATTCTTGAATTGCTCTTTTCTAAGATAAATTTTGGAATTCTGCATATGAAGTACAGAGGACCATATTTACCCTACATCTAGAACAACCTAAACATGGAACAAAAAAGTAAAATAACTGTTTTCAAGGTATTGGACCTCTAACAATGCAGTCACAGGCTCCAAGAGAGACAGAGAAGCTGTTCTACATACATTCCTGGTGGAATTTTCTGGATAATCAGGAAAACAAAGGGTAACCTGGTGCTCTCCTTGAGCTATGGAGAACATTTGGTATCTTCACTCTGGTTACTCTTCCCCTTCTCCAGCCAGAGGCAGGAGTGTGGATCCTAAGTGACCACCATGAAAATCTGGTGAGGTTCCCTGAGGTACAAGTTACCAAAGAGTGGCCTCTGGGGTCAATATTGTAGCACTAAGGGGCTTCCCACAACCTAGTAATTCACATTCAACCTCTAGCAGTTTGTCAATACTACCACTTCTTTTTTCCTAATGGACACCACCATAGTGACTTCTGTTCCCAGGAAGCAGATCTTAGCTTTGATAAACTGGATTCACCTGTCACTCAAGGTTTCAGGATGGAAGTTTGCTTTGAGACTTCAACTCTCTGATGAATTTGAGAAATTTTCTTCACTTTCCGTTTGTTCAAATTTGTCCTGTTGTAAGAGTGGGAGTGACAACCTCCAAGTTCTTTAGTCATCAGAGCAAAACTCAGAAGTCAGAAATTGGCATTTTAAAAATGCAATTTGGAAGGGTTGGGGAATGGCGCTTAGAGGTCTTGTCTAGCATGCAACAACTCTGGTTTCAATCTTCAGTACAGAAAAAAAGTAAATGAAAAAATCTAAAAATATGAACTACTTGAGGACAAATCTGACAAAAGATACACAGCAACTCTAAACTAAAAACAGCAAAACTTTGCAGTGAAAAATTATAAAATGCCACATTCATTTGCCAGAATACAATATTGTTTAGATTTAACAGTTCAACAAATCGATGTTAGATTAGTAGAGGGGATTGACGGGAGTGGAGGGGAGGGGATATAGGAATAGGAAGGAGAGTAGAATGAAACAGACATTATTACTTTATATATATGTATGACTGCATGATCAATGTGATTCTATAACATGTACAATCAGAAAAATGAGAAATTATACCCCATATATGTATGATATATCAAGGTGCATAAATGCATTCTACAGTCATGTATAATTAAAACAAATTTAAAAACTAAAAAAAAAAATTCAAAAGAGGTTTTCTTTTTCTTTTCTTTAGAAATTGACAATTTAATTCTAACCTTCTTTGTAAATACAAATGGATATTTTGTTTAGTTTTAGTCTTAAAGCATTCAAATTGTGTGAAATCTTTCGGGTATAAGTCAGGTGCTCTATTAATCTACATTTTAGTTATTCCAAACACACTTTCCTGGATGTTTACCTTGCTGGGACTTTTCTCTTCTTACATTTTGGTTAGATGAAATTATATATTTCTGAATTTATAATAGTTGAAGGGTGATGGGCCATGTGTGTGTACTTCAGGGCCCAATTCAGTTAAGCTCTCTATTCTTAATTTACTGCTAAATCCACCTTTGGCTTTCAAGTTTCATAAGAGCTATTGTGAGATACTCAAAGATAGAAAATGTAGCTCATTTTTTCCCACCTGACAGGCTACACCTTGACTAGAATTTGAACATGAACATAAAGGAGAATAGCACAACTTCATTTCAAAACTTATTTAAAGCTACACTAATCAAGATATTGTGGTACTGGTATTAAGATAGACATTGAGATCATGGAATGGGTTGGAGCATGGAACATCCCAGAAATAGATCTGTACTTACCCAGAAAAAAATGATTTTTAACAGCTCTAGAAAGTCAATTCAGCAAAGAAAGAAAGGTCTTTCCTTGAAGGGTACTGGATCAGCTACCTATCTATATGTGAACAAATAAATTTTGATTCATACTTTGCACCATACATGAAAATTAGCTCAAAATAGATTGTAGACCTAAATCTAAACCCAAAACTAAAAGCCTAGAGGAGAAAAGATAGAAAAACCTTTGTGACTTCAGCTTTGAGCAAAGCTATCTTAGGACGTCAAAACTTCAATCAAAATAAAAGTTGATAAATTGGATTCCTGCTTCTCTATAAAAGAGACCAAGCAAATATAAACATATACCATAGACTGTGAGAATATGTTTGCAAATTATGTTTCATGAAGGACTTGTATGCAATATATATATATAACAAATTGTCAAACTCAATGATATGAAGACAAACATCCCAATAAATAAAGGCTAAATTAAAAAAAAAATTTAGGTATAGATGGACACAACACAATGCCTTTATTTTATGTGGTGCTGAGGATCGAACCCAGGTCCCGCCCGTGCTAGGCGAGCGCTCTACTGCTGAGCCACAATCCCAGCCCCAGGCTAAAATTTTTAACGGACACTTCCCCCAAGACAATATAAGACAATATATGAGCATATGAAAATATGCTCAATGTTATTATCCATTTGTGAAATGAAAATTTAAAATATTGTGATATGCTTCTAAATACTACTGGAATGGCTACGAGTTAAAAAGCCATCTGATCATAACAAGGTTTAACAGCCTTGTTGAAGAATGAAATGTTCATGCACTGGGGTATCAAAACAAAATGATTCAATCACTATGGGAAATAGCATGACAGTTTCTTAAGAGGGTAGAAATACATTTATCATATGACCCAGACATTCAAATCTAGGTATTTATGCAAGAGAAATCAAAACATATCCACACAAATACCTGTGTGCAAATGATCCAAGCAGGGCTTCGATATTGTGTTTGGTTTTGTTTGTTTGTTTGTAATCTCAAACTGAAAACAACCCAAAAGTTTCTTAAACTGGCCATTGAATAAATAAATTTGCATTTCCATGTAATAGAATACTACTAATCAATATAAAAGGAACAAATTGATACATGCAACAAACAACAACATGAATGAACTTGAAAATGAGTTTAGTTGATAAAAGGAGTCCAATAAAAAAGCTTACTGAACTATATTTTATAATGTTTCAGAAAATGTATATTATGTGGAGGGACAGAGACTAGATGAGTAGTTCCAAGGAATGGAGAGAGAGAGAGCAGAGAGGAGGAATTGAAAATGCTGAGCATTGCTTTGGGGGGTGATGGATGCTTGCTGTCTTCCCTACAGGTGCACATATCGAAACTTATTCAATTAGACATTGCATAGATGTGGAGAATGTCTTATGCCAAATTATCTGTAAGTAAAACTGATCATTTTTAAAACATATGAAAGAGTGACAAATTTGATTCTTCATTGGGAACAGTTTAGTCATTTGGGGGTTTAATTGGTGAGAATGATGCCACCAGGGAAAACTTCTTAACATCACATGAAAAGAATTTTTAATGTGTTATATGTGGTCATGAAAGAAAAAAATAGCAGTCACTAGCTTCATATATTTCATAGTTTATAAAAAGACCACACATGTATAGAATCACAAGCTCAGCTCTGATTAAGTCAACTAGATCCTATGGCCATTTGAATACCTGTTGAGCATGATTTTGATAAAATGTTTAAATAACTGATTATGTTTTCTTTTTGAGCACTACTCTGACAAATAAAAGAGAATGAGAAGGGCAAAGACAGGTATATCACCCTCTGTTTCTTGTGTCTCAATTTTTCTGAGATGACCTTTATTTATTTTTGACACACAAGGCATGGTGGTTTTTTTGACTTGTCAACTCAACTCTACTATTGTCCTTAATTATTAAGTCAAACACTAATTTGGGCGTTTTAAAGTGTTTTGCAAATGCATTTAATGTTGATGACCACTTGATGTGAAGTGAGAGAGATTAGTATAGATGATTTAAACAGGACCAATTCAGTTAGCTGACATGCTGCGAGCTGCACTGAGGCTTCCCTGAAGAATAGATTCCACCTGTGGGTCACCACCTTGCCATGCCTGGAGTTCCAGCTTGACTCAGTGGTGGGACCTATGCTGCGGGTGTTGGACTTGCTCAGCCAGACCCCACAACAGAACAAGCTGATTCCTTGCAATAACCTGCTAGTTTGGTCTCAAATATATAGACCACTCTGAAATAAACTCACTTCTCTCAGGACAGCTTTCCCTGTCCTGTCCATCTCACACCAACATCTTCTCCAGGCTGAATCAATGGCTCTCCCCTATGCTTCTCCATGTTCCCTGCACAAATCATTATAGACAATGTTTCCTCACATAGTCCTTTTGCCTATTTGATTGTGAGCTTTTAAATATCATTTATCCTTTCTCTGTTGGCATCTAATGAATTGTTGTTAGAATTTTCTTGACAAAGTAACTCAAATTTATGCATTAAATAAGTTACCCCACACTCTGTTCAACATTTACTGGGAGACTCACTTTCACTTTTGTGAAGCAACACTGTGTATACAGACACCTTGGTTACTGTTTTTCCCCCATTTACGACACTCATAATCTAAATTTTAAATGATCAATATAAATTCAAATTATCTGTGCCACCAGGCCATAGTTACTTAATTCTGAGCTAAAGTACACAGTGTTCTTGAAACACCTGTGCTAGCATTCATTCCAGAAACACACACAACACAACACATTGCCAAGGGCTTGCTACAACATAAATTTTGGAACATTCCTGTATGGATTCCAGGTCACTATGTAATTCTTACTTTGCTAATGGTAAACTTTGCCTTTGAACTTTGCCACATCAACACAATCTCAAGTTTGCAAAAACATTGAAGCAGCCATTTTGAAAACTGGGAAGAGTCCAAAGGCATATTATGCCACCCAGTAAATACACTTCTTATAGGACTTCTTATTTTACTTTCTAGAGATGCTGAATGACACTCAGAGTAGCAGCAACGGTTGTGGAACTGTGACTATCCATCAGCCCCCCTTCCGCTTGTTAGGCCAACTGCAATTGAAACATTCCAGCCAGCTTGTTCACTGAAACCGGCACACCTTTGGCATGAGGCAGAGGGAGTTTTGCTGTTTAATTAACATCTAGAAAATACAGAAGGAAATTTTATTTGCAATGAATTTGTCCGTCTGTGCATCTTCTTATGAACTAATAATGAGGAAAACCCAAGTCTTTACCATTTGACCAGCAAGGCATACAAAACAGAGCAGCAGCAATATAAACCTTTTATACTTTATTCCATTAATCTTTCACTCAGTTCCAATTCTCTCTCTCTCTCTCTCTCTCTCTCTCTCTCTGTGTGTGTGTGTGTGTGTGTGTGGTGTTATTTCTGTGGCATTTGCTGGATTGAGACACTTACAAATTCTCAGAGGTGCACAGCAACATGGAACATGGAAATCAATAGGAATTTTCAATGTTGTATTTGGAAAAGTAAAAATCCAGCACAGTGTATTTCCTCCAGAGCTTATCTAGGAAAAGTTGGTCAAATCTCTCTGTCATCGATGTCACATCTGAAAATCTCTACATTACTGTAATTGCCTTAAGAGCTCTTAACAGCAAAAATATCCAAGAAGCAGTTAAGTAATGAGTATCTCAAGAGCACATCCACAGAGATTGTGCTTCATCTTTTTAATACACTTTTACTGAGGTCTTTCAAAATAATTGGCAATTTATTTATTTAAACTTCCCCTAACACACAATTAGAAAAAGCTATCATTTTCACTTGTTCCTGCCATGGTGACAGTTGTTCTATAGAGACTTACCTGGTTTCTAAGCTTTATTTATTTTTAATCTATGAAAGTCTACAAATAACTTAGATTAACTTTTGCACAACAGTGGAGATTGATATTTGTTAATACTAGGAAAAGACTCATAAAGATCTATAATTTAAAGTTAATGATATTATAAAAGATCGTGTGCCTCTCTTTCTGAATTCTGTATGTTTCTTACAGTTTCCAGAAAGGATAGTAGTGCATCCTGAGTATTTCACATGTAGATTCTTAATCATTAGGGAAATGTAAAATGCTGGTTTTTAATTTTAAGAGTGTATCTTGGCAGCATTTCAATGTTCAAACTAAGCAAACTCAGAACTATCCAGGTACCACTGCATCCAACCAACCAACAATCCAAGACAACTGTTTGCAGTCTTAATAGTTATAGATTATTAGTGGAAGAAGAGCATGCTGCTTATCAGTGAGCCAAAGAAAGTATGGTAAGATCTCTGGCCCCTGGCTTTAGAAGCCCAAGTCAGAAAGCCATATAGTAAAAGCTCAGGGTGTCTTTAAATATTTCACCATCAAAGAATGACTTTGGAGCAAAGAGTAAATTGACTTGACAGTGAATTCCAACCTGTAACCTTCTATTTAAATAGGTCTCCCTGAGATAGCATTGACAGCAAATATCAACAACTTGCTCTTTCTGATACCATTTCTTCTTATTTTTAATATTTTCCTTCTTGGATTTCTCTCCCCCTTTGCCCCAACAATTCCGTAGCGCACACACACACATGCTTTCCTAGCTCTTTATCACACACCCATTGTGATAAATACTGAGTCTCTCCAGTGAACATAGCATTTTATTGAAAGATACAAATACATAACTCAAAATAGAGAGATTTCACCCTTGACTCCCAAGAACTTAGCTTATAACTGAAGATTCCAGATAAAAATCATTAATAAAAGCTAAAGCAACAGGATATATTCCAAACTCAAGTTCGGCTTCTTGCTATCAGTGGCAGAGTAGACAAAACACCATTATAGACAAATAATTTTAAGAACTTCCCAATGGGAAGAGGAAATCCCCCTACTATGTCACATGTTGTTATCCTCCTGAGCAAATACAAATACTGACCTGGATCCTGGAAAACATGCTAAGAAGACCTCCCCACCGCCACCACACGCACACACAAACTTACCAACCCCTTGTTCAGGTCAATTAGTCCTAAATATCTAACTGTCTGATAAATCCTTGGTGACTAAGATCACAACAAGCATTTCTTTGGGGCCAGTGACTCACAGTGTACCAAACACATCAAAAATGCACAGCAAGAAGATAGAGAAAAAAGAACTTACTATCCTGAGTAAAATTTAAATAACCATCTCCTATTGTAACCTTCTCCCTTTCCCTAAATTTGAAACCAACATTTCTGCAGGAAAACACTTGCACAGCCCCCCCCAACACACACACACACACACACACACACACAAACACACACATACACACATCCCCTGTCCACAGGTGTATTTAAAATAAATTGTGTACATGTGAAGAAAGTGAGGAAAATTGGATGTTTATATTATGGATCATATATAATTCCGTGGGAGAAGAGCCCTTTGGAAACAGGAGTTGTGAGAAATAGTTTAAAATGATGGAGTGACCAGTCTTCTAGATAGGATGAGGGACACAGTTCCAGGTACCTCTTCTTCATTTCCTTTCTTATCAGCGGAGTTTTTCAATCAACCTAATCTAGCAGAACATTTCTCCTAGGCTACTGAGATATATTTGCAGGAAACAACTTTCCCCTCACCGAAAGAAATAGGTTTAACTCCTTCATTTCCTTGAATTCTGTAATTCAGGGGAAAAGTAAGTTTTCCATAAGGTATTTAAAGGAGGAAAGAGAGATGAATCTATGTGGAAAATTAGGTGAAGGAGTGGAAAATTGCATCTACCTCATAAGTCCAACTACACAGAGATACATTCCTCCATTGAAAACCTGGGAATTTCATTTTAGAATGGCACTTGCAAAGTCAGCAGCGATACTTAACAATGTCTTTCCTGCTGCCAGCACATTTTTTTTTCCCGCCCTAATAATAAGAGATAATTTGGATCCATTCTTCCTTTCATTTAATGCTGTCCATTTCCAATGCATTTCTTCTACCTCTCTTCCCACACGAGAGATGATTGTATTACTTGTGGAAGATGATGAATCACTTCAACAAGAAATATGTGGCGTCTGGTTAAGGGTCTTTCTAGCATATAAATTAAGCGTGAATGACAGCTGCGTCAAAAATTTCCTTTGAAACGGGTCCCTGTGTGGCAGGTAGAATCAAGGATTCCTACTTTATTGGCAAGAGACGTTTCCAGGTCTGATGAAGTCTCTAACTTTTGTTACAAAATAATTGATGAGATAAAAAGAGACATGTGAGGAAAATGAAAAGATATATTTAATAGCTATGCTGAGCTGTGATAAACACTCTGGCAATACTGAATGATGCCACCAAAATACTTATCATAACCAAAGAAAGCAGCAATAAATAAATAAAATGTCACCGTTCAGTTAATTTGAGACATTCTGGTCAGTCCTCATTATGAAAACTCCTCAGGAGAAGAAGAAAAGATTAGGAAAAAATATATATTTTTCTCCATTTCTAATTTATGTGATATATTTATGAGCTGGAAGGTTTTTCTTATTCTTTTTTTTCCTTAAATCTGTCTCATGAGAAAGGTAGCATTCACATAAACAAGATTTAATTTTTTTTTTTTTTGGAATCTTTTTGCCTTGTTTACTCCACGATTTTTAAACATTTTATTTGTGGCCATAACAATTACTTCTCTGTCAGGAAATTCAATTTATTTCACAGGGAAGCCAGCAAAGAAACAAAAACATCAAACAAGGGAAGATTCTCCAACATTCCACATGATGGCAGAAGATCTTTTCCTTATTAAGTAGTCAAAGCTAACACGTTTGTATTATTCTATTAAATATAGCAAGATAAGCAATCTCCCATATTCTCTAAGCCATTTTAGAGTAATTTGTTCTCAGGACAAACCAGAAGGAACAATATGTTTTCCTGTGTGGAAAACAAACAGCTTCAAAATTTAAAAAAAAGGAAAGAAAAAGAAAAAGAAAGAAAGAGTAGCCAGAACAATCTTCCTAAAGTTTTCCTAAATTAACATTGAGATTATGAAAAGTACCTTTCAAAGTCACGCTTAAAATGGGATCTTTTAGAGCCTAAATGTCATTGATCATTTTCTTCTGTTTATTGTTGTGAATCACAGAAACCAGTCCTGTGAACACAGTCCTGTAGCAGGCTGCTTGGTAAAATCCCCATGCAGATGGTGATGTCTTCCAGAATGCTTTCTGCAAAGGAGTTTTCTCTGGTGTGCAGGGTAGCTCCAGTACAGCAGAAGCTGAGGAGACAGCGGCCTCTTGCCCCAAGACCAGATATCCAGGTACTACTGATCCAACAATTCTCAGTCTTATAAAATACTGATATTTCCAGTCTGCGGACAAGAATAGAATACATGGGTTGCAAAGCCGAGTTTTCCTACAGTTTGTAAACACAGCATTTCCCATTATGCTCTTTGACCACCTCGTTGACTGTCTACTCAAGTTTTCCTTTTTGTTGATTTTCAGTGACAAATGAAGGTGAGATAGATCCATGAGTTCCCTAAGCTCCTTACCTTCTTAAGTCCAAGGACGGTGGCTTCTTATATTTTGTGCTAATTAAGAAAAAAATGCTGCATCAGATATTACAAAAGTAATGTGCACAATTTAATGTACCTACATACATACAATCTTCACAAACTACTGGATGCACAAAACTTAACCGGGTAATGGTTTACACATATGCTTTTATTTAAGGATGAGAAGAAATCAGCCTGAGATATTAATAAAAATAATACCTTCCATGTTTATATTGCCTTGAGAGGGTTCAATGTATTCCTAGGTCTATTATGATATTTAATGTTCAAAAGCATCTTACATTGGAGCCATTATTTAAATCCTACAAATTTTGTAAATGAGGATTGGAAGTTAACTTTTTTCTAACATTATAGAGCAATTGGAAAGGGCCAGAATTAAAGTAATAAATTTCAATTCTATACCAAATGAAGAGGGAAAAAAAATCCTGATTTGAGAAAATAATATCTAAATGATACTTTTAATTTTATAAGAATATTTGGCCAATTCCAAATGAACTCACAGTGGGAATCAAGGTTATCTGATAGTCAACTGCTCCCACTTATCAATGCTACTTTGGGGATGATTGAAGACAAGAACTAAGAGACCCACGGCTTCTAAGGATGGGTTGGTCCTGAGTGTCCCTCACTACCTTTCTCTCTTTTAAGACAATATAAAGTGTATTACAGGACCAGTCAAGATCTATAATGACATGAGGAGGTGCTCTCTGCTAGTGTATCTATTTCACAACACCAGGAGATCACTCTGGTAGAAATGCCCATCTTTTTGTCAATCCTAGTCTAAATCTCCTTCCAATGCCATGAAAACATTGAACCAGTCTTGGTAGGTCCTCCAGGAACTGCTCATGAGCCCTCAATGCAGGGCAGAAGTGACCGTTTCCAATATTTCACCATCAAAGAGAATAGGTGGCATTATCTTACCTTCAATACATACAAAAGCGAAAAAGCTCTGGTGATAAATAAATAAATAACCAGTTGGCTACAAACAACCAAGCTATGGATACTCTAATGGACTATTTTCTAGTAGAAAACAACAGTTTATTTGGCTCAGCAACTATGCTGGCCAACTTTAATGTCATCCTAACAAAGTGCTGACATAATGAATTATGTGGAATCACAGTACATAGTATTTACAATAACTCCAACTGCTCTAAACAGTATTGAAATTTTAAAAAGGATTCCTTCTCTATGTGTTCCTCTAAAGGAGTATGCATACCAGGACAGAAGAATCCTACCTGGTATTTACATGTTTATATATAGAAAGGAAAGTCCATAGTTCATAAGCAATTTGAACAAATCATACTTCATCAAATGCTTTTTGGTTTTATGTATTTGTTTAAATTGAAGAAATCCTTCCTATGCTATTTCACATACACTGCTATATTTTTAAAAGTAGAACTCCTTTAAAAAAGCATTCCATCATCATCCCAACATATATTTTCTGCTTAAGAAAATATAACTAGTATCACTAAGATCTTCCCCAAAATCTCAGAGAAGGTTAAGGACCAGAATAGAGGATACAATTAAATTCTCTTGACCCTGATCATTTTGTCTTATCACTATATTATTTCATACAAATTTCCAATTTATAACCTAGCAGTTGCATGTCAAACTGTCATATTGACATACTAAAGTTATAGAACTCAGAAAAATTTCCAGCAAGTCAAAAATTATTGCAAAAAGTAAAAACAAAAACCAAATGACTACCATTGAAGCACAGGTCTCTGCCTGCAATATGAAGACCTAAATATTTTTTTTAAGATACTAGTTGTCAAGAAAAAAAAGAAAACAAAAATAAAATAGAAGGCCAGTGAGAAAACAAAAGGCAGAATTTATTGAAATGTTTTTTAACCACTTTGATCAGAGAATTTCAATTAATGCATGGGATTATAAAAGAACCTTTCTCCATGGCTATGTCTAAGACTATGGAAATTAGTCAAAGACTGGGTGACTTCACATTCTTAAAGGGAGTTTTTAAATTGAGCAGGCGAGAGATCATAAGGAAGCTTGTACAGTTCATGTCTTTTAAGACCAAACACCCTAACAGTCCTGCCACATCATCCTGCTGTGCAGAGGAAGAAAGCCCGTCAGAAAGTTTATGTAACATGCACAAGGTCCCTCAGCTTAGCTAAAGGTTAGTGCACGGAGACTTACATGTCTAGCTCCAAAATGTATCATGTCCAATATTATAGAAAAGCACGCATCAACATAAGAGTCCCCTATAGACAGTGTCCTATGGCTTTGTTTTTAAGTATGATTTCATTAACACTTTGAATAATTTTATTTTGAAATGAAAAATGTTTATTTTTGTGTTTAAAGTAAGAAATCTATAATAAGACCTAGATCAATTATAAAATGTCCCTTGTGTTCTTCACGTTTCTCTTTGTCTCATATCATTCAAGTGTTGCTTTGCCATATAAATTCATTATTAGACTATTCAGTACCAAGAAGGGGAACCCTTTTGTCCTGTGATCATTTAAATTTTACAATTTGGGACTTTGTCTAGCCTCACTGTGTGTGTGTGTTTGTGTGTGTGTGTATTTGTTTATTTGTCCCTTGTTTTTCAAGCCTGTTTAATAAAATGACATATTCCAGGTATTCTGTGGTTTGATACAGGGGAGTAATAAGTGATTCTAAATTTTCTTGAACTAAATCTCTACAATAGGCTATATAATAACTTTTTATTAACATAGTCAATAAAATCCATTTTAAATCCAAATTTTTATAAAGATTAGGAAAGCAGTTATTAATTCATTTAAAACAAATTTTAAAAAAAACATTTCCATTAGGATTTGTTTATTTTGTCACATGACTAATAAATTTCAAGAGGAATTTGATTGGTAAAACTACCATACTTCATTTTAGATATCTCTGTGAAATGTGGAGTACGGACTACATCTTTCATGACAATATTCACATTTGTTTTCATTGTGCCTTGGGCTGTTTGTGAATTTGAGTGATATTTTTCAAATTTGTATTGAAAGCAGAAGGAAGCAGAAGGGAGGAAGAGGAGAGAAAGAATTTAAGCCTTACAGGATTTTGCTGTTAGGTATACTGGATATGTTGTCCCCAAGTGTATTAGATGCCAAGTTCTTTTCAAAGCATTTGTTAATGTTTTGGTGTTTTATATCAAGCTAAAAGAAGCAGAAGTGATTATAAATATTGGGGTAGAGACTTTTAGACATCTTTGAAAATGTTTTCATACCGTATGCCTCATCAATATGGTGCATGATCATAAGTTAATGACTTCTGTAGACCCACAGTCCCTGACCACAGAGAGACCATGAGAGCTTGCAGAGCCCCTGTATTTGGTCAAAGGAGATAACATTATATAGATCCTAAAAATAATGCAACTAAGGAACCAAGCACATAAGTATATTTTTCAATATCCTCAATAACTTTCTTCCAGCTTTGACATGGTTTATACAAATAAAGAGGGTATTCATGTCAACAAACTCTTTAGAAATTAATAGACATGTGTATCTTCAGACTGAATGAGGTCATCTAATTTAACTCTCTTGGTTTGCAAGATTGAAAAATAAGTCAAAAAATATACAGAATAAAAAAACAAAAACAATATCTCTTGATTGGCTGCTTTTCTCTTTATTCCATGTATAAATTTGAAGTGGGATTTATACAGAATAAAAAACTACAATGTGGATAAGAGTGGATGGATGTTGAGTCCTACATCTCTTAATACAGCTATTACTCTGGTTTCTCTAGAATACATGGTCTATTCCATTCATAATCCACCCATTTTTTTTCATTATAATCATTTTATGACTGAATCTTCTCTTTCAAAAAAGACTGTAAGTCTTCATTAGAAAATCAACTTGAATTCCCCTCATTGATGACACACTACTTTGTACATGAAAAATGTTTGAAATGGGCTTTATTGACAATGCTAATAAAAACATAATTACATATCATATTGAATTCACAATGTTATTTAATCCTCAAAACATTTGGATTCAGTGTCCCATAAAATATAAAATTATTTCAGGGAATCAAGTGAAAAATGGAAAATAATTTCTATTAACAAAGTCATTTGCAAAAGAAATTCTCTTTTGTGTTTGAAATCATTTTCATATATATTTCTAAGTTCTTTTAAAAATTTAATATTCATCTTTAAAATAGAAAACAATGGGCTTCATGAGCAAATAAATGGCACTAAGTAAAAATCTATTTTTCTAGAACTCTCAGAGAACAATGTTTCAGAATAACTATTTTCCAAATAACAGTTTACCCCTTATCAGCAATATTTAAGAAATTCATTTTATTTAAAAATATTTAAAAATATCTCATATATTGCTTGGTCTTCTCACACAGAGTGTTTTTTTTTAACAATCTAGCATCATCACTACAAGGCCCAGAAGATTTCATTTTTAATGTCATTTCTGTTTTTATAATTATGTCTGTTCCCTTGAACTAGATGTCATTTATCACTTGTGGCTGTCAGTATAACTAACGTTAGAAATATATTTACTCTCTAATGTCTTTATTCTAAGATGCAGTTCATTGGTGAGGTTTGTTAGAATCGTGTGTAAGGTATGTACAAATACGCTCTGAAGCCTGAAGGCTTTCTTTTAAGTAGTAAATGAATTTTTAATTCCTGGACTCTGTGGGTTGGCTGCTTGGCAACCAGTATTAAACAAATTCATCATTCTTCTCCATGTTCCAGATATAAAAGGTTATGAATTATCAACTTCAGGGATAGTTGAGCTATAAATCTATTGATCCCAGGTGTTTTAACTTATGCAAATTCTACCCACCTGATAAATATTTGTTTGTCGTGTATTAAGGAAGTCATTCGGCGTGATGGATTGTGATGTTGCTGCACTAGTTAATATTATTAATCTGAATTCCTACTCCTTCCCAAGTAAGGTTATAATCCCAGGGGTCTTGGCCAATAGCAAGAAATGGTAACAACATATCAGACAGGTAGCTATCATCTTTACAAAACTGCCTCATCAGTGCTGTCCAAATTCTGATGACACTCTTTTCTTTACCCCTCCCAAATTCTCCAGCTTCTCAATGTCCTTCATTAATGAGGTTCACCTCCTTGCTTTGCTGTAAGTTGTTGGAATTGCTCATCTACTTAAGCATTTCCTCAACTATGCTGTATTATGGTTGGTCAGTAAAGAGATTATAGAATAGGTTTTTGCTACATTTTACACAGGACTTATGAATTCATGGTTAATATATAATACTTGCTAGAAGGTATGGTTTGGAATGCACTGTTTTTACACATAAGCATCAGTTCTTTCATTCCATTCATGGATTGATTTTTCTTCACTGAATTGACTTCATGTATTTTCAAAAGTCAGTTCTCTCTAGATTTGTTAGTCTGCTTCTTGGCTTTCTTCTCTGTTCTGTGATTTTGTAGCTTGTCAAGATACCAGAATTGTGGTAGTCCATTTTTTTAAAAAAATGAACATAATAATACTACCACTCAAGCTCAAAGCAGTTCTTCTCTTACATAGTTAATTCCAATGAACGTGTTTTGAAGCACTGCCATTAATTATTGGCCTCAGGGTCCGGATTTTAAAAGTTATTTATATATTAAGTGCTTAATATTTCTGACATTGAGGGCTTCTCTTAAAATGCCTCATTTTCAACTCCTTTCTAAATACAAGTATGGATCCGGAATAATAATTTCCAAAGAACACTTCTGTCTATGGAAAGAGTTTGGAGAACATTCACTGCATATGTTTTACTTCCTTCATAGTTCATTAAGAGGTAAATATGGACCTTCCAATGGAGTTGATAAGCTGGAAGGAAACCTAGAATAACATTAAACATGCAAAAGACCATGACTAAACTTTAAGATCTCAAAATAACATTTAGAGATGTGTTGACTATAGAAAGTCATTCTCAATGATGCTCCGAAGACCACAGTTTATAAGGCAAATCCAATTAGATTCCACACACATTTTTATAAATATTATTATGTGCAGATATTAAAACTTATTGTGTATCTGTTAATTACATGAATACAAACATTTAGTACTTACTTTCAGATCTGGTTAATTCAACAGTTATTAAGTCTGAAGAAAATCTATAAAAACTACTTATAGCTCTAAATATAAATTCAAAATGTATATAACATATTGTATACCCCAAAATACCTAGCCTTCTCTTTTCCCCAAATTCCAGCTCAAGTCTTGTATTTTTATTATAGTATTAAAACTTCTAGGTATCTTGGGGAAAACATTGCATTTGAAATGGAACACATAAAAATAAGCATAGATATCAGGCCACACAACATTAGAGATATATGAGATATTTTGGAATGATACATTTTAGAAATGAAAGCACTGAGGATGGGGTTATTAATCACCTTGATAAAGGGTAAATACACTATAGCTAATAAATTTCTGAGACTGTTAACCACACCTCCACACCAATGCTGTTTCCATACTAAGTAAAGGCAATGATTAATTGTTAATTACCAATGTGTCCAATGATACTATGTAACACTTAGAATGGCAAAGATTGGCCAAAACCCTAAAGAAGGTTGGAAGGAAATAAAAGGCTGTGTACACATAAGTATAGAAAAATATATGATGCAAGGCATGCATTTGCAAAAGTGTTACAAATACAAGTGAGTTCAACTAAAGAAGGAGCTGGAGAAAGATGAGGGGAAAAATAAAAAGCAAGATGGATTTAGGTAGACTCAAACAATGGAAGACTCTTGGGAGGGTCTTGAGAAAATCCTCAAAAAATGAGTATTTGAAAACTGACAATAGAGAATTAAAAGGAATAAAAGAAGCATTTTTGCCAGGAAATGAATTATGTGCAAAGATGAGGAGTCCATACTGCCCACACCTGAGACCTGCAGTCCCCTGCTGTGCCTCACTTTGATGAAGGCTCTGTTCCCATCTAACCACTGCAGTTGTTGGATGGCACCCAAGATGTCACCAAGTCAACATTTGCTTAAGAGAGCATCATTCTTGCATGCCCTTCTTCCACTGCAATCCATTTGTGCCAAAGGGAGAAAAACCAAGTCTTAAATTTTATTTTAGTATGTTCTATTATATGCATTCATGAGAAACAAGCAGGGTGAACCATTCCCAACACTTTATTTTTTCTATTTTCCCTTAAATAAAGGTAGGAAAAGCTTTTAGTAAAAGTAATCCACATCCCAACTCTCATAACATTAAGATTATGGCCTGGCTACTTTCCAACTTCATCATGATAGAAAAAAAGCACCCTCCAATTTAATAACTAAATTAATTTTTCCTCCCTCAACAGCATGTGCAATTATTAAAGTCAGAAAGATCTTGGCAGCCTCTTGCACTGGTAAATAAAACATTCATTCTCATCATATGATTAATTAATGTTCCTGATTCAAGGAGATATGAAATCGCTTTACATTCCTTGTGTTATTGAATAACCTAACTTGCATTACTGCTCAGGCACTTTTTACATTGGTGCAGTTAAATTGCAAGGAATAATCCACAAAAGCCTAACTTTATTCTGTAGCACTGTGTGAGTTACAAAAAACAAATCTCAAGGAAGTTCATGACAGAGGAGAGGAAGAAAAGGAGAAAGAAAGAAATGAAAGGGGGAAGGAAAATTTGAGCTATGCCAGGAAATTCTGTTTGACATCTTTGTTGCCCAAGGTTTTCAATTCTTTTTAGCAATCTTATTCACAAGTCAGAAATGATGAAAAAATATAGAGAGTACCAAATAGTCAAGAAACTTATGTATGTGATCCTAAGAGGTTACTGTTTTGGGATTCCTGTTACAACAACCAGGAAATGATTTTCTTTGGGTTTCAAATCACATAAACAATTCTCCAGGTCCAAGTGACTTATAAAGGTGATGCTTTGGGGGGATGGGAAAGGGAATTATTATGGGATGTGGTGTATTCCTCTCTCACTTATGGGATATTCTGCACTCAATAAGAAAGGGATGCTTTGTATCCTTTAGCAAGTTGTCTCAAATACTGCAATAATTGGAACAAATCTTTTTTAAAAAAATAAATTTATGGCACACTTTCTACTATGTGTTCTTTTTTTTTACTGAAAGTTCAATATTGCATTATTATAGTTACAGAATCCCTCCCTAAAGGAGCAAATGAAGCAGAGTGTAAGGACATTGTCGGTGTGTTCAAGAGCAAGGCTGTGTGCCTCAGGTAAGAACTCATTCAATCCAAGAAACCCTCCCATTATGTCCAATGACTAACTCCCAGCCGAAAATATTAGTAGAGAAAGAAATTCAGGAAGAATGATAGAAACTGAAAAATGCCCAGAAAATAGACAAGCATCAATAGCCAGTATGTGTAATGTTAAAGGGGAAAGAATGCAGGGTTCTATTTTTAAACTACTTTTCTTGTATGTCTTCAATATAATATGTATCACAGAATCACTTTAATTGTTCTTTTTTGATTTTTATTTTTTTACCAAATAGAGATGCTCTCAAAAGGAAGACTCATAGGTAAGTAATGGGAAAAAAATAGACATTGACGCTCCTGAATAATTCAGGAATCTACTGCAAAGATTTTTGAGACTTGTACATCCCCAAATCCCCAACATTTGGGCCTTAATGTTGCTTTCTAGCTAAACTCCTGGAGTACTGATGAGGATTATTGAATTAAGCTTAAAGTAATTGGAAAAGGTCATGAAAGAAAAAACAAAAATGACTGTCTAGAAAACAATGACAGTCTCAGTCCCCCACCCCACTTCTCAGTTAAGCTATTCCTCAGGAAAGCCCAGACTTGTAAAAGCACATGGGTTCAGTGAAACACAATGTTTCTTAAAAATACTTTTTCTTTTTATATCTATTTCCTTCTTATCCCTACATATTTTTTGTTTGCCTTTTTCCTTAAATATGGAATTTATATTTCTGTTCCTTTTGAAATACTTAATGCGTTTTTACCACCCAGTGAGTTTTAATTAAATATAGAAATAAAATACAATCCCAAAATTTATATTCATTTTTGACTATGTTTTTAAATTTACATGGCCTTTCAAAAGTCAATCAAATGGAAAATTCTGACAACATTGTCTAGCGCTGGGTCAGGAAATATGAATCTATATTAAATTCAAACATTTTCTCTGTGACACAAGCAGAAATCTAACTATTCTTGACTTTATTAAAGAAAGTTGTTCTTATTTCACAGGGAAACCAAGGAGGCCTAAACAATGATAGAAAAGATACTTTTCATGGAGAAGTAAGGTGTATTCAAAACTCGTGCTTATGAAAACAATGGGCAATATTATATTTAGGCTTTTCCTCAAAAAGGTGTTTAAACTAAGATTGTAGCTTTCAAATGAGATCCAAAATGTAGAAAATAAATAAATCTACATCCAAATTTGTGAGACCATTAGTTATTTTTCTTTTGTAGAAAATATGCAATGTGACTGTCAATGACATACATTAAATCATAATATATCTAATTTGTGGAATAAGAGTGGTTCTGAGAAATCAAGTCTCATTAAATAGAGTAAGTCATATTCATATTATGAAAATTTTGATTCAGATATAGTTCCCAGTCAACCAAAAAAGTGCAGTGTTCACTAAGAAAATAAGTTTAAAAAGCAAAATAAAAAGCCACTGGGAAGACTCCTGGTCCCTTTAGTATGCAGAAGGCACATCCTAGAAGTAGCTTCACCTGCCAGTTGTGATTAATTTGCTATTTCTTACAATGTCTCACTTTGATTATTAATGATAATGATTTGATTTATGAGTTCTGTTCACTGAATATTCTCAATTTCAAAAGATATACTCTTTGGGGGAAGAGAGAGAGGTGGGGGAGCTGTTGGGGAGATAGCGACTCATGTAAAGGGGTGAGGCATCATTTACCTCTAAACACTAGTTCAAATCTATCTCCCCATGATTTCCTCAGGTGCACATGGAAATCTAAAGGCCAGCAAAGAGATATTGCATATAATGAATGAGAGGGGGATATCATGATCCCACCTCTGTTCCAAGGTTTTGTCTGTTTGTGTTATGGGAAAGAACAACATTTGGGACCAGGGCTTCTGAATTTGAAGGCTTTTTCTCCATGCAAAATGATAGCACGTAAACCCTGCGACTTGAATTGCATATTAGCATATTGTTATTCATGCATATATTAAGAAGCTGAGATTTTTAAGGCAGTGTGAAAAGATGCTAGTTCACAGAATAGAATTATAAAGAATTAAGGCAATTAGAACTCTGAGGGGCAATACACAGTGTTGTTAGAATATCGTACTCTCTACCAGCTGACCTCCTCGTTGATCATAGAAAAGAAAATTCTGTGGAAATTAATTTGGCACTTTTCATAATTGCAAAAATAACTCAGGAATAATTGATTTTTAAAGGTTGAAAATTACAAAGGCTCTCATCTTCCTTGAAAAATATCTTCTAGGAAAAGAAGTGTAAGAAAGAGAAATAATGTAATCATCTTCGCCCAGATCTTACTCTCCCTGGGAATCCAAGGACCTCTCAGTGAACAATATTCATGGGGGCTTTATAAGCCTCTGGCCCCACTGAGTTTCTTAGTACAAGTATTAATAGTAGCTAATCTTATTATTAGGAGCTTTCCAGGGGCTACACAACTTAGATATATGCTCTCATTTAGTGCTCACAACAACCAGTTTGATAATTACTATTGGCCCCTTTTGTGGATGAGAACATTAAGTTTCAGAGAAGTTAAGTGACTGCCCCAGATCACACAGTGAGAGCCACTCTCCTGGACCCTGTCTCTTTATCCTTTTGGATGGACTGGCTACAAACTCCACACTTGAAGATCATCCTTTGTCGTTGTGAATTTTAGCTCCCAAACAGAGCAATTGCTAGCTCATAGCTTATGCTGACTTTACTGAGGCTCCCAGATCCTAGAAAAGGATCCCTTTGTATCTGGAGCATTACAGAAACCTCCTCTCATATCCCAGTCCAGAAATTCTGCACTTAAAGTGATGCATGGCCAAGCAATATCCTGGTTTCTGACTTCAGAAGGCTAGCTCTCACCTGCACAGCTTGTTTAAAATTCAGAGATGGGGCCACTATTTCAGAGACTCTAATTCATTCAACTTGAGTTTGATTCCCCAAATCTGGATTCTTTCGGAAGTGAAACAAAGACCCTCGCAGGCTATGCATAGCCATCTCACTGACATCTGCTTGCAGTCTCTTACACTTCTTTGAAGAAACATGTGACTCTAACAGACACCAGTGTGCTGAGTTCCATTGTTCACTTCTCTCAAAGCGCTGCCCTATCCATTATCCCGGTTTCAACTGCCCAGGATATGTTGATGATTTCCCAGTTTGCTTTTCCATTATAAAACTCTTAATCCATTCCAGACTCCTATGGAACCACCAGGCAGGCAGGTTTACTTGAGTCTCAGACTGGGATTGCACAGACCAGGTTTCCAAAAATGTCTTCTTCCTCTAAATGTCTTCTTCCTCCTCTATGCTTTTTTTTATGGCACCTTTATAAGTACCTTTTCCATCCAGAAATTGGAATATCTTCTTGGCATCCTTCCCCCCTTACTATCTATGCCAAATCAGTCGCATTTATGCCAATGTTTACTTTCCAAATGGTTTTCTCAGTTTCATCTCATCTTCTCCGTTTGGATGAGTAATAATGCAACTTGGATGCTCACACTCTCACCTGGAGAATAAACTCTTTCTGGTCTTTCTACCTTCATTGTGGTCACTCCCAAAACCATTCTCCTTAGTGGAATTGAGGGGATCTAATGTACTCTGCTGTCTGCCTTCCCAGGCTCCCAGACTCCTTACCCTAGCACTTGACCCTGCCTTCTTCCCTGAGCTGACCCTATGGCAACAGCTTTGTCCACACTGCATAGGTGCTGACCACTTGCCCCTACCACACTCCATGCCCCCATTTCAGCTTTCTCTTGTCTGAATGAATCTTCTGACCTCTCACTTGCTGAGAGCCCCTGCTTCCCTCTTCACAGTGTCCTCAAGAGGAGGAACTTCAAAGTGGTGGGAAGTATTATGGAGTCAAATTATCTAAAGTTCTCATTTTTCCAATCAGAACAAAAGCTGATTCCCTAAGTTTTAAAATTAAATGAAAGACATAAAATTTAAAATTGCACAATTACCTCATTGTGTTTTAGAAATTAAATAGGACCTGTCTGAATTGTGACAACATGGTGCTCTTCTCTTTGCCTTCCTGTGTGAATTTGGGCACCACACACACTTCTTGGTACCTCAGTTCCCAAGTCCATAAATGAAGTGGATTGCACTGGATTTATTGATCTCCAAACTCTTGTGGTGCACAACCAATGAGCACTTGCCAATCTTTTGGTGTTCAGATTTCCTCATTACAAGACTCCTTGGTAATCATCTTCCTTGTCCCTATGATGACTCTGTTAAGTACATAAGAACATTTCCTACTTTACAAATGAGGAAGCAGACTCGACATGTTTAGGTAACTGGTTTTTGGTAACAGGGCAAATAAGTGTGACTTTGTTCATTTACAGACTTGCAGGGTAATTCAGTGTTTCTGGCTCCTATCTCTTCACTGCAGGGCTTTGCAATAGGCCCATTAGTCACAGTGGATAATTCATATGTCGAACCTTGTTCTCAAAAACTAGAGGAAACTAAATAAAATAATGTAATATTATATATAGCTGTGTGTTTGTGTGTGCATGTTTAAAGCCTCTTAAACTAAAGTAGATTTACTTTAGTCCCATATTAATGACGAGTTGATATTCAAATGCTGATGCTCCTTCCTGGTCTTCTGGGTTAATCATATAGGTTGTTTTTTTTTATATTCTTGCCATACCTGTTTTATAAGAAATAATATTAGGCAGATATGGTGGAGGAAATGGGAAGATGTTGGTCAACGAGTACCAAATTTCATTTATGCAAAATGAATAAGTTCTAAAGATGAAATGTACAATACTCCACTGTATACTTAGATTGTGCTGAAGTACGTTTGAAAGGCTCTTGACACACACACAAAATGATAGAAGAGATGAGGTGATATAAATGTTCATTAGTTTGATAGTGGCAATCATTTAATACTGTATATGATACCAAAACATCACACTATACACTGGAAATATATACAATTTGTATTTGTCAGTTATATATCTCAATAAAGCTTGGGGAAAAAAAAACAGGGAGACAATTATAGGGAACATATTACCCTTTTGGAAGTCTTCTCTGAATTTATTATAGAGACATAAGTAGGTTACATTGAGGTACAGGCTGTCCCATGGTCAGGTGATCCAGCAGAACTTAGATACATGCAGGAAGGTGCAAGACACTTGTACAAAGATTTGCCCACTCAGGCCATATGGGTATGAACATCGATCAGGATGTGATGATAACTTTAGCAGTCTGGGTGGGTGACCCATTCCTCATTATGCCTCTCTATTATCTGCCTTAAAAAAAAAAAAAACAGTTAGTCCTTACCATAAATGAAACTATTGCTCCTCATTTAGAGATCTCATGCCAAACAGTGAGGGCCAAATTCAAAAGGGTTTTGTGAGGGTTCACATCCCAATCTCTGGACAGATAAGTTTGGCAAAAGTCCCCTGGTAGTTTTGTCAATGAAGTAATATCCCTCCTCACCCCCCTTGTAGTTCTCTAAAAGAGCTATAAATGTTCAGGGATTCAGCATCCTGAAATAAGGAGGAACTGGCCAGATCAGCCCTGGCTATTTCCATTCCTGCTAGAAAAGGGTGCTGTGTGACACTTTAGACCAGCTCTTCCAGGACCCCCTGTGTATCACACCCAGAGTGGAACGTGTCCTGGGCATTCATCCACTGTGTTGCAATGTTGATCCTGCTCCACCCACTCTGGGAAGCTGCCCTCAATGATGGGGGTATTTAGAGTCCTCCCCTGGGACTGTTCACTCACTATAGTGAACCTGCTTTGCAATAAAGGCTGCTGGAAACCTGACCCTGCTGCATACCCTATAACTCTGGTCACTTTGTTCTTAAGGGGGCTGAGCAAGTGCCAATCTCTGAGAGCTTCCAATCCTGATCTCCAGTTAGAATTATGTTCAGTAAAATATTACAAACAAATAAATGAAAAATCACGTGAAGCCTAAATTCCTTTGCTTCATAGCAGGAAGAAATGAGGGAAGGAGCATTCTTCAAATATATGCCCCTGCTCCCAACTCCTTCCAGTGGACACCCCCACACTTCAGCCCTCATGTTATTTGCAGAATGTAGTCATCTGTGGCAAAGGAGGTTGAGAAACTTCTGCTCTTGCCAGGACAATGTTGGAGATCTGGTCACCAACAGGGAAGAGTGGGTGTGTCTGTAAGGTACCAGCCAACACTAATATTTCAGTACTTCTTTTGACTAACCCCCTAATTTATCTCCAGTTGATCATTCAGTTTCTCACATAATTCAGAGTAGAATACTGAAGACAACAACTTCTAAAACTCAATTGTGACCCCTTCAGAGTTACTGAACTAAGCAAAACTCAGCCAAGGACCCTCAACTTGGTTACCAGATTAACTAGCCCTTCCTTGAAATATCATTTAAAACAACATGCCACAAAACAGGTAAAAAGTAAAGGAACTGCAATAGTTAATAATCCAGCAGGGTATCAATCAAGGTGGTTAAAACCAGGGTGATCTACATCAATTAGTGACTGTTGCGAACTCTCAGATGAGACTACTTTGCTTATGTGAAGATCAAAGTAGATAATCGAGCAGAATTGCTAGCACACAGGTGGGCACAAAACATTTTTCCCTGTGGTACTAGGGAGGGAACCCAGGGCCTCATGCATGCTAAGCAAGAACTCTACCACTGAGCTACACTCCAACCCCCATACACATTCTTGCACCTGATAGTAATACCTTCAGCATTCTAGACAAAATTATGAATTAGGCCAATTTTGTCACCAGATTTCTTATGCACTGTATGTTATCATCTTCCTTTGCTTCTTTTTCTGGTGACAAATTCCAAGGCCTCAGACTCTAGGAGTCCTTCTGCTCTGCCAAGCTAGAATCTTACCTCTGGCCTGAAATTTGTCATTTCCTTTTCTTAGAGTACCCAACCAACTTCACTTCTCATATTTCAGGAAATTTTAGCACATTGTCAAAATACAGAAGAAGGAGTGGATGTGATCTGTTATGGTAAAAAAAAAAAAAAAAAAAAAAACTCATGAAAGATCTTTTCCTTTTCTACAGCAGGTACATTTACATTTGGGTATAAGACAAATTCTCTGAGCCCACAGAGGTATATTTCAAGGTATAATTTCAGACACCAACAATATATGGAAAATATTTTCAACATGGAAACTTTCAACACTCTTTTTTTTATTTGCTTATATAGATATAAATTTAAAATATTATTTGACTTCACTTCCTTGAGTGCCATACTAATTATTTAGGTATTCTTTTCTTTTAAAAATCCAAAAGCTTGATAGGAAAGGATGTCAAGGGAGGGAAGAGGTAAGGACTCTAGCTTGTATGTGCTCGCTTTCTCTTGCTCTTTTTCTCTGGCCTTTTATTTTCTAGTCCTTACATTTCCAGACATAGGTGGACATTTTGACAAACTCCCATATCATAACAATCAAAAGAAAATTCTGATGCTTTGTCTTTTTTTAAAATAAAAGTACTCTTTAGATTCAAGGTTTCATTACATGGCTTTGATGACAGGCATTTCTGAGAACACTGGTCACCCTGTAATAGTTTTAAAAACAGAGGATTTAACACAGTAAGAATATAGGATCATGTAGACACAGAGCACCTTTGGTTCACCACAGAGGGTCAAGCAAAGGTATTCCACAGACCTTCCTTGGATCAAGCCTCTTCCTAGCCTCATAGTTTCCAGCAGCCACTTAAAATCAGATGTATGATTTTAGAATACAGACACATCCATTTATTTCAAATATGCTAATAATGAACCTGATAGGACAAACTTGCTGCCTAAAATGAACTTCAGTGTGTAGAGTAGAAAACACCAGCTCCTTCAGCAGGCTCCTCCTCCTCCTCTGACTGCATGGCCTTCAGGGAGATTAGCTCCACCTACCCACTGGGCAGGAGGCTATCAGGGCCCATAAAGGTCTGTAATAACTGACTACAGGGGAATGTTGGTCACATTTTTCTTTAACTCCGTGATATATCTTTATACCCCTTCACAAAATGTGGGGGACACAGCATCGTGGGACAAAGACAAACTAACTGATTAATATAAAATGCTAGGGTATGAATATTCTGTGACTCATCCAATCATAAATTCAGGACAAAAACACAAAGCACAGACATTTTTTTCCATCTGTTGAAGGAAAATCAAAGAGAATTTTTGAAGGGCAAGATCTCATTGCTGTACACTGGGAATTGAGCCTTCGTCGCACTTAATGGGTGTTCTGTGCCAAGTTCCCCAGCCCCTGGGGGTGAAAATTTCCCCTAAAAAGACCTGGAAGGAATTCAAGGCTGCTAAAGACTTGAATAAAACTTGACTTAATGTGCATTGTACATTTTTATTACCTTGAGATGATATGTTATAATTACCTTCTTAAATCATGTGAGAAAAACTTAAACGCATTATTAACAAATGATAATATTCCCAAACCAAACCAGTTTGGCTCTGGTCTCTCCAGAGAAGAGAACAGAGTGGAGAGAAAACAGGCTAATAAAATGGCAAGCATGTTAGAATTAGAAATAAATGAAGTGTCTGATTCTACCAAAAACGTAGACTACCATAAACAAATGAGTGTCTTCTGGAACCACGTGGAAGATAGAAGTTCATTTCAACTGTGCACGAAATTCTGAAGTATGATTTTTTGGATGTTCCATAAGTAATTAGCCAAAATCCCATATATGTTTCCTAAAATAAAAGGAATAGAGAAAAAAATCTAAGAATAGATTTTTTTCTTATGTTAACTTATGTTTACTTCTTGGAAGTTAACATGTTGAGTCATTAGCACAGCTGAAATTGTCAGAATCCACTTTTCAGAGTTTTTGGAGATAAAAGAAATGAATGTCAATTTACATTCCTTCCCTTACCTGGTCTGACTTCAGCCAAACCTGAATATGAGAAATCTAAATCTACATCAGTCTAAGAAGGAACAGCCTTAAGAATTGACCCATTCAATGACACAATATGAAATGTTTTCAGAGAAACAACTTTTGAAAGCCAGAGAATTGGAAGTTAAGACTGTAGCCAGAGGTGTGTGTGCACTGCATTGAACTGACATTCTGAGGTGAGGGTTGCAGGGCAGGGTGATTACTGCCTCCTCCTCTGGTATTCTGCAGGCTGGTGCATATACAGGAAGAGGCAAGTTTTCTCCAAGAGCCTCTGTGGGGAGTTCTGGAGAGGGCTGGCATCCAACTGGAGGTGAGACCCGTAGGTGGAAGCTGGCTCTCCCACTGCTGGATTGAAGATCAAAACAGATTTTGTTTTGGCAAATATCTTTTTAAATATAAAAACCTCAGAGCACTTAAAGAGTATCCTTTAGCAGTATCTTAAGGTAGATGGGTCGGTAGAGATTTTGCAAAAGTTTGCAATATTGAATTCTGGAAGAAAGTGACAGACAAGGTCAGTCACAGAAAGTGACTGAGCAATGGGCTACTTGGATGCTCAAGAGCCTAAAGCACAGCTGGCAGATTATATGAAGAGGGAGGAGGAAGGAAAGGTCTCCTACCTTTCTGACCTTGTTAAAATCAACTTGGCTATATATATGCAAGTCTAAATGCTATATGTGTATCTAAATATTGCAAATGTGAATCAAATACACATTATTTCCACTTTTTTGAGTATCCTGTTTTTCCCATATTTTTTTTAAATCAATGGGATATTGAATCTGCGGAACCATGACCATTGAATGGGGACAATATATCCTAGGTGATAAAGTGTTGTTTTTTGCTTTTTGTTTTCTTTTATCATATCATGTAAATATTAGGAGTTTCCCAATATTTCACAGAGTAAAGGAGGTTGATATTGCAATTCTTTTATCCTCTCAAAACCATACATGAGGAAATTGTGCTCATATTTCTGCACTATTTAGGAGATAATAAAAGTATTCCCCGATTTCTTCTATATTCCTTGAAACTTATGGTCAATTCAGATTGGTGAGAACAGGCCTCTAAGATGATCAAGTAAGAAAACATCTGATGCCGAGAAGTCAGGACTTTAATTTCTCAGAAATAGGCAATAAAATATGCTATCACAAACATCCAAACTGTCTGTAGTTCAGAGGCTCATCTGTACAGTTTAGAAAGTCAATTTAAATACAACCATGTTTTGCATTTAATAACTGCCTTCCTGAAGTAGACATGATCCAAGTTTATCTAAAAGTTCACAAGGGGGACGATTAAGAACATACCACCAGCCCAAAAATGTGATCATTTTGAATCTGCATAAATTTTTGACAAATTATACAAATTTCACTTTTAGATGACATTACAGCAATGCCACAAAATGTTATAGTTTAAAATAAAAAATAAATTTTGTACTTCATAACTGACAAATAAAATTATATATATACATATATGTACAGTGCAAGCTAATTAACATAACCATCATTTTATCTATCATTTTTGTGTGTGAAGAATATTTAAAATCTGCCCTCTTAGCAAATTTCAAATATAGGATATAATTAACTATTGTCACTATGCTCTACAAAGGATTCCAGAGCTTATTCTTTATAAATGAAACTTTGTATACTTTGTATACCACCCCCTAGTAACAGCCATTCAAGTCTCTGCTTTAAGAATTTAATTTTTCAGAGGTGAGACCATGCAAGTTGCATATTTTATGTAGAACGATGTCTTCCAGGTTCATCCACGTTGTGACATGTGGACATCCTAATCTTCTTGAACTTCAGTTTCACGAAAATTGTAATCAATTTCTTACAAAGTCACAAGGCAATTAGATGCTGAAAAAGTGAAATTAAGTGACTGGAATTCTAGTTTGAGTTTTTCTTTAGAATAAACATATAAGAAAAACTCATGTCAGCATTCCTTGGATAAGGTGGTTAATTAATTAATTAAGAATTTCATTGCTATGAATCTTGTAACCAAATGTGTAGGTGAGCCTGGCCCAGGTCCTTATTATTTTTCAATTCATCTTCATCCTGTGCTTATGAGTTTCTTGCTCATGTCTCCATGCCTTTCTCCTTGGGCATGGAGAGTTGAAAAAAAAACATTTCTTTCCATACCATTCCAGAAATGTATTACTTTGACCTACTTCTGAGAGTTAGAGATAGAAATTGCAGATTAAGTTTATATGGAGAAAGATGAAATTGTGTGTTTATAGGACTTCCAGTACTTGGTCTAACATCAAAAACCACAGCCAGACAAATTCTGCCCATTCTCCAACCCAAGACGTATAACCTTGCCATCACAGAGGGGCTCTTATAGCTTCAAAACAGCCAAAATCAGAGTACATGAAACTTTCTTCTGGGACTCTAAAGCTAGATATATTACAATACTAATTTATTTATAGCTAGATTTTTGCTTGCTATTCATTTTTTTAATTAAACAAATATCATTCACACATATGTATTCTGATAGTAAAATTTTAAAGAAAAGTAAGGGCCTAATTAGCACACCATGAAAAGCAAGTGGTCTTCTTGTATTGAAAGGAAAATAAAAATATTTCTAAAATATTCATAATATTTTAATTCTTAATCTAGATCATGCACATGAAGATTATTCTATAATCTTTAAATTTCATGTTATATTCTCTATTGAATTATGATATATTTCTCAATTAAATTATTAAAAATGTGATACAAGTTGGAGGGTCAAAAGCAAAAAAAAATGTTATTTCATATAATTACATTTAATTACTACCTCTTGAGTCATTCCACCTTTTTCTGTTGATATATTTACCAATCTCACTTTTAGTGAGCACCTGCATTGATGATGCACTAATATGCAATATGGAAAGTTCCAATTTGGTGACTAAAACCAAGGATAAAAGTACCATCTTTCCTTTTTATTTAATTATGTGGAAAATGGAGGAAAATTAAATTTTGGAGAATAAAGCAATTATCATTTATGGCTTATGTATTGAAATCAGCTCTATAGTTAAGTAATTATAGGTTAGAAAGACAGCTGCAAAGGTGTTTTAGGTAAATCATAATTCAAGAATTCTTATATTGTAATTAAATGGCACAATATTATAAAATTATTTTTATGTCTGGGTAATGAAAATGCAGTAAAAAGTTTAATTAGCAAAATGCAGTGGATAAGAAGATAATAGAAACAAACTCTAGGATAATAAAATCATGCTTTATATCATGAATGTATATTTAAATCACCATCAAAAGCAAGAGTTAGTTAAGGATAATCAAGGAACATTGTTATAGAAATATATTAATGCGATAATTTCTTTTTAATTATTTTTAAACATTATATCCAAGCATCTTAATGCATTTTCTATTGCCAATTAACTGTGCAATAAGGCAGCATTTCCCTTTCTTCCTGTTATGATATTGCTAAACTGAGTCAAAAAGGAGAAAATTGCCTATAATTTTACAGAGCAGAACAGTGGCTAACACCGGCCAACCTATGTCATCACACCACACATGTGTGTCCCGGACTATATACTTTGAGAGCACTAATGAGTCCCCAACCTACCAAACGTGATAATGCATTAAAGAAGGTAATACTGGGGTGCTGATATTGAGCACCACTCAATCAAGTTCAATGAGTCATCTAAGCAACTCTCATCATTACTTTACTTTAGCTGGTACATTTCAATTCATGGCTATGTAAAATTGTAAATTATATCATGCCCCAGTCACTTTTCACAAATTAAAATTGCATATATTTAAATACTAGGAATTTTTAGTCTTTTTTTTCACAATTGAAAATTTTCAGTTCAAAATTATTTCTAAACTTGTCCAATGGTATTACTGCTAGTGGATACCCCTCAAGAATATGAAATATATCAAAGTCAACTACAAATTATTACTCATATTTTACTACAATCAAAAACTCTACTTAAAGCTTTATGTCTTTTGTTCACTCCTTAAAATAATTCTGTAGGTTAAATACCCTTACAATCCCTGTTTCCAAAAGATTAGGATTCTAAGCAACTTGTCAAAATTCACACAGGGGTCAAGGAGAAAAAAATCAAGCAGCCAATGGTTTGAGGGACAAAAGGAAATTTTTGTATTTCAAAGCTTGCTTTTTGTTTTAACTGTTAAATGCCGGAAGACTTAGATTATAGAGTTTATATGATAAGCTGAACAATGAAGAGAATGCACAAGGAAATAAGAGTGTTTTTCCTACACTGAGAGAACATAACTGTATCTGGCTTGGGGTGAGAGAACAGAGAAATCTCAGATTGGAGAAGAGTCAAAGGCTGGGGTAGGACTACTTTTTCTTCCCAATCTGCAGCCCCTGCTTTGGACTAAATCCTAGGAGAAGTTAAAGCAACAAAACCTAAGGTACCCAGAGAAGAAATGAAAGAACAGACAGGCTTGTGCCTTATTTTCTGAGTGGTAGCCTCTGTAAAAAAAAATACTGATATTGGGCCCAGCATTAAAATAGCAATGACTGAGGTAAGAGAGAGTAGACCCACGGAGAGGCTAGAGGGCCTGGGGGTCTATGCACCCTATATGTAGTGAGTGAGCCTCTGAAATTTCTGTATGCATGTCCAAGAGGGACATGAAAAGAACTGAGAGCAGCATTCAACTGAGAAGGGCTTCAAGATGGCAGGCAGCAAAAGAATCTAATCAGAGTACACTGCACAGGTCACCAATATGGAGGACATATTATAATTATGGATACAGCAGAGGGAATGCAGCAGAAGCAGATGGGAAAATGCAAACCTGGACAGCAGTATAACTGTCACCTAGAAAAATGTCCTCCTCTCTTCCCTTCCATAGATAACTGAGAAGAAACAGGAGTTAAAGTTGGTGAAGAATCCACCTTTGCCTAACTACTCACAGTGATAAATATTTAAACAGAAGGTAGTTGAATTATTATCATCAAGATGATATTTTTCAGGACTGGGGCTATAGCTCATTTGCAGAGCACATGCCTAACCCATGTGAGGCACTAGGTTCAATACTTAACACCACACAAAAATAAATAAAATAAAGGCATGCTGTACATCTACAGCTACAAAAAAATTTTTTTAAAGATTATATTTTTCTGTCTCTGAATTGAAGTAGGTTTTATAATATGGGATTTTTGTGGCCTGATAACATGTTTAGTCATTAAAAAAAATAGGCTTTCTAGTTTTTCTTTTCTCACCTTCATACCAAATTCCTCATTATTTTCTCCCAAATTGTTCCTATTTCAGAGCCACGTTTGCAATAATAGATCTCCTGATTTCATTATTCTCTCTTCCACATCGTCTTTCTCACTCACCATAAATTAGCATTTATAAAAATGGGAAAACATCTATTTTCTTTTTTTCTACAATTTATCATTGTATACAATCAGAGCAGAGGCCCTCATTCCTCTTACAATATGGAAGGCATAGTTTTTAAACACAATTGAGTATCTTCCTCCTTGTGTATTAAAAAGATGTAAAAAAAAATACCAAAAAAAAAAGTCTCCTATTAAAAGAAGTCAGAAAGTGTCAAAAACAATTTGTGGAATAGATATGGTCTCTATTACAATCAAAAATATTTTAAAAAGAAAGAATGTAAAAATCAAGTGATCCATCCAAAAGATGAGCATAAGAGCAAATGAGATACAATTCTAGAACCGACCTTAGAAATATGATTAGAAAGAGCCTAGACATGCTTTCCGTTTAACATTTATTCCAGATTCTTATAGCAATAGCTTCCAAATATAAATATAAAATCATTTCATAGTTTATATTCTATTGGGAAATATAATGGAGTCTCCAGGAAAGAGAAGTTATAAACAATAAAATAAAGGATAACAAAAAAGTCCAGTTTCAAAATGTTCCCATGTTAGCCCAACAATCTTAAATCTTTCTTTGTATGTGTGTATATATTTTGTGGAGATGGAGATTGAGCTCAGGGCTTAAATCTACCTACCTTAGAAACAGGGTATCTTGTACAAAATATTTTAATTCCATAGTTAGACACAATATGTAAAAGTTCAAAACATGCAACAAGATTATAATATTTTATGTTTCTGAGTATCTTTAGCATTTACTCAATGTTTTTATCAGCACCATCTCCCTTTATACAATAAATAGGGCAAATATTAATAGCCCCATTTTTTGGATGAGAGAAAGCTGAGATTTCAGGCAGTTTAAGCAATAATCCCAAGGTTACAAAGCTAATATTTCAAAGAGCTGCAGCTAAACACTATCTCCACATACTTTAATTCAGACACTTTCATAGGCCTCACTCACTAAAATGTGCATGACTAGAAGTAGACATGATCATTTGGAAGTCAATGAATGATTTGCTTCCTAAAAGTACTCTAGAAGAGATAAATACCTTTCAAAGGCAACTCAAGAATGCAGTGGATAACACCAACACACTCACTTATGCAACTTTGACCTAAGTATCTCCTTGCATATATATGAATTACTATTCACAAGAAATACAAATTGACAACCATGGAAAATAAGTCTAAGAAGACCTCCAAAGATGAAGGCAAAGCCCTGACACACTTAGTTCTATCTCTAAGATTAACATGGGTCTACTTGAAGAGGATGCTATACCTTGTAGACTTAGGCCGACTTCAGATAAACTAGCCAGTGCTTCAGTTGGCCAATGCTCCTTTCTTATTTTGGAGCTATCCAAGGTGCTCAACTCACACCAGATTTCAGCTGACAAGCCTAGCAAATGAGGCAAATCGTTTTTCATTTTTCTTTCACCACAACTTTTATTAAATGAAACAGCACTGTAACACAAACACACACAATCACACAACTATATATTTTATTTTCTATTCATTTTACTTTATTGGGGAGAAAAAATTCTGACATTGCCCACTAAATTGATTCCATGACTTACTAATAGGACATGATTCACAATAAAGAAAAAATACACTGCAAAGGACTATTAGTAACCAAGGTTATATATTATGCCTTATTGTCACATTCTTACTCATCACACCTGTCTGTGTCATCTTGCTCTGAAGGTGTGCTCAGTTCTACCACTCTTATCACATCTTTTCAATATCAACTACTGCCAAGTCAACTTTCAATCCATGTTCCAAGTGTTTGGCCTCTAGTATGCATCCCCCATGATCAAACACCATGGGCCCTCAGCCAAAGACAGACAATGAGGTCAGAAGGAGCACAGGGTAGGGGTAAGGACTGAAATCTGAATGGGAGGTGCTCATCCCAAATAGAAATCCACCAAAGAAGGAGCAAAGGCACCAAGCACAGTGAACTTTTTAGACATTTTTTCTACATTTTGCCCCCATGTTCTCTTCTTTCATTTTCTTTAGCAACACAAGAGAAAATTTGTATTGTAAACTACTCTGATGTTTCTGACTGCTTTTTGTCTGCTGGGAATTTTACAAATGTCACCTACTTTAAGCTATAACTATAACTATATCTGTAGTTATCCAATAACTATAACTGTATCTGTAATAGTACCTTCATTTTTGCAGAAGTAAAAACTTAGCTCCTAGCAGGTTTCATAACTTTCCTGTGATGAAACAGAGTGTTATGGAAGCTGTTAGTTGAGGATATTAATGGACAAATGGGAATTATTTAGAAGTCTATTACACAGTGCAAAGTTCAAGAAAATGTGCAGGTTAGATACAACGCTATAAACTAGCATGTATTAAGCAAGTAAACAATAATGAAGCATCCATCATTACTTTAAAAAGCTATTAAACCCTTAATCCTTGGTTATTGCACAATTTAATCACTGAGTGACATTATTTTAACAACCTTAGGTATAAGATAAACAATCTTAAATAATCTCCTAATGAGAAACTAAAGCATGTGTCTACTTCAACTATAGTACAAGAATTTGAAGTAAATACCATTTATTCTGAACATAGCAGTGATCACCTTAAACTTAACTTTACTCAATATTAATCAATGAAACTGAGAAAACAAAAATACAAAAAAAAACCTCCTTTTTCTTCCTAGGAACTTTCAGAAATGGCCAATGAATATTTGTGCCATTAAAATTTTTTGTGATCAACAAGAATATAAAGAAGTAAAAATGAATCCATGGTAGTTTAAGACATGTCCATAAGAAACTAAAGGAAGTCAAAGCAAGAGAACAGGGGTCTATACTTTTCTGAAACTGTAAATTAGATAATTACTATAATTATTTTTAAAGCAATCAAATAATAAGATAGGAAGGTAAACAATAATCACGGGGGTTACTGTGCCATGACAATGGATTTAGCTGTCTTTCGTGGGGAAGAAGTTTCCAGAAGTAGCTAACTTTGAGATCTGAAGAGTCACTCAAGTGCAAAATGAAAGGTTTGAACACAGGTGTCAAGAGGAAAGTATAATTGTTGGAGCTCTGGGCAAAAAAAAAAAAAGAAAAAGAAAAAGAAAAAAGAAACTCTCAACAACTAGGAGAGCCTTTATGTCAATTCACATACATCATAAGGAAGAGCCTGGCAAAATTCCATGCCCACTTTAAAAAATGCTTTACTTGCCATTAAATAATTTACATTAAACATGCGTAAATAAGGTCAAAGCAAGATTGTAACTAAAATATTACCACAGACCACATGAAGGGAAAAGATTCTCCCTAAAGCTACCAATAACAATCGAAGTGCATGTTGTACTGAAGGGAAATGGGTGACAGAATCTATTCTGTAGTGGGCATGTTCCAACAGGGGGACAGAACAGAAAATTCCTTTACTTTCTAGCATTTGAGTCTTCGAGAATTATGTTTCTGCCTAATAGAACTTTATCACACTACTGCAATGGCAACATGGCTTCACATGTGTCCTATCTTTTCTTGTCTTTACCTACAATACACTTCTTACCTGAGATCTACGATGAGTAAAACACCCTCAGGAAAACAGAAGTTCATCTGCCCTTCAGAAACACATTGTCTGCAGGCCTCGGTGGTGTGCTTCCATGGAGAAGTTCAACCACAGAGCTCTGCATGTTGCTCAGCTGCAGAACATGTGTTCAGTGTGTGTGAGGCCTGAGTTCAGTCCCAGCACCAAATAAATTAATAAGCGTTCAATTACCCATTTTTCTATGTTTCTTTGACTAAAAAATATAGATTTAAAATCAAACTGAAATGGTATATGAGGCTCAAAAAGAGATTATTAAGACTATAGAGAAACCTATCAAGTAAAACCATGTTAACTGAAGAAATTATGTAAATTATTCATTTTTCAAACTCTCTGACATTATTTCCATAAAAAAATAATAATGGCAGCAAATTGCTTTTATGATCCATATCTTCTAGTAAATTTTCTGTTTCAGGACCTCTCTAACTGTACTTCTCAGGAACATCTGCGCTCTCTCCATTGGACTGAGACAATCTGCCAAAATAAACCACTTATGGAACAAGTAGTAAGAAGATAATGGATACAGATTTTCAATATTTTTTTCATAAATTTTTCTTCAACCTTTGGTGATGTATCTACATTAGATTCTGGTTTTAAAGGGATGCATCTGGCTTAACATAAATCATATATTCAATTATATTAATTTTGTGAATGTTACATTCACTTTCCCTACACCGTGTGGATGCAGCTTATGCGCTTTGCATGAACTGTAGAGCAGGCAGCAGAATCCACCCATTGGCCTCTGCCCTTAACATTTTGCAACCCGAGTTTAAGTCTTTGAGAAAAATTTTTGAAATACTAAAAAAGAAAATATTTCACAATATTTCTAAGATTTTTTATGAAAAACATATATAGATCTAATCAAAAATTAAATTGAATGACAGCTTCATTTTCCACGTAAAGCACTGAAAATCTCAGACTGCAATTTCTTTCTAAGATCTTGAAGTTATAACACAAAACAAAATATGAATAGAAATAGGGGAAGCAGAAAACAGAGATCTTCCTACATAAGCTCATTGTAGCTCCGATTTTGATAAATTCACCAAGAGGTAGGTGAATATTAAGAAAGAAAATTAGAAGATGACTAATCCCACCAGGGAAATCAAGACACCTAAGGGTTTACAAAAAACTTTATCTCTGTAGAAGAAAAATTCTCAAGTATGGGTAATGTCTCTGCCCATTTTTCTACTTCAAGTTTTCAATGTATACATTTGTCATCAGTACTTCTTGAGTCAAAATATTTCAATCTCTTTCATATGAAAACATGAATTTAGAAATCATAACTTTGAGGTACATTATAAGTCAGCATTGCACAAGACATCACCCAGGGGCTCCAGATGCCCAAGCCCATGTGCAGACAGGCTGATTTTATGGCACACCTGCAGCCAGATGAGTCCCAACACACACCGCCCTCCCACCTCTTGCACGCTCTTACTGAAGAAAGTCCTTTTCTTACTGAGACTAATGATGACTGGAAATAATTGTGTTTATTATCTGTCAAGTACTTACATGTATGATCTCAACTTATCCTTTAAGCAAACTTATGAGATTAGTTCTATTATTAAATGATTTTTTGGATAATAAAGCTACCAAACTGGACTTCAACAATTAGGTCTCCAAGAACATGACTTAGAAAATCATATGCTCTTCTACTTCTCTCTTGATACAGAAATATAAATGAGCATTTTAAAATAATTAAAAATAATAAAAAATAATGAAAGATCAATAAACAAGATGATACTACACCCAATAATCTAAACATTGAGAAATATTTTACTAATATTATTAATGATTAATAATATAATTATGTATAGTCAATGATGAAAACCCATAAGTACAAAAATAATATAAAAGACCAGTGAGTATTTATCCATGAGTATTATATGAGAGGAGGAGAATGTAACTAATATTTTTCATCTCATACTTTATGATAGTAGAATTGTTATTTTTATCTGACAAGCTTTTTTATCTGACAAGATTTTCATTCCAGGAATGAAAATAAAAGAAAATATAAGCATCCAAATCTTTTAGAAAAATAAACTAAAATTGCATATACATATTCACATACACATTTTTAAAAGCTTTGCTTACATACCTTTTAATTAAGAAAATCTATGTCATCAGTATTTCTAAATGTATTACCAAATAAGTAAGAGATTTTTAGATAATTCTCAGTTCACAGTACAATTCTTTGAAATTAGCCCACAAATTGGTTTTTACCTCATATTTATATTTTATCAAACTCATCTTTCTGACGTAGGCATTTCTTTTCTTGGGATTCTTATAAAGATAGTTATCGTGCACAGAGTACATGCTAGCCTTTGGTGGTTTTAATCTCAGTTCAACATCTTTGTGTTTAGTACATTTCTTTTCTTTCATCTGATCATGTACATGCTAAGATGTCAAAACTAAAGTCTTCTGACACTCCAGTCATAGGTCCCAGGCAATGTGTAAATCTCTTCAAGGTTTAAAATTTAGTCTGAACAAATAAACTAGAAATTGAATCACACTGGTAAGTTATCCTATCAAATCTTAATCTGTGAAATTTATGGTTGGGTCCACAGCAAAATATACCTTTTACTGTAGTTTGAATCAAATGTATCATCTACTGAAAGAAGGCAGGAAAAAGACACAAATTTTATTAGATTGCCCTCTCAATTCTTAGTACAATTTCTATTTCAATTGAAGTGTGATTCAAGTGCAACCTTTCTTTCTTGGTTATTGGACTTTCTCGCAAAGGATTTTGCACGAATGTGTCTGTAAACAATAAGATTTACTTTGAACAGAGTTTTCTGGAAAATGGCCTGGTTCACACGTTTGTAAGTAAAGCTAGTCCTTGTTATTACGTTTTCTCTCTTCACAATGCATTTCCGATAAATAGCTTACAGAGTGTCCCCATATTGATTTGAAGATGCAATTTCACATAAATTAAAACACCTCAACAATAAAGATACAATAGCATTTACCCAGAGCTAAGACTTCAGAGGTGCTTCAAGACAGCAACTGTAAAATTCATGGGGAATTTTCTTTGAAGAGCTGCTAACAGAACTTCAGACCTTCTAACAGACAGCTCATTACTGCAGACTGTCTATGTAAATTGTACACTGACTACAGGCCCTCAGGGGAGGTTTTTTCTGTTTTCTGTCTCTGGTACTAACCTAGTATAACTTGCCATATAACTGCCCTCTTGCCAGTAATGTTAATGATGGTGATTATTAGTAATAACTCTGAGTAATGAGGTTTTCTTCCTTGTACTCAAAATAATTGCTCCATGTAAATCCACAGCAATTTTTACGGTACGCTAAAGATTAGTAACATTAGAAACTTGGCAAATCTTACTTATGGAGGCATTTTACCTAATGATCTAATCCATCAGTTCCCAGGCTTACCAGCCTTGAGACTCACTTGGTACTGAAGGATCTCCTTTTGTTCATTGAAGCACTAAGAAACAATCTAGTCACTGAGCTACATTTTAAGGAGCTTTTTAAGAAAGCGTCTTGAAAATGCAAGCTCTGATTTAAACGAGGGAAGCCTGTGAGTGTGGAAATATATAAAATAGTCCCATAGACAGATCTATACCTTAATTAATCACTAATTACAGACAATCAAAGTTTCTGAAGAAACTTTTCTTATATTTTGATGTTGTGAGCAACTCTAGGCTAATTTCTAACAATGCTAAACTTGGAGTCATTTTATCAATCATAAAACCTCTTGCATGAGAAGGTCAAGAAAATATGCCATTGTTTTTCTCCATGTCATCACGTCCTTCTAACATGTTCTTCTAACATGTCCCAGAATCTCCAATTAAAAGAAAGAACATATACGTCGAGAAAGGTACTCACTCATTGATACTGGTCTTTGTACCCAATTTTTCTAATTAACAATCAGTTCATCCTGAGAAAGAAAAAGAACCAATGGTTTCAATGAAGAGCAAAGGAAGAGAAAGGGGGTAGACAATGCAATTTGACTCACTTGTCTTTCTTTTACATAGTGCTGTTAATAAATGAGGCTTGCCAGAGATTTGAAATCAAGTTCACATTCCAGAAAATTTCTTCTTTGTCCAAAGTAATGTAAATCAGTCGGATCTTTTCAAAACATTGTAAGGCAGCATAAGTAATATTCCCTAAGTTTTCTTACCTTGTAAAGGGACCCACAGGACAAACAGGAGCATAAGTACAGATGGGTAATACCTCAGTGAGTTCACCTATGTCATGTTGTTCATGGATTTCCCATCTATATTTGGGTGGGAGTATAAAGTATAAAGTGACCCTCTCACCTTATCTGTTATAACATTATGGCAGGTCTTGATATTCAGAAGAGCACATCATCCTTAGTTTTGATTCTCCTTCCATCTTTAAAGTTGTACTTGCCATTTACCATATCAATTTTGCTAAATTCACTAAATGTCATAAAACTTTATCTTAGAATCTTTATTATAATTATAGAATATTTCAACTAGAATGTTTAATAAGATATTTGGGGCTTACTTATTAACGAACATGGTATATATTTATTTATTTCTAATAATTCAAAAATTTTTGAATTGATTAATGAGTTCTAATATCTCTTTGTTTTCTATTTTATCAATTTCTTATGTTTTATTCTTTATAGTATACCTTTTTTCATATGGTGAATTTTCATAATTAGACATTTATTTTTAATATTTCTAATATTTTGAAGGCTACTGATTATTTCTAAGTTTCAATTCATCCAATAAGTTGTCTCCCATGTGTTTTCTTACTCATCTTATTTAAAATATCTAATAAGTTCCGTTGTGATTTCCTTTTAATTGTGTCTTATATGTTTCAAGTATACAGGGTTTTCTTCTTCTTTTAATTGTTAATTTCAATTTTATTTTCATAATAATCAGGAATGAGATTCATTCTCATGTTGCAAGGATACTGTATTGCCTTCTTAGGTGCACATGCCAGTGTAATGGGCAGCAGTCTTTATGAAAAAGAGTCCTACAGAAGTTAAGAAACAGGCCAATCAGACTTAATTAGCTCCTAATAAGAGAATGCAGTCATAGAAAAAAAAATTTACATAAATGTTTAAGAAAAGTTTTAATTTTGAGGTTTTTTTTTTAATTTAAAAATACTGTTCCAATTACTGAAATTGGTTCATCACAACCAGTGAAATAAGAAGACTATCTTTCTACAACTTTTCCAGGATTATGCAAGCATATACAAGCATGTGTACTAAGTGCTCTTTACAAATCTATTATGTATGTAGTATATTAAAATCTCTTTCATAACACATATGAGTATTCTTTGGGGTACATAGATCTCATTCACCTCTTTTTAATAGCGTCATGTGTTGAGAGCCACAGCCAAAGGGGCCCCAGCAAACTTCCAGCTGCCAGCAAACTTCCAGCTGCCGGCTGATGATTGGCTCACAGCGGCCCCAGCAACATCTAGCTGATTGGCTCCTCTGCGGTGATGCTCATTGGGCTGTTTCCCTGCCCTTTCAGACCACGGAGCTGCTCATTGGGGGGCTTTTTTGGCTCCACCCACGTGACCCAGCCAATCGGCCTCAAGAGCAGGAGGATTGTGGGAGGTGGGGAGAAGCTTGTG
>NW_026000048.1:8493448-8514811 GCF_001458135.2 Marmota marmota marmota | reverse complement strand
CTCACCTGTATGCATTGTGAACTATCTGTTGGTGCAGCGACTTGTGGTAGTGTTGGGGTATTTTTGCTGATGATATCATTGGTGGTACAATTTTTCCAAAAGGAGCCGTCAATTGGCTTGGTGTATCTTCCTCCCTTCTGCTTGTCATGATCGTCCAGCTAAAATTTGGGGGCCAACAGAGGTGAGGCAAAGAACCTCACCCCCCCGCTGGTACAAAGACCTCTCCACAGGTGTGGCTGTATACTGGACCGGTAGTCAGTGATGGGTAAGATCCAATTGCAATGGTACCAACCTAAGGACCATATGTACTATTGGACAACCTAAGGCAGGCACGGTCCCTAAGCCACATGCTTGTTGTTTAAACAGAGAGGGGGAGATGTTGAGAGCCACAGCCGAAGGGGCCCCAGCAAACTTCCAGCTGCCAGCAAACTTCCAGCTGCCGGCTGATGATTGGCTCACAGCGGCCCCAGCAACATCTAGCTGATTGGCTCCTCTGCGGTGATGCTCATTGGGCTGTTTCCCTGCCCTTTCAGACCACGGAGCTGCTCATTGGGGGGCTTTTTTGGCTCCGCCCACGTGACCCAGCCAATCGGCCTCAAGAGCAGGAGGATTGTGGGAGGTGGGGAGAAGCTTGTGTGGGAGAGAGAGGCTTGTGGAAAGCCGGTGGTGGCAGTTGAGGCTCTGAGGGTTTTTCCTGAGAGGCTGTTTTGTTTGGCGTGTGTGGTTCTAAAAATAAAGTTAGTTTCTTTTGGCAAGTGGCTCCTAATTGTGCCCAGCCAGACTGCGGCAGTCATGACACTCTACAAATTGATATATAAAATTTTATTATCTATTTTATTGACATACATGTGGAAGTTTTGTAAGGTTTAATGAAATTATATTTAAATTATTAGATTAAGTTGTTAGATTTTTTCTGTTAGAATCTGCGTAGCCAACTCAATTCCTATTAATGTGTTACTTGCTTTCTTTTTAGATTTTGTGCCATCTGTACTCGTTAGTTATAGTGGGCATCTCACCTCACGTATCTGTCCCATCTCTCTATGAAAGAACAGTGGACTTGGGAAAATAATTTTAAAAAGCATGTTTTAGAACAATTTATGAGAGTTCTCTAAAACCTTTCAATCTAGGACTGAAGGAATTTTTTTTTAAGTTGTATAATGGTGCTCCAAAATGGGATTTTTCTAAGAATAATTATTTTTTGATCATTCAAATTAGACCATCCAAAATTTATTAGGAAAATGCAATGAGAGTAATCTGAATTATGCAATTCTCCCATATAATTTCTCAAGCATAGCAACATATACTCTGGAGGCGGAGAAGGCAAAAGATTCTAACTGCTGATCTAGAAGAAAGGACAAATGATTTCATTTGACTTGAAAGTTTTGTTTTTTTTTAAAAGACACTCCTGAAAACTAAATATAGTTAAACTCTGATTAGATTAAAAAAAAGTAACACCTTAACTATAAATTCTTCAACCTATCGATCTTCATTACTTTATGTTAAATTTTTTGAGTCCTTTTGTAAGATTCTTCTAAAGTATTATTTCTAGAAGCATGCATAGAGAATGACTTCAAATTTAAAAATAAGTTTGCACAGAGGTAGTAAAATATTTTATGAATGGTTACCTTAAATTTTGTGTTAGCCTACAAATACCATGTGAGCCAGGAAACAAAAAGAAGGATGTTAGAATGGAAAAGAAAAAGGCCAGATACTTAACTTCACATACATAAGAAATAAAATATGTCATTAACTAACAATGTATTTGAAAAGCAATAATATATATTCAGAGAAGATAATCATATTCTTTAATTTAGTCAAGCTATAATTATAGAACAAGAACATTGGCTCTTTTGAGGTAATGTTAAAACTGTCCTGGGCTCTCTGTCACTTGGACCAATGGATCTATTCATTCCAAGACTTGATTTCCTGTGCAGTTTAGCATACCATTAGTTGAAGGTAATTGTTGAGAGGATACTCTGTTACAAAAGCTACCGAACCCTCCATCATTTCAGTGCAGGTTAGGTGCCCTGAATAAAGGATCCTGTTTCCCCAGTGTCCTTCATTATGTTTGTCTCTTCACACAATCGTGTGATTGTATACTGCTAAATAGTTATTTGGTGGTAATGGTGCATTTCAAATTGGTGACTCAAATAACAAGAATGGAGGGGGAAAAAAAGGAGTGAGTATGATCTTTGCCAAGCTATACACCTGCATGTTTCAACTGAGTCAACCTGGGAACAGAATCCCATAGTCATAATTTCAAGATCTTTTGCAATGACTGTATGAAGCCATTTGTTGAAGAAAATATTTGAAAATGATGTAGATATTGCACACACTAACCCTCGCTGTTTATCTAAGCTTCCTCTTGGAGGGGCAGCCTCTTTCTCAATCCTTTTCTATACATGCAGCTCTTTGAACTGTGGAAGTGAGCAGAACCTCACCCACCTTTTTTCAAAGACAGAATGTGATCTTGATGGGTATCTCTTTAAATTGTGTCTTCCTGGTTGAAGAGAGAAGAAAAGATATTTTCCCACAATGCATGCAGAAATATTGCCCTTCTCAGTGTATGGGCTGCTACACGTTGTAGAGATATGCTGGTAGGAAATGTGTATTTTATGTTTGCTCTTCTTTTTAAATCATCCTGCATTTAATTATGTAGATTATTCTATAATTAGCAGATGTTATGCAATTTGAAAAGTAGCATTAAACACATATTGCCTGAAACAAGTGAGTCTTGAGTCTTGAGGATTTTCTCATGTCTTTTGGTGGGATTTTATCTATATATGAATTTCTATCTATGGGAGTTAAAATTTAAACTACTAAAAACCCAGTTTGTAGTCTACACAATTGTCTAGCAACAAAATTATTGTGAACAGAACATGTTTCACAGAACCCTGTCATATTTTGAAGTCTAGCAAGACTGTGAAGATATAGAATGAAAAGAGAAAGCTTTTTAAATTTTTCAGACTAAGACATGGATGTGATTTCATCACAAGTTGATTCATATATTTTATCAGTATCATGATCAATGTCTGCCAATCAAATCTTAAACCTGCTGAATCTCAGTTTATACACTATTCAGTTCAACTTACTAGCCTTTATTTGACCGACAGATTAGTAGCTTTGGCTTAACCAATTTATATATTAGGAACCGTTTTGTAAAGTATCAAATAGTCTCTGCTTGTTAACATCTGAATATAAAACTCCAATTATTCATCCAATTTAACACATTCCCATTTAAATCAAAACTTGAAATGCTTTCCTGTGTATTTGCAAGTTGTTTTGAATTACCAAAATTCAGTTTTATTGCCTTTTCTGGGTCTGTCTGCAAAGATATGGCAGTGAGTCACGCATAGAGAGCTCATTTATACTAGTGTGTTACACAAAGTTTCCCAAAATGTACTCAACTGCAAATGTTTCCCCCCGCTTCCCAAACAATCATGTTGGCCAGAACAATGGTGCAGCTGTGTCCTAAAGTTCAGTCACCTGAAGAAGTAATAAGTCATAAATTGCTCAGGGATGAATTTATATACTGAAAAGTAAGAAACTTAATCAAAAATATCTTTGCGTCTTAAGAGCAGTTGGAAAAGAGAAAATTTATACAAAATTCAGACAAAGATCTGAGTTTGCACTTGAGTGTATTCTCCGCTCACACTCAAGAATTCAAACCTTCCATTAAAGGGCTAGAAAAAAAGTATTCAATATAAAACTCCCTTGTAAGCCTACCATCCCTGAAGTGAGCTGCTAAACACTATACACATCCAGGGCCAGGCATTTGTGAATAAGAGTTGCTTCAAAGTAGCTAAATGATGAGCATTTTTAATTAAGAAAGGATCAATCGAAGATGAAGGGACAAAGAATATGTTCTTCTGATGTACTCTGTGTGGACTTTCAATACCATGACAAAGTTTTAGAAATCTCTAAACAAAGCAGACAGACCAATGACACCAGGAAATTAAGATAGAATGTGAAGAGTACTTAGCCTCCACATCCCCTCTGTTTTAAAGAATCTCTGTCACCCTGGGGGACAACCATCATCCACATCAGACTTCCTTTGGAAAATTGAAGGGTAAAGCTAGATGTTTTCTAATATCCTTAAATCACTAATATTTTAATTCTGTATATTATCAGAGTAGGATTATAAGTACTATAAATTTCTATGAATAATAAAACTCCTTTAAAAAATTATAAAATTAAAGAAGTTATTATTCATTAAAAGTGTTGTCTGCCTTTTATAAAGAATATGAGCTTTGTAATGTTTTGAACTACCAATAAAAAATAAATAAATAAAGAAGAATATAGCTACCAGCTAATATGAGTTCCTTTGGAGAGAAAAAAAAACTACAATCTGATTTATTTTATGCATGCCCTAATTTTATTTATAATCTATGGTATTTAAAATAATAGACAAAAAGATATATCCTTTAGGAGGAGGTAATTCAGAACATTGCTTCTCTTTAAGTGTCCTGTTTTTGTGAATTCTGAGCTGGATGTTCACATGTTCTCCCTCCTTACAGATGGATCTATTTCTATGAGAAAATGTGAAAAGACTGAGCATCTCTTTTAAAAAGGCAATTTTTATAACCTATCTTCCTTACCCAGATTTATTCCAACTACATAAGTCTATATGGTTAAAAATAATAGAAATGATTTCAATGCAATTTTTCAAATTGCTTTAAGGAGACAGTAATATTTCATAATTTGAAAGCAATTATTTTTCTGAATTAGGTGACGACAGAAATATAATTTTGCTGTAAGAGTGTTACATAATATTTGTAATACTGAAAAAAAAAAGAAAAGAAAAACAGAAGGGACCCATTTATCTGTGTTAAGAGTCAAATCCTAGCAAAGGAGCTACCCATGTGTTCTGCATGCTCCCACCAATAGGCAAACTAATACAAGAATAAATGTTAAAAGTGATGTTTTGAAAAAGGTGTCCGTAGGTCATTGTTCTTGAATAAAGAATAAAATCCGTCCCTGAGCATGTAGTACATCTTTGTTACAATTCATGAGAAGGCCAACTGTGTCTAGCTATGAAATCCAAGAGTCATTCAGTTCTCTGACGTGGTGTTTCCTAGGTTTGCTCATTACTCCTATGTCTACATCTGATTAAGGAGACTTGAGCTTGCACATAAGCATTCCTGTAGCTGATTCACTCTGGAGAGACCATCAGTGGAGGTGACTTGCTGTGACAAAAGGCCTTTTGCCCTAAGTGACATTACTGAAGCAGTTTTATTTCTTCCAGAAATGTACCTCCGTGCACAAATGGGCATAGTATATTTAGGGCACTGACCAAAGGGCTCTCATCAGATATTAGTTTACTCATTTTCAGAGGCCAGTTAAAATTAATGCAAACAAAACCTTGAAAAGTTATTGAAAAGTAAAAACTGCATTTTTGTTATTTTTTAAATTGCACAGTTCAGGAAGACATCATGTTTAAGAACAATGGACACAACATTCTAGAATAATTAATTAGCACTTTCCCAAATCCTAACAGAAACCAAATTAAAAATGTGAATTTCTGTATTTAAAATCAATGTTAGAAATCAGCGCCTTTTAAAAATATTTATAATTGGCCTCCCTTTTGGACTCTGTAGTGATTGATTTGAGATGGAGCAGTAGGTAAACACTGTGCTAATAGCTGACCTGTTTCGCATTCAGACACACACCAGCAGTGCATACCTCAGTGGACATGACATCTTTAAAAGGTAACTGAGAATCTCCTTTGCTGAAGAAATAACCAGCTCCAAAGCATTTGTGGTGAGAGCCCAGGTTTATGCAATAAAGTTTTCAGAGGAGATGTAAAATCTTCGTTGGTAAACTAGAGGAAGAGTTCTAGAAATTTCTTGAGGCTGCATGCTGATAATAAGCTGACAATCAACAAGTTGCTAGATAATAAAAGTCATAACAAAAAAAAAGAAGTTATTTTATTTAAATGCTTTGCTGGCCAAATATTATGATTATAATGAACATATGAAGATTTAAATTAGTTGTTTACAATGTGATTTATTCTGATTGGAATACCCCCCCACTCCAGGGCAAAACAATTCTTATCATAATCACCTTAATATTAATACATATATACATCACATTTCTGTAGAATTTTATAGATTATATATTCCTCAGGACAGTCTGGAAGAAAAATAAGCAAGTTGTAGAGGGAAAAGAAATCAGGAAGGCCCAGGATGAATCCATGTGTTATCTTTGTAAATTTGGAGAAAGTGCTTAACCTCCACATACAAATATTTAAACTGTAACTAAATAATATTCTCCTTGTAGTTTCTATGGCCATAGGTATGGAAGAAATAGAAACTGTAATTTTTAATATTTTATGAATAAAGAAAACTAAATTTAGAAAGTTTAACTGACTTATGTAAGGTAGCACAACCAGATAGCAGGGCTATGCTGGGCAAGGTGGCACACGCCTGTAATACCAGTAACTTAGGAGGCTGAGGCAGGAGGATCGAGAGTTCAAAGCCAGCCTCAGCAACTGTGAGGCACTAAGCAACTCAGTGAGATCCTGTCTGTAAATAAAATATAAAATAGGGCTTGGTTTGAGTGCCCCTGAATTTAATCCCTGGTATAATAAATAAATAAGCAAATAATTAGCAGAAAAGAATTCAAGAACTCAAGAATCCAAGAATTTACCATACATTTACTTCAATTCTTATTCTAATTTTCAGATCCATGACAAATACTTCCTTTGCTTTGAAAATTTTGAGAGTAACCAAGTTATTCTTCTACATCCTAACAATTTCTCATGTTAGCTCTCCTTGTACCATATTTATAACTTCCTTGAACTTTTCATTACATGCAAGTGATAGACAAATTCATACTTAGACAGAAAGATGGCATCAAAGAGATTATCTTTACCCAAACATTCAGTAAGCTTCTCAAGAACAAGGAACCATAATGAGACTTATCATGGGAATGCTTAATTATGGAATACTGCAAAATATTTGGTATTGCCAGGGAAACAAAAATTTCAGAAATTTTCACTGTGTATTTTCATGGTTGCCATTTCACAATACACAGGGGTCCCTCAGTGGTCCATGTATCTTTCCACAATCATCAGCACTAAACAGGATGAACAATGCCTCTGAAAGGAAAAGCACACACCATTCATGATACAACTTTTGCTTTCATGTCCCTAGAATAATTTAAATTCTTCAAGAGTGTTATTAACCTTAAGTATGATGTTTAGGCTGAACATCTCATCAGACTCTTTTTAATATTTCAGATTTGATTACAGCAATTAGTATCAGCTCTTGGCTCCCACATACTTCAATAACTAGACTTATCCTAGAAATATTTTAATAAATAGATGTTGGGAAAAAGTTTAATAGGCAATTATTCCACATGTAAATCATTCAGTGGCAACTTCAGAGACAATCATGCAATATTTTTTCACAGTTTTTTTAACTACCCATACCACTTTGTCATGGACATCAAGTAGTTATTCCTCCCATCTAACATTTTATTTTTATTTTGTATTTGCCTCAGTCTAAATTCTGCTTAAATATTCTTAAACAGATAATTTGGCTTCTCTTCATAACAATTACTAAATATTTGAGGATAATTATTAAAATAACCTTAAGCTAGTTAGTGTATTTTAAAAAGTAAGATGCCATTCATCATCCAGTATAATTGCTTCAGCTTATTTTTTGTTTTAATTCTAATTTGTTATATGTGACAGCAGAATGCATTACAATTCACATTACACATACAGAGCACAACTTTTCATATCTCTGGTTATACGTATTGTACATTGACACCATTCGTGTCTTCATAGATGTATTCAGGGTAATGATGTCCATCTCATTCCACCATGTTTTTTACCCCAATGCCTCCTTTATTCCCCTCCCACCCCTTTACCCTATCTAGAGTTTTTCTAATCCTCCCATGGTCCCCCTTCCAACCCCACGATGAATCAGCTTCCTTATATCAGAGAAAACATTCGGCATTTAATGTTTTGGGATCAGCTGACTTCACTTATTCTCCAACTCCATCCATTTACCTGCAAATGCCATGATTTTGTTCTCTTTTATTGCTGAGTAATATTCCATTGTGTATATATAACACAGTTTCTTTATCATTCATCCATCCTCTGAAGGGCATCTAGTTTGGTTCTACATTTTAGCTATTGTAAATTGTGCTGCTATAAAAATTGATATGACTGTGTCCCTGTAATATGCTGTTTTTAAGTCCTTTGGGTATAGACCAAAGAGTGGGATACCTAGGTCAAATGGTGGTTCCATTTCCAGCTTTCCAAGGAATCTCTATTCTGCTTTCCATGTTGGCTACACCAATTTGCAGTCCCACCAGCCGTGTATGAGTGGGCCTTTTCCCCCACATCCTCGCCAACAATTATTGTTGTTTGTGTTCTAAATAGCTGCCATTTTAACTGAAGTGTGATAAATTTTGGAGTAGTTTTGATTTGCATTTCTCTAGTTGCTAGAGATGTTGATCATTTTTTCATGTATTTGTTGATTCATTGTATATTATCTTCTGAGAGCTGTCTGTTCAGTTCCTTGGCCCATTTATTGATTGGACTATTTAGGGTTTTTTTTTATGTTTTCCAGCTTATTTTTTTCTGATTGAATTTCAAAAATATATCTACATCCGGTTCTTATGTAGCTTAAAAAATTTTTCCTAAGCTAAAATGTACTTGAGTTCAACCTATGTACCCAGGTCCAACCTAATTTAGAAGGAAGAAAGCCTTTCCTGTTTGCGGGGGCAGGTGGGGGGGCAGTATTAAATGAGATTCTTATTCTTATTTTACTATAAATCTTACTTTCTGATATACTAATAAAATTTCCCTTTTGAAAAAGTTAATTCATCCAACTCCTTCTGCTGAGTTTCTCTTGTATAGATTAATAGGAACACATGTTTCATATTAACATGAAAGTTGGGAAACACATTCACTTTATTCTTTCAATTCTAATAGAACTGAAAATACCTAACAACCATCCGCATCAAACTACATTTACTCTGGCATGTGCATAATACATCTGTCCCGCTTGTGGGAGTAAGGATCTCATGTTTTGATTCCTCCCCAAAAGGAATCACCTAAGAATCTAGGGAATTCACCAACATTCAGATTCTAGCAGTAGATTTTTCTGCAAAGCAGACTAAGTGAGATTTTAGTCCAGTAGAAAGGAACACTCATATGTAGCTGAGATTACATTGCCCTCATATTTACAATCTAACACAGTTGCCCCAATCCATCCCTTAGCACACCACACAATTTATCATTAATTCTTTGTTTAACATTTCCACAGAAATAATTTGAAATTTATTTCATGGACAATAGGAACCATAGGTGAAATGAAAACCCGTAACTGCTTGCTGTTCTCATAAAAATGAAAATTGAAAAATAAATTCTGTGTTTTGTAGCTTATTGTAAATGCAGAAATGTGAATATTATGAATTAGTCTTTTACCATCTTGGTGACTTTGTCTCTTGTCTCTCCACCTCTGTCATTTTGAGGGCAAAGACCCTGTCCTTTGCTTCTTGTATATCAGGGATATGGTCAATTGCATGCTAACCATGTTTAATATACACTCAATAACCAGATTTTAATTGCCTGAGGAAAGCATTCTACAAGGCACTGTTTATTACTTAATTTCAAAGATACCAAGAATAATAATATCCTGTTTAGAAAGAATGTTGCAGAAAACCATGTATATTCCCATCTGATTTTGAATCTTGTGTTTTATATTACACATGGAGGGTAAAGGAGGAAATACATGAATTCATTTTAAAAATGAAAAAAAACAGGAACAGTATTGCTTAAAATTTTTCCATACTGCTTGCTTGTGCTTAAGGCAGTTTCTACTAGCTTTTTAAAACAAGATATTTTTATTTCTGTTAGCGACAAGTCTAAACGTGGCAAGGAGAAGGGGAAAAAACTTGTGTAACTCATTAATGAATCAATTAATATATGTATGATGGATGCAGGCTCCAGTGTGCAGGCAGCTACTTGTCTGGTCCAGAACCCCATCAGCGTGATACCATCCATCATACATGTCAGCAGCAAAAATAGCTAAAGGGATATTCTAGACCATTCGTCAATTCTGACCAGAAGAGCCACTCCTCTGTTTGATTTTGTATTTTTTGATTTTGTGGCTGATGTTCATGTGCTTTGACTTCTACATTACATTAGAGACTGTCTAACTTAAAGAGAAATGTACCAATATCGCCACAAATATAGACTCCAACATACAGCTCGGCCTGATTGAAAGCCAAGGATAATTGTGCCCAATTCCAATAGGTGAATTGGCTTATAAAAATAAATAAATAAATAAATAAATAACCCTTTGCATTTGTCTCATGTTTATTCCATTTTCCATGAACATATGTAAATATGTGTGAGACATATATTCTTTTTTATTAACATGCTCATTTTAAATAAATAACACAATGATGATATACATTGATGTTTATGGCATACCTTTTTTACACTATAATTCCATTTATTTGACATTATTGAAATGATGAAATTGATAAAATGAGAATGGATTAGAGGATGCTGCTGTTTAAGGATGGCGTATGGAGGAGTGGGTGTGGCTACTAAAGGTAACAGGAGCAATCCTCCTGGTGATAGAAATCGCAGGTCTTCACTTTGCTAATTTCGATGCCTTGGATGTGACATTGTGCTATAGTTTTTCAAGACCTGAACTTTGGGAGAAAGTGGTTAAGGCTATGCACCATCTCTGCACTTTTACTTAATTTACTTATTTTTCACTGATAATCATTGTACATATGTATGGGTTACAATGTAATAATTTGATCCTTGTACACAATGGGAAATAATTCAGGGTAATTAGCATTTTCTCCTCCTTACGCAGTTTTCATCTCTTTGTTTAGACTCTACAAACTCTTCTCTTCTAGTTCTCTATAAAATATGTAATTTTCATGAACTATATGTAGTCTCATTGCAGTCACTAAGCAACACCACAACTTATTCCTCCTATCTAACTAATTGTATTTTGGTGACTGTCATCTGACCTTTCTCTAACCCCACATCTCAACCACTTTCTAGTCCCTTGTAATCATATTCTCCCCTGCCCCCTGCTCTTTTGTAAGATCAGTGTTTTTAGCATCCACCTATGAGTGAGAACCAATGGTCTCTGTCTTCCTGTGCCTGGTACTTCACTTAATGTGGTGTCCTTCAGTTCCATCCAAGTTGTCTTCAAGGACAGGATTTTATTCCTTCTTTATGGCCATCTATATGAATCACATTCTCTTTACCCATCCACCCACCAATGGAATCCTGTGTAGATTCCATCTCTAACCTATGTTGTTTGTAGTAGCAGTGATCCAGTGTGTAACAATACCTATCATTAGTCTCATTAATTTTTGAAAGGGTTTCTAACCATAAGGAAAAGATTTATAAAAGTACCAATAGGTGAACCACATTTTGAAGGGTATCTTGTAGCTCTAAAATCATATTCAAAAATGTCCTTTAAACAACACTGAACCATTGTCTTCTGTCACCCTGTCTCTCTAGTGACCTCTCTACTTGGACCCCAAAATCCAACACACCCACCAATTCTAAACATGATAAACCTCCTCTTTGTAAAAGTTTGCAAACTCCTTCAACTACTAGTATTTACAAGTGTTTTTTTCAACTTGCATCCTAAAATTCCTTTGGTGCAATTAAGGATTCAGACTTCCTTCTCACATCATAATCTTCCAACAAATGGAAGATTATCTCCCAAACTAGTTATCTGAATTGAGGTGCTAAAACTGATTATTTGTCCATGGGTAGAAAAGTATTATCAACCTTCTCTCATTGACCCCAAAAGGCAACATGAGTGCCTGATGCTCTGTCACATCAACATCCTCCCCTCTAGTTCACACTACCTCTGCAGAACAGGTGACGGTGATGGCTGATCTAAGAGGAACCCAGTTTTCCCAGTACCATGCTAGCCAGAAAAACACAGGTAAAATGAATATGAAGAGGAGTCTCTGAACAGCATTACACAGTCTGCAGTAAGTGAGAAGAGGAGTATTATCTTAGCATGAAATGACTTGCACTCGATAGTAAAAAGGTAAATAATGACATCCAGAAGAGTAACACACATGTGCAATAAATTTCTTTTGACTCAATAAATAGTCTGATGTCACATACTACAGTCCCTCCTTACCCATGGAGGATGTGGTCCAAGACCCCCAGCAGATGCCATAACAAACCCTCCATATACCATGCCATTTCCTATAATAAAACCTTAACATAATTTAATTTATAAACTAATCATAGTAATATAGTAATATGTTAGAAATTGTTAGGGTCTGTAAACAAGTCTGGATAGCGCCTGGCATTTTGCCAGAGGGAGTGGTTTGTGAAGTAACGCCAGCGAGCCATTAAGTGTGGAGATTCCTTATTGGTTGACTGCTGTATCTAGTTTATGTTAATTAAGATAAGCTGTGTGTAATGTATATATACCCCTCTTGTCCTACAATAAACGGCTCCCACTCCTGCTGTAACAATGTACACAAGTTGCTCCTCACCCCCCCACACTGGTTATTTTGCTGCAGCCGGACTGCGGCAAGAAATTATAACTAATAATGAGATACAAAAATTTTAATAATGTGCTACATGAAGTAGAGTTATGTGTGTGTTCTTTCTATCTTTAAGAATGTCTTATCATGCTTTCAACTTTTCAATTTAAGGAAGTACTTTACAGCTTACTTTGTGCAGATCTGTATTGTCAGCATCATGAGTCTTGTGTTTTGTGGCCATGAGTCAGGAAAATCAGTTTCTTGAACATAGGAAATGCAATTGGACAAGAGTTGATCTGATAACCAGATGGGTACAAAGTGACAAATGGGCAGGTAGTGTATACAGCGTGAATACACTGGACAAAGAGATGATTCACATTTATTTATTTGTCAATTAAAAAATAAAATAAAATGCATTTAATATCCTCAACGATAAGGAGGGAATAAAATAATGTTTACATCACATAGTTTTTATGAAGATTAAGAAAATGATTATAAAGATAACTTAGCACAGTATACAATTAGATATTGTGCTGATTCCTTCCCTGTATCTCCCCATATGATTGTCCTTCATGGAGTGTGGTCCTGGGCTAGATGGTGAGCTTTCAGATGTGACCGCACTGCCTGGCTTCATGGATATACCCATCACCTACCATCATGGATGATCCATTTGTCAGTGCCATCTTCCTGTCAATTCATCTAAGTTACTCATTGTTTTATTCCAAAAGTAGAAACACATGAATTGTTGTTCACTACAGAACAGTACTGGAAGTGCACAGTCCTCCTGGAATTTATTATCTAGTGGCACAGCATATACTTATACCAACTATTTCTATGTCTATTTGTACTGCTTTTTTTCAGTTATCATTTTTCTGCTACTACTTATAGCTATCTGACACCTGACATATCAGATTTGACCCCACCCTACCTCTCTACTCAGGGCTATTTCAGATTAGGCAGTGTGTCTCATTCATGGTCTCTGTTTTCCCCATTACTGAACACTTGACTGCGCTGCTCCAGAGCATCCACCTCAGGCATTCAGCACATATTTTCATTACTAATTATCTCAACCTATATTTTGTTTTTTATGGTCAACATTATGAAAATATGCTTTTTATTTACTCTAAAATTCAGCAATCCAACAATTTGATAAATTTTAATTGTATATGGCTATGAACTTCCTCCATGTTGGCACAGGAAATAGTCACTAATGACGATATACAGATGGCAAATGCACACAGTAAAAGATGCTTGGCTTCATTATTTATGAGAAAGTTTCAGTTTAAAATCACAGGCTCTTTGTATGTCTTCATTGGCAAAGTATATATTCAAATACTTTGCCCATTTTTATGTCAATTTGTCATACCTGACTGGATCTATCTATGGAATTTCTATTCTCTTCCTTTTGTTTCTGACTTTATTCTTATGTCATCAGTACACTGATTTGACGGCTTCAGTTTTAAGAAGTCATAAAAGTAAATAGTTGATCTTCAAGTTTGTTCTTTCTTAAAACTATTTTGTCTATTCTAGCTTATTTGCATTTCCATCAAAAATTTTATTCCACCAAAAGTTTTCTATAGAAAAGCAGTTCCAAATAAATTTAATCCACTTTTTTGGCATCATAAAATCTTACCATGATACTCATTGTGATACCTTGAATGGTACAGATTGAAGGTACCATTGAAGGTACAGATTAATCAATAAGTGTAGCACATTTCTCCATTAATTTAGGATTTTTTTTGCAATGTTTTGTAGTATTCCATATACAGGGCTTGCACATATTTTGCAGAATTTACACCTAAGTATTTCAATTTTTTTGTTATTGAAAACATACAGGTACGTTTTTTTTATTTCTGGCATTAAAATTGATAGAATAAAAAAGAAAGCCTAAATAATTATTAACTATCAGTTTGAGCAATTTCTTAACATGAATATTAATTAGCAGGCTTATATTTTATAAATACTGTGCTATCTTTCCATATGAAATATAATAGTAAAATATATGGATAAGAGCAAAAGACTTAAGGAAGTCATATCCTATTAATCAGTGTATTTGAATCTTTTTTGTTATTTATTTATATATGACAGCAGAATGCATTAACAATTCTTATTAAACATATAGAGCACAATTTTCATATCTCTGGTTGTATACAAAGTATATTCACACCAATTCTTGTCTTCATGAATGTACTTTGGATAATAATGATCATCACGTTCCACCATCATTTATAATCCCATGCCACCTCCCTTCCCCTCCAGTCCCTCTGCCCTATCTAGAGTTTGTCTATTCCTCCCATGATCCCTCTCCCTAATTCCACTATGAATCAACCTCTTTATATCAAAGGAAACATTCAGCATTTGGTTGTTTTGGATTAGCTAACTTCACTTAGCATTATCTTCTCTAACTCCATCAATTTACCTGCAAATGTCATGATTTTATTCTCTTTTATTGCTGACTAATATTCCATTATATCACATTTTTTAATCCATTCATTTATTGAAGGGCATCTAGGTTGGTTCCACAGTTTAGCTATTGTGAATTGTGCTGCTATAAACATTGATGTGGCTGTGTTACTACAGTATGCTGACTTTAAGTCCTTTGAGTATAGACCCAGGAGAGGGATAGCTAGGTCAAATGGTGGTTCCATTCCCAATTTTTCAAGGAATCTCCATTCTGCTTTCCATATTGGCTGCACCAGTTTGCAGTCCCACCAGCAGTGTACGAGTATACCTATTTCCCCACATCCTCGCCAACACTTATGGTTGTTTGTCTTCATAATAGCTGCCATTCTGACTGGAGTGAGATGAAAGCTTACAGTGGTTTTGATTTGCATTTCTTTAGTTGCTAGAGATGATGAACACTTTTTTATGAATCTGTTGATTGATTGTACATCTTCTTCTGAGAAGTGTCTCTTCAGGTCCTTGGCCCATTTATTGAGTGTGTTATTTGTGTTTTTTGGTGCTTAGTTTTTTGAGTTCTTTATATACTCTAGAGATTAGTGCTCTATCTGGTGTGTGAGGGGTAAAGATTTTCTCCCAAGATGTAGGCTGTCTAATCACCTCACAGATTGTTTCTTTTGCTGAGAAGAAACTTTTTAGCTTGAGTCCATCACATTTATTGATTCTTGGTTTTAATTCTTGCACCAAAGGAGTCTTATTAAGGAAGTTGGGGCCTAATCCCACACAAAGGAGATTGGGGCCTACTTTTTCTTCTATTAGACACAGGATCTCTGGTTTTATTTCTAAATCCTTGATCCATTTTGAGTTGAGTTTTGTGCATGATGAGAGATAGGGATTTAATTTCATTTTGTTGCATATGGATTTCCAGTTTTCCCAGCACCATTTGCTGAAGAGGCTATCTTTTCTCCAAAGCATGTTTTTGGCACCTTTGTCTAATATAAGGTAATTGTAATTTTGTGGATTAATCTCTGTGTCCTCTATTCCATACCATTGGTCTACCAGTCTGTTTTGGTGCCATTACCATGCTGTTTTTGTTACTATTGCTCTGTAGTATAATTTAAGGTCTAGTATAGTGATGCCATCTGCTTCACTCTTCCTGCTAAAGACTTCTTTAACTATTCTGGGTCTCTAATTTTCCAGATAAATTTCATGATTGCTTTTTCTATTTCAATGAAGAATGTCATTGGAATTTTGATTGAAATTGCATTAAATCTGTATAGTGCTTTTGTAAATATGGTAATTTTGATAATATCAATTCTGCCTATCCAAGAGCAAGGTAGATCTTTCCATCTTCTAAGGTCTTCTTTGACTTCTTTATTTAGGGTTCTGTAATTTTCATTATATAGATCTTTCACCTTTTTCATTAAGTTGATTCCCAAGGATTTTTTTTTTTGAGGCTATTATAAATGTGGTAGTTTTTCTCATTTCCATTTCTGAGGATTTATCACTGATATACAGAAATGCCTGCCAACCACCAGAATGGGTTTAAAACAGAACTCTTCCATAGAGCCCCCAAATAGAACCCAGGCTACCATCTTGATTTTATTGTTGTGAGACCATGTGCAGAGATCCCATATGCACTTGACTGAATTTTTTACTTATAGTACAGTGAAATAATAAGTGGGACTTGTTTTAAGCCATTAAGTTTGTCAAAATTCATTATATAGCCACAGAAAACTGACACAAAAGTATTCCTTTCCCTTGTAACTTAAAAGCATCCTCTTTGCCATTGGTTTTCAGCTGTTAGATTTTCATATGTCTTAACACAGCTTTCTTCATTTCTTCTGCTTGGAATCCATCAAGCTTCTTGGATCCATGAAAGTATAGTTTTTTTTTGTTTGTTTTTTTTATCAAATTTGACATTTTTTTCATGTTTCTTTCTCACATTTTTGTTCTTCCCTTTTACCTTTTCCTTCTCATTTTGAGACTCCAGTTACACATGTTTGAACTACGTGGTGCCACTCAAGCACTGACTAACGCTCTTCAGTTTTTTGGTCTCTTTTTCTTCCTGTAGTTCATTTTGGATGCTATGTATTATTATATCTTCAAGTTGACTAATTTGTCCTGCAGTTGCTAACTTGCTATTAATCCCATCTGGTTTTATTTTCCTTTCAGATATTTTGTTTTTAATCTTTATATGTTGAATTTATAGTTTTTTTAATATCCTTTCTTTTCACAGTGTTCTTTCTGTTCTCTACCTTCTCAAACATATGGACTATATTTATAATTCTTGTTTTAACATCTTTTTCTACAAATCATCATCTTTTCTATTTTTGGCTTCGTTTCTATTGATTGAAGTTTTTCTTAGTCATAGGTTATATTTTCCTATTTCTTTACATGATTGGTAATTTTTGATTGAATACCAGAAATGTTTTTAAAAATGCATTTCTGGATGCTGAATTTTTTTCAACTAGTTTTTGGGCTTTCTGCTGTGATGTAGCTGTGTTACTTAGGTTGGTTTTACTCTTTCCAATATTGATTTTAAGCTTTACTTACGTGAGTTCAGTACATTGTATAGTGGTGGCCTAACTTGGCACAACTAGGAAGGCCATGAGGACAACTCCACAATCCCCCATGTTGTAAGCGCTCTTCATTGTGTCTATCAGGAACACAAAACATTACCAGCCCCATGGGTGCTGCAGTGATGGTCTCACCTCTACTTTCCAACAAATTCTACCCCACCCTCGGTTTCTTTAAGCACACACATACAGGAATATGTAGTCAAAGACTCAAGCAAGTTTTCTACAGGTTTCTAAAGTTTACTCACTTTATGAATCAAAGTTTCTCTGCAGAGTTCTGAACCCTATCCCATCAACTTTGTCCCCTCCCAGGGGCCGCGTGGCTTTCTCCTCCCTCATCTACACTGTGGAAAATCTCTTCCTCCCTTGAGCTGAAGTACTTGCCATGTACTTATACAGTTGATGACAGAAATTTACTCTTACCTCTTCATTTTTTTTTCATGTAAATTAAAATCTTTTCTCCTTTTTTAATCTCTGGGAGATCACAGTGACTTTTTTTTTTTTTTTTTTTTTTTTGGTACTAGGATTGAGGGGATTGAAGCCAAGGGTGCTTGACCACTGAGCCAGATGCCCAGCACTATTTATATTTTATTTAGAGACAGAGTCTCCCTAGTGGCTTAGGGCCTCGCTAAATTGCAGAGGCTGGCTTTGAACTGGGATCCTCCTGCATCAAACTTCCAAACTACTGGTATTATAGGCATGCACCAGTGGGCCCTGCAGTGATTGTTTTACATATGAAAATAAGGCGCCCTGTGTAGAACTGATTTAACAGCTACAATAAAACAATTCTAAATACTGTGATAGAACCATGCCCCTAGGGACCACCCTGTCCTTGTTTTCTGCCACCAAAGCCAATAATCTTTTCTAGGTAGACATTCAAAGTTAACTTTAAAGAGTCAAAAATAAATAAACAACAGCAGTGGGATTTCAATAGCAGAACACAGAAACATTAGAAAAAGACACACTTTTTTTTCATAGAGCAAGATACTCTGGGGTATGGTGGTGGAAACAACTCTATGCTCCTCAGATTGATACAAATTAAAGCATAAACTCAACCTGCTACAAAGAAAAACCCGATCTTCATTTCAGATTTGTTTTTAGCGCCTATATTTGAACTAGTGGGAGAGGGAAATTGCCTCCCTCTGGAAGCTATGTCAGTATCTACTAAAGTAGTTAATTCGCTTAACTTACCTCCCAGCAACCCAATCCTAACCGTGTACTTCATCAGGATGCACATGTATTCACCAAAAGACACATGCAAGGATTTTGTAGTAATATTATTAATAATGTCCAAAAATTAGAATTAGCACAATGTCCATCACCAGCAGAATGAAAAAATAGATTATGATATGTCCATCCAATAGAATACTGTGTTCACTGAGAAGTAACACAACTTGGGTTAGTTATACATTAAGGAAATGCAGCCAGACATAAAAATATATACTACATAATTCATATATATGAAGTTCAAACATTAATATGCAGTGGCCAGAAGTCAAATAGTATTATGCTTTGAAGGAAATAGTAACTGGGAGGGATCAGAGAGAGCCTTCTGGAATTTTTGTGGGTTTTTAAAATGTCTTTATCACCGTGCTGGTCACACATGCATGTTCACTTCATGAAAATTCATTGAACTGTTCCCTTGTGAGATGTCCCTGTTTCTGTATGTATGTCATGCTCTAATATCAAGTTTTTAAAACAAAGCTTTATAAAAGTCTAAAAATAAGCAAACCATGTTAGCTAGAAGAATGAATGTTTTCCTCAAATTATTAGCTCATTTGTAATGAATGAAATGCAAGTGTATCATCAGAAACAGAGAATGACTACTTTTTATGCTACGAGTTTGAAACTGCCCTAAAATACTGATGTCATCTCTCTGAGATTCCACCCATTTAATCTGAAACAAATTAGAGTTTTGATTTAGGTACCTTGGTTCATAGAATGATTTTTGAATGGGCTTTGAACATTAAATCCTGCCTCACTTACAGATGAACCAAGATCATTTGAGGGAAACTTCACTGAACCAGCTCTGGCACCTGTAGCTGTCATGTTCCCATAGATCAAACAACAACAACAAAAACAATATCAGACGTGAGGATTCCATCCTACGCTTCCTTCACTAAAGGTCATTGTACTTTGCTGACGAATTTTGTACAGTATTGGAAACCTGGTGCCGCTGAGGGATTTCCCATTCTTGTGATCTTTTGCAGATCTAATTTCCAAAGATGTTATAATCACGGATCTTATCAGAGCTATTCACACCAATCAGTAGCTGACAAAATTAAACTGTGTCATATGCATGTCACCAAAATGCAGAGTCATTTTTTTTTCAGTTTTGCTGGCTGGGCTTTTTGATCCTCTGGGATGGTTTTGGAGCAGCAAATTTTGTGATGATTCGCCATGTGATTGAATTAGAGCCTCTGATAGAAGTCTGATTCTTTAATCTTCCCTCTAGTGTCTACTATGCACTCACACAAGGATTTCAATTCAGGGGTGATCAGGAAAGCAACATCTAGTTTCAAGTAGTAATTGTCTCTTTTGATGGAATCTGTTTTATATGAAAACAAATGAAGATACACATCTATGGAGGAGCAAGAGCCGTTTTTAAAGCATTTTACAATCAGAAGTTTGCTTCTTGAAACTACATGTAAAGAAAATTAATCTTCTGCAGCACATTACTTATTTATCATTCATTTATTTAATCTTTTGATATAAAAGACACTAAATCCAAATAACATAGCCAAGATTTCTGTAGCAAGTTGAAGATAGGGCCAACTCTAGGATCAGAAGCACCTTTGCAGAACTCCTTGGGTTGAGGAAATTTTTTTTTTGTCTTGTGATTTTACTTTAAAAATAGTATATTATAATTACATTTTTGCCATACACACATCAGATAGAGCACTAATCTCCAGGAAATATAAAGAATTAAAAACTTTAACATCGAAAATTCAAGGGAAGATGGCTGAGAGGGGAGTGCATTGCCCCCGTGTGCCGCGTCACTGTGTGGGAGAATGATGAGTCAGGACAGCTAAAGACTATCTTGTTAGGAATTTCCAGCAATAGTGGGGTGCTCCGGAACCTGGAGGAAGGATTTCCATCGCACGAGGATCGGCTACGGGGGCTCAAACGCGAGAGATTTGTCCGCATGGAGGGTCACACTGCTTATTCAGCAAATCGCCCCGTGGCTAGAGTCTGCGGCGCGCGCTGGGAAACGAGGAGATAGCGATGCAGGGATACAGCACTGCAGTTTCTGCCAGCCGACCAAGCACCGTACTCAGTGCTGAATTCTGGGTTCCAGATGGGGGAAGGAAGCGGTCCAATTTGGTTCTCCACACCGGTCAGAACACAGAGGAGGCCAGAGGCCACCATCTTGGAGAGCTGACGTCACCATTCCTGTTTTCGACTGATCGCAGCTCATTCAGCCATAGAAAAGGTAATTTCAGGCTGCCATTCGCCTGCAGCTTGCAGACAAATTACTCAGGCTAAGTGCTAAATAACCCGCGGAAACTGCTTCTTGGAGCCTGCCCTTATCAGAGCATACACCGAGCACGGAGCAGCCGAGTTCAGGCTCCCGGAACTGCTCTGGCCCAGGGCTAAGGAGCCCGTGGAAACTGCTTCTCGGTCCGGGTCCTGCTGAGTACTGTGGAGGTAAATACCAAATGAGCCTTCGTGGGCAGTGGCAACAGGACTGAGACGGGGCCTGTGAGGGCCGGTCAGGACTCACCCGTTGCTTTGGTCACCCGGCAAAGGGAACGAAATGCTGCCATTCACATAGGATACCAACATGGCACAGATCTGGTGTCATCAGAAAGCGGCGGAGGAGAGAACTTCATCAATACCAGCAGTGACAGAAACAGTTGGTCTCCTGGTAGGGAGG
>NW_026000048.1:8452440-8489973 GCF_001458135.2 Marmota marmota marmota | reverse complement strand
ATATAAGGAGAGTAACTGGGAACAGAGTAGGGACGAAGAGCATGAGAAGAAGATTAACATTAAACAGGGATGAGAGGTGGGAGGGAAAGGGAGAGAGAAGGAAAATTGCATGGAAATGGAAGGAGACCCTCAGGGTTATACAAAAGTACATACAAGAGGAAGTGAGGGGAAAGGGAAAAATAATACAAGGGGGAGAAATGAATGACAGTATAGGGGGGAGAGAGAGAAGAGGGGAGGGGATGGGAGGGGAGGGGGGATAGTAGAGGATAGGAAAGGCAGCAGAACACAACAGACACTAGTATGGCAATATGTAAATCAATGGATGTGTAACTGATGTGATTCTGCAATCTGTATATGGGGTAAAAATGGGAGTTCATAACCCACTTGAATCAAAGTGTGAAATATGATATATCAAGAACTATGTAATGTTTTGAACAACCAACAATAAAAAATTTAAAAAAAAACAAAAAACTTTAACATCAAAAAAACAAACAGCCCAATCAATAAATGGGCTAAGGAGCCGAACAGACACTGCTCAGAAGATGTACACTCAATCAACAAATATATGAAAAAATGCTCAACATCTCTAGTAATTAGAGAAATTCAAATCAAAACTACTCTAAGATTTCATCTCATGCCAGTCAGAATGGCAATTATCAAGAATACAGACAACAATAAATGTTGGCATGGGTATGGGGGAAAAGGCACACTCATTCATTGCTGGTAGGACTGCAAATTGGTGCAACCAATCTGGAAAGCAGTATGGAGATTCCTTAGAAAACTTAGAATGGAACCACCATTTGACCCAGATATCCCACTCCTTGGTCTATACCCAAAGGACTTAAAGTCAGCTTTTATAACACAGCCACATCAATGTTTATAGCAGCTCAATTCAATTCACGATAACTAAACTGTAGAAGCAACTTAGATGCCCTTCAATAGATGAATGGATAAAGAAACTGTGGTATGTATACACAATGGAATATTACTCAGCATTAAAAGAGAATAAAATTATGGCATTTGCAGGAAAATGGATGGAGTTGGAGGATATCATGCTAAAAACCAAAGGCTGAATGTTCTCTCTGATAAGTGAATGCTGATCCATAATGGGGAGGGAGGAGGCATGGGAAAAATGGAGGAACTTTGATTGGGCAAAAGGGAGGGAGGCTAGTAAGAGTGCATGGGCGGAAAGATGCTGGAATGAGATGAACATCATTACCCTAGGTACAGGTCGGACTGCACATATGGTGTGATGCTACATTGTGTACAACCATAGAAATTTAAAGTTGTGCTGCAGTTGTGTACAATGAATCAAAATGCATTCTGCTGTCATATATACCTAATTAAAATAAATACCTAAATTTTATAAAAACAGTATATGATAAAGGAGTATTGTGATAGATGTGACTGTGTCTTTGTGTGTTCCTTTGTCTTTATGACTTCTTCAATATACTATCCATCTATTTATATAAATACAAAATATTTTATACCAATCTTTGTGTGTGCAGATATAAAATTTCATATAAAATTTAGTACAACTGATCCAACAAGCTATATTTTCTGCTCCTTAAAACAAAGACAATTAGGAACAAAAAATGCACAGTGTATCAAGTAGAAAAATACATTAAACATTTTAAATGCTCTATTTTAAATATTGCACTTTATCAAGTGGAAAATCTGCATAGTACAGATAGAGTAGGATATATTTGAAAGTTCCTATTATACTCGAGGGTTAGATTGAAGAGAAATTAATTTAGCATATTTTAACAATTCTAGTATCATTTTAACATAGAAAGGTTTTTGGAGATTATCTAGTAGAGTGATTCGCACCTCTGTAATCTCAATACTCCTTGTATGAACAAATATCTTATAATTCTTTATTACACAAAAGTTTATATAAGTTATAATGCACCATATCAACAATGCCAAAGTATCTAAATAATATGTTATATGCAATATTAAAGTAAAATAAAGAAAAGTGAAGTATAATAAAATATATTTTATGGGCTGCGGTTGTGGCTCAGCAGTAGAGGACTCACCTAGCATGTGTGAGGCCCTGAGTTCAATCCTCAGCACCACATAAAAATAAATAAGTAAAATAAAGGCATTATGTCCAACTACAACAAAAAAAGTTATTTAAAAAATATATATTTTAGCATATAAGTGCTGGGAATGACAATTCAAGAACATGTGTCTATGTGTAGAATCACACGCACACACTAAAGCAAATTTCTTTTTAATGTCAATTCAAACATGCATTAACTTTGTTAATGTGATTTTCAGAAACAGATCATATTATTAATAACATTGGTTTTAGTTTTTTCTCCTCTGAATTCTTATTTTCCTTTGTGTTTTTTGTCCTTGAGAGAAGGAATCTTAAATGTTCACCATGTATACTTAGTACATATAAGACCATACCATTCCAATTTTCTATTGCTATGTAACGAATTACTCCAAAGCCTAATAGCTTAAGACAACAACCTTGACTTTCAGGGTAAAGCCTCAGGAAATTCTCTCCGAAAAAAACAGGGTACAACTGGGCAAAATTTTCAAAAACAACTGTGTCAGGTGTCAGGAAATTAATCAAAGGCATACAGCAACAGACTGAGAAGATGATCAACGAAAAACTACTGAACCTCTGGTACAACTGGTAGGTATCTCTGACTTCTCCCAGCCACTCACCAAGTTCATTCAACATGGCAATAATACCAATGAGTTAAGACATGGAGACCAGCAGCTTTGCTGCTGGATAATGCTGACTAGATTTGGAGCAGGTTACAAATAAACTCTGTGCTCCTTGGCATTCTCAGAGAGAGAAAGAGAGCGACTTTAGCATCAAATGAAGTCCAGTGTCTCAACCAGTCTGAGTTTGAGACTTGGGGAAAACATCAGATTGACAGCCTACCCAGAAATTTAACAGTGAAAGCAGGGGAGAGAAAGGGTAACATGGTCCAAGATAAGTCTCCACATATTTACTAGTATTCTAGAAGTCAATGTTCCTGCACAAGAATGAGGCTGAAGAGCATCCTCAATAACCACACAAAGAAAGTAAAAGGAAGGAATTAATAAATATCAAAGTAAAAGTCAATGAAATAAACAGGGAAAAAGTGATGAAAAAAATCTATGCACCAGAAGTTGATTTTGTTGTTGTTGTTGAAAGTTGGAAAAATTGACAAATATTCATGTAGACCAAAAACAAAGTTTGAAAAGACTCAGATAACTTAAATCAGGGATGAAAGAATATATCATAACTATCTTTGCAAAAATTAAAAACATTATAATACAATATTATGAACAATCTATGCCAATGAATATATAAATTTAGGTGAAATGAATAAATTCTTAAAAGATATAAATTAATGAAATTGACTCTAGAAGAAATAGAAAATCTGAATAGACCTATAAAGGATCCTTTGAAGACTCACGCTATTCAACCATAGTTACAACTTATTTATGTATTCCTCATCTCTTTTCTTCAAACAATAGCACCCTTGTTTCTTTAAAAGTCCTAACTTTCTTAAGCAAAATGCTTATCCTAAAGTGCTGAAATAAATATATAAGAAGAAGAAACTAAAGAAGAAATCTAGACAGTCTCTCCAAAATTGGTGTTTAATAAGATGTAATTAAATATGTAAGCTTTCCTGAGTAGAAAATTCTTACATTTAAGCAATGCACACATTCCATATTGGAAATTTTCCATTTGGAAGGAAAAATATATGGTCTTGGTATAGCCTAAATGTTTTCTCAGTCACTGAAGGAATAAGATTGAATGTATTGAGCTTCCAAGTTATACTTCTGCCACTGTTTCATGCCCACTCTTTCCTTGATCATAAAACTTTCTGTTAGAAGGAATTGATGCCATGATTATGCACTTTCTAAATTCTGTTTTCAGTGTAAAATAAACATTTTCCAATCTTGGTTAAGATTGAAATAGCTCTTACCCTGGATGGAATTTCTTGACGTAAGTAGGTAGTGTGTCTCTCTACAGCTTAATGTTGAAATAAATAACCCTTGACTGGAGAAAGACATAATGGATTCATTTTGTGATGATTTGGGTGTGTGTTCCCATAAAAATAGGCTGACAACAGCAATTTGCAGAAATTTAAAAATGGAATGAGTAGCCAGAAATTATTTGGTGCTGTGTACCAAGTACTTTCCTCTTTGCCATGTCGGTCATGGCCTTAGATTTTGTAACAGTTTTAAAGGTAAATATTTAATATACCCATTTCACAGATGAAGCAGTGTGAGAATAGCAACTTGTGAAATGTCATATAACATATATAAAGAAGCGGTGGCATCTGAATTAGTATATTTCATTTAGAATTTGGCTCTTAATTAGAAAGCTATGTCCCTTTTCTTAGACCCATCAAATACTTGCAGATCTCCCTAAAATTATTTTCTCACCCTAACCAGTCATTTTCTTGTTCTTTCCCTTCATCTTGGAAAGACTTCTTGATAGGAGGCACGGTAAAAATGTGTAGAAGTAGAATTTTCCTAATATTACCAAGATTAGATTGATCCCTGATGACTTGATACTAAAATCAAGTTTATAAAATCTTTAATTAAAAAAAACAAAACATTTGTCTTTTTCAACTATAAAATTGAGTGAGAAACATACTCTCTCTCAAAATTAAAATCCATATAACCCGTGTACTTCTCAGATGAGACTTAAATTCAATATGGCTGTCTCCCTATAAATTAATTTACCAACACAGCATTTATTTGATCATAATAAATATAATCATAAATATAAAACAACAGTCACTTGAGGCCAAAAGCTTAATCTCTGAAAGAGAGATTGGTAGGGATTACTGTTCAAATAAGAGAGCCTAATTTTCTCAGGACACAGGCTCCAAGCGAGGACGTGTAGAGTGGTCTTTTTCTTGCAGTAATGGAGATCAAACGGCTTCTCCTTTTTTTATCTGGCACTTTACAGGTGTGCTATAACATCACCACACCACTCTGCAGCATTTTTTTTACAGATATCATCAGCCTAGTAATGTAAGCTATACTTTTACTCATTCCCTAGTTTATATACCACTGAAGATTTACTGCCAGCTTGATTTATGAACTTCCTTTGCTGGGTTTCCATATCAATAGAATGCATCACTATTCTTTCTATTCAAAGTTTCACTGCACATAAAAACAAGCTGTGTTACATAAAAAATGTATGTGATCTTCTTTGAATGGTACCTAGATCAACAGAAGGTGAGGGACAGGGCTGTCAAATTAAAAAAAAAAAAAAACTATAATTCTAAAACAGAAAGAAATCCCACCTTGAATTGTCTCATTAGCCAACTGTGTTAACCCCGGTAAGTCATTTAAACTTTTGGGGTCCGCAGGTTCCTAACAGTGATACCAGAAAACTACTTCCCACCCTAACATCTTTGCACATGGTAAATCATATGTGTTCAAGTGCTTTGAAAGGAGTAAAAATCTATACACAAATGTAGTGAGATTTGTGGTGTTTTAATAATCTGGCAAGGACTATAGATGAAGTTGTAATTAGGATTCCTGTTCTCATCCACTTACTTCCACATCTTACAGAGAGGATGCCAGGAACAACTCTAGAGGGAAAGCATGCCTCTATGATTCCCTTCAACTCTCCCCCACCCCTATGGACTCTCCTTCCCAACTCCTCAGTTCCCTGTATCCCCATAATGCTTCTGTCACATATCCCTGAAGTTCACAGTTTAAACATTACAAATGTAAAAGTAAAAATTTTATGTAACCTTGAGAAAATACTTTGATCTCTCTGATACAGGGGATTTTAAAGAGCTAACCACTATTCTGAATTTGGTATATATTATTCCATGTTGATTTTATATGTATCTATAAGTAATCGTTAGAACTACTTGCATGTTCTAAAAATTACTTAATTCATATCACATTTTCATGTCATTCTGAAATATTTTCACTAAAATTTTCCCAGGTTTATCTATATTGATATGTGAACTCAAGATTAATGATTTTAATTATGCTACATAATTGTACGACAATGCTTATTTTTTATCCATTTTACTTTAGATTTGGATTTTAATATGTTATTATAGGTAAAGCTATAGTAAACAAAATTGTATGTGTCTCTTTTTTTGCAGCTGAATGAGGTATTCTCTTCTAAATTTTAGAGTGAGAGATAATTTTCAGGATCTCTATGTTACATCTAAATAATGACATATGTAAAAATTTATTAACTTTATCTGTCATTAATCCCATCTATTGAATTTTTAATTTTTGTGATTATTTTTCTAGAAAATCTGCTTGGTTGTTATTCAAATATAGTAGGTCACTTTATAGTGCTTGTTACACATAGATACTTTCAGTATTAGCGATTTTTAGGTATACTAAGTATGATGATTAACTTTATACATTAACTTGACTGGGCCATGAGATACCCAGATAGCTAACTAAACATTATTTCTTAGTGTGTCTATAGCCCTTAAAGTGAGAAACTGAGTAAAGAAGATGGATCTTCTCAAAGCAAGTGGACATAATCTAATCCACTCTTGGCCTGAATAGAACAAAAAGTGGAAGAATGTTGAATAAACTCTGCCTGACTGCTTGAGTTAGGACATTGACCATCTCCTGCCTTTGGCACTCATAATTCTCAGGCCTTCAAACCCAAATGGGAATCTACACAAATGGATCATCGGCTTGCAGACTCTGAACTAGAGCACCAACTGTGCTGAGTCTCAAGCTTGTAGAATGCAGATCATAAGACTGCTCAGCCTCCGTAATTGCATGAGCTAATATTTTATAATAAACTATTTCTAGATGTATATCTCCTCTTGGGTCTGTTTCACTACAGAACCCTCACTAATAGTAAACAGAGTTGTTTTACTATCCTTGTTAGATGTTTCCAACATTTGACATCTTTACAGGTCTACTTTGGCTCTCCATTTTATCTTATCTTCTTTCTCTGATGGCTTACTGCCATGGCTCCTTATTTCCTTCTATATTTATTTCTTTTTTGATTATGTTCTTTTGTTGTCTTTGAAAATTATTGTGGGGTCTTGAGAACTGTGATGAAAGTGAATGTTTCTTCCAGGGAAAGTAAATTTTTACTTCTTGCATTTTCTTTGAGAACACACACAGTATCTCTACCAGTGAAGGGAGTAGCCTAAATTAAATTCAGAGTTGGTAATTTCTTGAATGCAAATTTGAACTGAAAATGCATAAAGAGATTAGGGAACATTATTTTCCCCTACTCTTCTGTTCAATGCAAAAGCAAGTTTTCTTGTGACTCCTAACCAGGGGCAGAGAGGAAAGGTTTATTTCTCATTCACACTATCCCTAAATTTGTAGCTATATAGGGTCTCAATTAAAAATTAAAACAATACTCTGCTTTCACTTAATTCTCATCTGTAAGGCCTATCTGAAACATAGTCCATATTTCTTAGATTATCAAATTACATAAGAGATGAGAGAGGTTGAGTGCTCTGGCAACCTTCTTGGATTACCCTAGACTTTGAAATGATAATTTCTTGCTATTTGGATTACTTTTAATATTTAAAAAAAATATTTCTATTCAGTGTTTGAAACTATTTTCAGGGGCTGGTTAAGTCCAAATTACCTAATGTGCCATATTCTAGGAAGTAGAGGTCATCAATCAGTTTTAAAATTTCATTTACAGTTATTTTTCATACCCAGATGTTCAATTTGATACTTTTTCAAATATGCTTAGGAAATGTTTAGGTCTTTGTTTATGACTTTTTCAGACCTTTCTTTTATTTCATTAATAAGAAAAAACAAAATTATTATAATTTCTGTATGTTATATTTTCAATATCTGAAGTATTTGTAGATCTGAGAGCTAGGATTAACATTCCTATGAACACTTATTAATAAAGTAGTTTTTCAAAAGCTTAACAACTTTTCCAATTGAGGGCTAATTTCTTTGGAGTTTTACCAGTTACCATAATTTGAGGGTTAATTTACAATAAATTCCACTGTAGAGGCTTTATTTTTTTTATAGCCTCTTTGGTGCTTCCAACTGGGCACGACTATAAATTAAATTTTTAGTATGATATTTTGTGGTCTCACAAATAATGTGAATCATATCCACAGCTTCAGTTATGGACTTATGATCATTAAGTGTTTCTACTTCTGTGAGGACAGAGGTTAACAGATGTCATTCTTATGCTACTTTCGGAACTTGCTATAGATGTAGGACCTTGCTTAGTGGAAGAGTCTTTGATTTGGCTCACTGTATCTGGCACACAAGTTTTCTCCTGTCCTCCATGCACAGTCTATTAAAACTCAGCCCCTGGTGCATCAGAACCTGGTGATCTTTCAAGTTCAAGGCTAATGCCAGCACTGCCTTACCTTTGGAGAGTTATCCTTTGTCTCCAACCTTTGGTTATTCATTTTACTCCCTTCTTTCTCATCCATGCTATAAAAAAAAAAATGACATTTTGTGTATTTCATCTTTCATTTTTTATGCTGTGCACCAGAGGATTTTCTCTATGCATATCAATGAATGATATTTTAGAAGATGGGAAGTATCACATCTTTTCAAACCTTCCTAATTACCTTCTTTCTGTCTGCCTGACCCTCCTTGATTCTCCTTTTGTACTCCATTTATCACACTTGCGTAAAGTCCGTTTTCAATAAATGTTTGATGAAGTAAATTACTACAGAGTGATAAGAGAAAATGTGTTTGTTCTTTTTCCAAATGGATCATAATTTATCAGCACAAGTTTATTATATAAAAATACCTTCTATGACTAGTTTCTAATTTTTAACTTTATACAATTCATTCATTTATAAAACTAACAAGCCAATTGTTTGATGACATATACAATAACTTTCATTATTTTGCATGTAATAACACAGTCAGATCTGACCTTAAAATTTAGCCTAAAATATTATAAATATACATTTAGCTTTTGTCATTTATTGTAATACTTCTAGTCTTTATCAACATAGTTTATTAGATAGAATTTTGGATTTATGCAACAACTATTGTCATAAGCAAAATGGATTTATGGGTTGAAGAGTTGAAAATGCCATGATCCATTCATTTAACACTATTAATCTCAGAAAAAAGCAAAATTTAATGTCTGAAACAACTTTCAGCTATGAATATATATGTCACTTATTTTCAGTCAAGTCTAGGCATGATCTGTGTTGGTGGATTTTTGAAATGTGAGAATACAATAGCATGCCATATATTTTTTTGCTCAGAAACCTAAAGGAATCAAGATCCATATATCTATTTTCAATAGTAAATGAGAAATAATAGAATTCCCTCTTGGAAATTTGGATAAAGAATATAATACAAAAAATAAAATTAAATCATTAAAAAGATTCCTAGGGACATTTTCTCATAAAATCATGAGAATCCCAAGAAAGAACTTGATAACAATTATCCATGTCCTTTCCAAGGGTATCAAAGCTCCCAATTTCAAAATAATTTTTGGTCCAACACGGAGTCTGTTTACTTTTTTGAGGGAATGTCATTCAAGTAACTAGAGTTGAGAATTAGATTTAAGAATGAAATCACTTGGTATATTTATCAGAAAAGGAAAATTTAAGTGTAATTATGTTATAATTGAAGTTTACAAATAAAAATTAGATGAATGAGGGTGACTTCAGCAAATAAGTACATTTCCATCACCCCTGGTAGGATGTATGTGATACGTTGCTAGGCATTTTCTAAAATAAGAAACATGTGATTCTTTCCATGATCCAACTTTCATATAAGTATGAATTCAATGCTGAAGACAACATATGAGTTGGAGTTCTTACATACAATTTATTAGTGGGGACCAAGTGGTGTCCCCACTAATAAATTGTAAGACAGTCTCATGGGAATTAGTTCAAGGTCTGGTTTGTTATCTTGCTAAACCTCCATCTTTGAAACAGTTTTGTTTATCTCCCTAAAATCCAAAAATCAAAACTTCTACACCATCATCTCTCCTTCAGAAGAAAATAAAAAATGAGAGCAAGCTTATAAAAACAAGGATATTTTAAGACAGCGGTACTTGACTTTTCCTGCCTAAGTGAGAATTTCCTGCCGAGAGAGTTGACAAAGTGCATTTGAGACAGCTTTCCTGTAATTAATTTTCTTTGTGTGTGAATTTAATACTGATGCAAAGGTGTTGCTCATTTGACAACCCCAAGGTTTAATGTCTAACCATCCAACAGGAAAGGAAGAACACGGCTTCCCAGAATTCCGCATTAATTAACTTCAGTCCTCAGTCTATGGTCCTCATCCACTCATCTAAAACTGCTAATTGTTATCAATTGAATGATTTTCAGGATGAAATCAATACCTAGCAAGAATATAACTCATTTACAATGCTTGTTGAACAGCTAGGTGACAAGGAATGTTCATACTTGTGACTCCAGGCGAGATTTGAACTTGTAGTAAACAGAGAGATGACATTATGTAGTGCAAAGAGCATTGAACTTGAAATAACAATGACTGGATTCCCGTTCTACCTGATTGTGGATAAATTAAAAAACCTGAGGGCTTTGAGTCTTCATTTCTTCAGTGAAAAAATACAGATGAGGACAAAGCCTTTTTTAAAGCTAAATTATTATTACTTTTAATTATGATTTCCAATGCACTAATCAAGCTCTATGGTTTTGTGAAGTAAAGTGAAATTAAAAGTTACATATTTGGGAATATAACATTTATTGTGTTAAAAGTATCTCCAGTTTAGTCTTTGAGAGTTGAGGGAAATAGAACTTGTGAAATATTCCCTTCTATTCTATTTCTGCTCTCCAATATTTGGTTTTTACAATGAAGCTGAGATATTTGAGAATATGAAGGGTTTCGGATGAATGATCATTGAGTGACTGAGGCTCTCAGGAAAGAATTTAAAAGATCCCAGAGGCATGAAGCAACATTATATAAACATATTTTGAACTGTACCCTCCTATGCATGATACTGGCGCCACAATTACATTAAGTGTAATTTTATCCAAAATTTGGGAACATCTCCTAAGTTTGTTTGTCTGCTCTTCTGTTCTTTCTCAAAAACCCAAAGTGGAAATAAAGGTAGTGTAGATAAGTGTATCCAGCATTAAGAAGGCCCTATAGACGAAACAGGTTAATTGCAGCCAACTTTGTCAAAATGTCACTTGGCCTCCAAGTGATTCCTACAGGAAACCTCAGAGTTCCATTAATTTCTCTAGATGCTCATCCTATTGAACTCCAAGGAAATGTATTCTCCCTTCATTTTTCTCTTTCTGTTCTTAAAGCAAGGGTGGTAGGTAAAAGGAACAGGGCAGAGTTGTATCTCTAACTTCTGAAATCCAAAAGCCTGTTTCTATGCCAGTCCATTATTGTTGTCATGAAAATGCATTTACTTATCTTTTATGCATGCCTCCTTTACCCCATCAACTAAAATAAAGTTTATATTTATTTTTCTGGAAATACCCAAAGTGGCCCTGGCTAAGCTTCGAATGTATTTTTCTATATGCTATGGCCTTAAATTTTGCCGCCTGTTCTTGGCAAAAGGAGATAACTGAAGTAAGCACAACAATACTGAACTTGGGCGGGGGCGGGGGGGGGGAAATGCAAGGGCAATTGACTGTCCAAAAGTCAAATTATGATTTTTATTTGATGAATTCTAAAACCTTCTGATGGTGCTATTAGGGCTCCTTGTAGTTGTATCTCTCGTGTTTGAAATAGTTTGCTATGGATTATTTGTTTTACTGAGGTGCTAAACAGGAAAAATGCGTTATTTCTATTTGCTTGCTTTTCCATATGGAATTTAGAAGCTCATCCTTTGGTTTCAAGTGTGTGTGAACAATTACAGTCCATGCTTGCAACAGTGACACAATAGGCCTTGGGCAGAGAGGTAAACACTGAGATTACCTGTGTTTCAATGGAATCATGCAACAGAAATATTCACTATTAAAATTATCTGCACAGAAAGGCCTCAAAAAGCTGTCTTCTGTCATCTTTACCATACACACATTTAAACTAACTCAGAAAGATTTTTTTTAAATTATCTTTTCTTTAAAAATTCAGCTGAGAAGTCGTCCAGTTTCTCCATTGCAAGAATAGGGAATAATCTTCCTTGGGGCGGATTTGATTCCTTCCTGGTATACTTCTTTCTTATTAAATAAAGAAGATAAATCCAAGTTTTAAATCTATTCTTATGCTTTTTAAAGTCAACACTGTCGTATAATACATATATATGAACTCACTGCTTTTAGGTCTCAATTTTAAAGAAAATTGTGTATGCATATCTCAATTAGAACTGCTTACAAAAACAAACAGTGAATAGACACAGTATTCAACTTCTGTCAACTCCACAGACATTAGGAATGATGCTTCAAGCCAGTCGCCCAACCCCTCTGGGCATCAATTTCTTCATCCCTGGAATGAAGAAATTTTGCAATTCGTTATGGTTTGTCATCATAATTTTAACTTAGAATACAGCAAATAAATACTATATATTTGCAATTGATCATATCTTACTTTGAAATAAAGCAGTACTTTTTAAAAATAGTTAATACAGTTTGTTTTTAGAAAATAGTAGACTTTTCCAAAAGAAATATATATTTTGTAAGAAATTTAAGAATAACTAAAATGGAAATTTACTGTACATTCTATCTGTGACTTCTTAATATAGCATTATATTCTAGACATTGTTTTTTTATTCTGCCACGAAAAATAGCTATTACTTACTGTCCCAATTAGACAATGCACATCTAAATTGCGTAACAGTCTTTTTTCTCTTTTTTTTTTAACCTATAATGGTGGAAGATGGTAAACAAATAGAAGCCAATGGCAGGATTAAGAGAATGGTGGATAAGGGGATCATTTGAGCTAAGGGAATTTTGAAAGCTCAAGTTACAGGAATGATGGCTTCTCAAAAAAAGATGGGAATTTATCTGGCTTTGCAAAGATCAATTTCAGTTGAGGAGATGATGGGAAAGCAGTCCATAAGAAGAGCACAATGGTATTTGTAAGAGTCACTGCAATAAATTTTATGCTGGCAAAGAAGAAAATGTGAAAACCAGAAAACAATTGGGTGTTGGAATAGTAAAATCATAAAGATTTATATTTCTTCTATTTTATTCTTTATTGCTACATTTTTACAATGAGTACAAAGAAAATATCTTTCTTATTTAAAAACTTTTTTCAGAAGACATTATTTCCCCTTTTTAGTCTTAAAAAATTTGAACTGGGTCAGTAATTATTAGCCCTGCATAATAAGTAAAAATTAATTCTAAGAAAATATTCAAGGGGTCCTAAGAGGAAATATGCAAAACGTCTTGTGGACCTACACTGTTGGACAGCTGATTGTATTTTCCCCAAGTCTTCTCATATAAAGATTTTACTTTTTGAAATCAAGCATTGCTTCCTAAAATGAAAATATTCATGTGTGGTTGTTTTTACTAATTACATTTCATGAGGTTTTATTTTTAAGTTCTTATTCTCCATTAGGGATCATTATAAATTTAATTGCTATACATTTTATTGAAAAATGTTTCCATCCTTGCATATTCTTTCTGGTTGGATCCTTAGCCAGGATTGAGCAGCATAAATCATCAGATCTGAACAAAACTCTGAAAAATGTATTTGGTTTTAAACTGCAATGACTTTAGTGCATAAAGAGCCATGTGGAGTGTTAAGTCACTAGGATGGTGAAGAAAAAGGGGCTGTGACTCTTTGTTAGCTTGAGCAGGCCAATTGCTGACCCCACTATAACCCACCTCAGCCTACACGGGAAGAACCAAACCAACTCCAATGGTATTTTTGACAGAACATCTAGTCAAATATTAGCTTCTGTTCTGGGTTTCTAAGCAAATGACTGAGCTGATCAGTCCTTTCCAATCTAAAGTCATACTGGGACCTGACAAACCCCTGGTCTTTTAAAGCATGCATCTTAAAACTAAAGGAGTAATGCTAGCACCCTGCTCAAACACACCCTCTCTCACATTCTCTGTTCCGAAGGCCTTCAGGTTGGAGGTAGAGGCCAATGGCAGTGCCACCATACATACGATTGGACCCAATATCCACACCCATTTTTTAATCTAAGGCACGGCTACATCTATGGGATACTTGATATTGTTGCTGCTGTGATATTAGGCACAGGTGAAAGTCATGGATATCTCTACCACCACCCCCAAAATGCTCATTCATGCCACATCTTTCACTCAAAGAACACTGACCAATAAGTAAAACAACTGCCTGCCTAACCTGTCTACAGGGGTCATTGTACAGCCTTACTATGCAGAACTTCTATTAGTAAATAGGAGCAGACATACACAAATCTCTTCGTCATCCCCATGAAAATGTTTCTGGATTTCTAGTGATCTGAAATGGCTCCCTGACCTTGGCTTATCTTTGTATTTGATGCTTGCTTGCTCTAGAGGTCCTCTGGCAACTGACTTTGATGCCAGAGGTCAGACTCAAAATTTTCTATTGCATCTGAGTTCAGATACTAGCATCAACCTTCCTACACTGTGATAGCCAGCATGCCCACTTGGATAGGTTGCCAATACACAAAAAGTTTTAGCTGAGCTTGATTGCTGAAATGTACCAACAGCCATTGATTAGCTTCTTTGCAAAAACAGTTTGACACAGCTTCTGCTCTGTCATGAAAAAAAAAAAAGAGGACCTAACATAAAAGCCATCAATCATGTTTAATGAAATCCTGAATCTGTCGTCTAGATTTCCTTCACAAAAAAAAAAAAAAAAAAAAAAAAGCGTAAGAAAAGAATTTAGAGGTGTCTCTCTCTGTTGTTTTTGTTTTTCACTCTTTAGTCCTAAAAGTCCTAGGAAAATTTCAGAGAAGCTTTTTTTTCCTGAAAATCCTTAAACCAGAAAGAAAGTTCAACTGTAAGTTAGCTGTCCGTCTGAGTTTTTCCTTACCACCCTGGGTGAAAATGTAAAGGCACCTTTATTATTACTTTGCGGAAAGGAGAGTTTCAATCCAGTCAATGTGAAGCGGCTAGTGTTCTGGAAAATGAGCCTAGGAAACTTTTCTCACCATCGTGAGCTGAGCTAACCTGATATGCTGTGGGAAAGGGCAGCATATTACTCTGGGTAAATGAGAAGCACGCAGAAAATAAAATTGTTAGGTTTTGCTTGGAATTGAAAATTGTCGAAGGTTGAAGACTTTAATGTAGGGAGTTTATCAACAGCAGCAGAATCAGTGGCTTTATCAGACCCACAGTCAGGGCTGCAAAAGGCACTTCCTGCTGATGAAATTATAGAGCTCGAGATCGGGGTCCAGATTTTATACTCAGGAAGCCCTTGAAAACTTGTTTGCTGCTATCATGCTGAGGGAATTAATAGATTAGACATTAACCCCTGAAATTTCTGAGGTATCTCCCCAAATATAGCAGCTACTCAAAGAGCAGAGCATCCTCCAATTTCGTAATGAAATATGGAATACTTTATTTTGCAAGAAGGTCATTTGCAGTAGCTTCTGAAGCAATGTTCTTCATGGAGGAGATGACTAAGAAAGAAGTGAGCTATGCCTTTAAATTAAACTTGAATTATTATGAGTAAAGGAAAAGAGAATTAGTGACTATGGGCAAAACTCTTGTTGGAGAATATTATTCCTATGTATATTTTTTATTTGTTAATATAATATAGACTCATGTAGACTTCTATACTGTTCAAACTATTTTGTAAACATTATAAATACTTTTAAAGGAACAAATGACACGTTGGAGACTTAAATAGGGAGTACTATTTTGATTTTTATATTATTGTCTATTCCTGTGACTATATTACAGTCACTGAATATTTATTGAGCAACTGCTACATATTAAATTATAAAAAGTAGGAATAAAATAAAATGATCAGAATTGCTGTAAGGATGCAATAAATTTAAAAACTCAATAGGAGCTATTCTTGTGACATTTATAAGGTACTTGTGAATTCACAGAACTAAGTGTTTTTCCCATCATTCAATCAATATCAGAATAGAGTCCTGCCCTCAAGAATATCTGAATATTCTAAGGGAAATTGAGAAGTGAAACAATAATCAAAATATTGTGCGATTTGTTTATATTAAAAACATGCCTAACATGTTAAAAAAGTTTGGAAGAAATACACTAGAGGACATTTGACTTTTTTGAAGAACTTCTAAGAAACAGTGATGCTTGAAATATATCTTACAAGAATCACAGTGCAAGAGAAGTTTATTCCAAGCCAGGGGCCAGCACACAGAATATGGCATCCAAAGCTATGAAGAAGTCAGAAGGGCTCAACTAGATATGGTATAGAAGTATGATGACAGATCTTTCTAGAAAGGAAGGCTGAGACCAAAATATCGAGGACTCTTGGAAGTCTAAACTGAACAATAAAATCAGGTAAGAACAAATAAAGAATTTAAAACAAAGATATAAAAGTTGATTAAAAATCTTAATGGGAAACAATATGGAAGACCAATTGAAGGAAAACTGAAGAGGCAAAGATATTTTGAAGAGTGACTTCAGTCACTATGACGGAATCCTCAGAAGATCTTCTGAGGATTAATTTTGACCATTTATTTTTAGTAGTGTGTAAAACCTATGAGAAAGATGACCAAATTCATGAACCAAAGTTCAACTTAAGCTACATAGAAGCCATTTATTCCCTTGATTAAGTTGGTATGGATTGATTACACATGCAGCTAGACTAGAAAGTGGATTATCCTCATGCCTCTGCTATGAGATGCAAAACATACTCATTTCAACTACATTTTCAGAAATTTAAATAATCATCATTTATTTCTAGGTACTAATAATTGGAAGAAAAAATTCACATTTGTTTGAAGGGCTCATTCTGGAAAATAAAATTTATTAATTGCACTGTCCATGCTAACTAAGGAATATCTATTTCTCTCCCTTCTAATGTTCCACAAAAATCAAATTATTTGTTTTTAAAATGTTTCTATGATGTGTAAAGCAGTTAGATTAACCCGTTACAGAATTTTATCAGGGATATCTATAAAGTTCATAGAGAACTTTAACATTAGATTCAGATGGACAAGCAGGTTAAGATGTTTGTCTATGTGTTGGCTGTATAACCTTGGGCAAGTTATTTAAACTCTCAGTGGCTAGGTTTCTCCTCACTAAAAGGAATATGATAAATTCCTAAGAGTTTGTATGACATTCAGCAAGAGAACTTATGTTAAATACTTAGAATATTACCTATCCTTAGTGAGTACCCAATAAATACAGCTTTGCTTTTAGCTTTGGAGAATGATATTTTGCTTGCCAAAAAAAAAAAAAGTCATTAAAATGTGGGGGGAAAAAAGACTGTGGACTGTGTTCTTATAACATGGAAGAGAGTAATTGTCAGTGTCTGTGTCTGCTAAGAAATATTGGCTTAAGAGAAATTAAAATTTTTACCTGAAATTAGCTTCACATATTTTTCCTTTGAAATAATGATCTCATAGTAGGAAAAAGAAATCATATCCTTAAAGATATAAATAGATGAATTTATATATATTTTTTGTGAAATTAAAGATTCTTATTATAATCAAGGAATATAAAATCTTACCTATCTCTAATAGGTAATAAAAATAATTCACAAATAAATAAAAAATAAACTAGCTATCCAGTTTTAAATTTGAGATCCTTGACATATATTTTTAAGGATTTTTAAATCCACACTAAATTATTTATTTCCAAACACCAATAGTTTTCCCTTATATTTTTGTCATTTAATGTGAAAAATTACTTTAAACTTGTGAACATAATAAAAATGTACTTACCTTTCATTTAGTTCTGAAAATTCTTGGAAAGAGATGAAGAACAAATCTAATAAACATGAACAACTTCTTTTTTTAGAAAAAAACTTAAGAGATGAGCATCTAAAAGATTCTCATTTCTAATTTCTAAATTATAGTCATTACATTGCACACAGTATGTAGAATTGATTTTTACATCTGTGAAGATTTCAGAGCCAAAGCATGCAAATGAATATTAGTAGTCTCCTCAAAAGCAAAGGTCAAAGATTTAGCGAAGCCCCAGAGTTAAAAGAAAAGCTGCCCAACATGAAATTTAATGATAGGGGATTGCATTTTAATAAATAGACATAGGAGTTCCCTATGGAAGCAGATTTATTTGTGTACCTTCCTAAGATCACTTATTTACAATGGCTTGCAGTACATTTACCAAAGCCTACAGCATAATGAAGCAATTCTCCTTCATACTTATATACGAGTTTTCAAAGTGATTTTCCAACAGGGCCATTATCCCTGTTTCACATACATACTAAATGACACCCCCCCACACACACAATAAACAGAAGTTACTTTCCTTGAGTTGTATGCTTCATCAATGTCCAGAGAACACAGGAATGTTAACACTTCTTTTGCCCTATGAGCATTAACATAACTGTTTTCCTAAATTTGGAGCCATCAGAGAATTAAATTAATACGACTTTTTTACAGGCAGGGGCTTGGAATCATTCAGAAGTTGCCATTCTCCACTTTTCTACACTTGCTTTCAATTTTGGGCACATTTGGATGCTCTGATAAGCCTCTGCTAAATACTGAAGATGCTTTTTGTCACTTCTAAGCTGTTCTCTTGTCGCATAAACACATCATTGTGGAAATATGAATGCATTTGAGGAAAGAAGTTTTTAGAAAACTCTTCTCTGAGAAGTCAGGTGGAGAATGGGAATCCAGCCACACAGTAATTGCTAAAGTATAAACAGGCCCAGAATATTTTTCAGACCCAAATACCCGGGAAAAAGACTACTGCAGTTGATCAGAATGATTGACATTTTGAGGATACCTCATGTTGAGAAACATTTTTTCTATTTTCAATTGGTGAGGATCAACTCTCTCTTTACCTATTGTTAATAGAGAAGTAAAATTTAGTATTGCCGTTTTACTCTCTGTCTCTTGCCTGAATAAGACACAGGCTATACAAAATTCAAGTTTTATTCACCATGGCTTCAACATTTGGGTCCTGAACAGATCAGATTGTAAAAGTGCTAAAAATTAATCATTCACTAAGAATTCAGGAAGACAGAATCTTAATTCCTGTGATACCTTTTAACTTATAAATAAAGCAGTTTCCACACATAATGCTGTTTTCCTCTAAAATTAGATACTGAATTAATATTTTGAAACTGTCTACTAAGTGATGGGTGGTGGGTGGAAACTTTAAAATGCTTGTCTAGCTGGAAGTAGCTGGCGTGCTTGGTATGGCTGTTGCTGTCTCTCCTGTCTCTTCTCCAAGGCATTGTAAGCGACTCTCTATTCCTTCACCATTCATCTAGTATAATGCTGCCCTCTGGTATACTGTGGCTATATGCAAAAATCACAAACTCTTCTCCTTTGAACAGATACAGACTATTTTTACTCAGATTATGAGAAGTTCAAATATGTTTAAGACTGACACAAAGAATGCCGTAGCTAAAAGAAGACCTGCTTTCAGTGGTATGTAGGTTTTCACTGCATCATAAAAACTACAAAAGGGAAACACAGGTCTTCATACATATTAACCATTACGTTCTCCTGTGACTTACACTTTCTTGTGAAATAGACATGCTACCGACAGTGAAATCCCATAACCCTTTGCACAGGCATACTTTAATTTGCAAAAAGCACAGATATGAAATAAATAAAAACAAATTACCATGCAGTGACTTAAAATTAATTTTTTTTCCTTCTGGGAATAGCTGGGTTTTAAGTTATCCAGTTTCCCCTGCAGGAGTTGATGAGGCCACTATCACCTCAACCAGCAGAGAAAGTGAAGTGCCTTCCAATGGCTATGTTGCTTTGGACGTTATCCAGTAAAGTAAGAACATTAAACGTGATTCCTGACAGATAAGCGAAGAGCAACTTTGTAAATGCTCTGATTTAAAAACAAGTTTATTTACAGATACACAGTCAGATATGTTGCTTCAAACCTGTACTTTTTTACTTAACACATTTAGTATAAGAATGATAAGTACTATGTGCACCTGGCAGTTTCTAAAGTTAAGCTGAGTCTTACCTCTTTTTATATAATATATTCGTTAATTTGCAGGATTCAATTTCCTATTTCTAATAAATGAGTAATTTATTTCACCTGTCTTGAATTTAGCTCTGAAAAATTTGGTTGGGTCATGCCAGAATAAAAGGACTTTTTTTTCTTAAAAGTATGTCAATAATTTTTAAATAAAAAAAATCTTAAGAGTATTTTGGTCATTAGAAGCAGCATCATTGAGAACATGGTTTAATCTAGAACAACCAGGAGTGAAAAGGAATTATTTTGCTGATGTTCACCAATGCTGATATTTGAAAATAACTGGATTGTCTATTTCCCTCATTTGGGGGGTCTATCTGTCACCTGGTAAGCATAGTTTCCTGAGGGCAAAGTGTCTTTGCTAGTTTACCACATGTTTTCAACACCCCCCTCTACAAGCAGTGTGTGAATTAGTGAGATCAGCCAGGCTAAGATGTTGAGTACCAATCTTGCACTGGTGCACAACTTCATTTCCCTTGTATTTATGGAACCTATTTGGGCTCTGAAATTCTGGGACATAACTAATTTGTAAAATTAACTTCAGAGTTTTACAATTATAAATATGAGTTATTGCAATATATGTGCAAGGTCTTTAATAGGATAGAATAAAAGTCTTTATTTTTTTAACCAAAGTGGAACTATCTAAAAAAGGAAAGAAAGAAAGAAAGAAACATATCTGTTCAGTATTGAACCCTTTCTGTGAGGTAGACACCATGCTAAATGCTTTAAACTGATGGGCTGTTTCAATAGCAATGTCACTGTCTCTTACACACACACACACACACACACACATACATACACACACACACACATGCACAAGTTTGGGTCCAAAGTTTAGGAGTAGTAGTCAACAGCCAAGGTTAATCACATCACTTGGAAACTCCGCCCCCACCCCATGAAATGATCCTGGAATATATGAACAAGTAAAATACCAATGGGCAGTAGCAGTTGATTAGCCTCACTTTTACTATAATAATTGTGTGTATGCACTGACATCCTGCTTTTTAGTTCAGGACTCTTCTGTTTGTGTGATTGAGTCCCGTGGTTAAGTCCTGTTCTATGTACAGGCTCTTACAAACCAACTTTATGACAAAGGGCTTATTTTATTGAAATGGGTTGTACTATTTCAGGATTTTGTTTGTTTGTTTTTGAGTCAATCTTAGAATATCCAACTAAGTACCATGTGTGGGTAACAGGTATTTCCAGAACAAGTTTCACTGGCTATTGACAGGCGGTCTTTTCTCCATGCGTTCTGGCAGGTAAGTTCTGGGAATCAGATGGCAGCCCGTGCAGACGTGTGAGGGACACTCGCAGTCTACAGTGAGGTCCTCTTCTTTCATGTTCTACATACAAATTCAAATGTGTGCAGATTAAGGATTGTGTTTCATGACTTATCAGAGCCTTGGATCAATTATAACAAAACCTCATCTCTCTGACTATTCCCGGAGATTTGCTTAAAGTCGACTGAGGTAAGAAAGGCAACCTTTCAGGTTCATAAACTTTCATCAAAGTGAGCATTCTCTGGAGTTTCTTGCCAGATGATCACAGCTTTTTTTTTTTTTTTAACCTCTGTAGATATTTAACAACTGAGACATTTCCTTTAGATCTTTTATTTTCCTAAATTGAGAATTTGGGTGGTTTGTTTTCAAGCAAAGCCATCCCACCTCTAGGTGACTTTTATGAACATGTGTGTTGAGGGTGATTTCATACTATAACATTATATGTAAGCATTATTTCGTTGACATTTCAGATTCTAGCTAATCCCCTGAGGCATGACCTGTGTAAGACCCAATGACCCCAAGTGACATAAGGTGTTATCTTCACTGGCATAAATAAAAACTGATAGAAATTTTAGTGAATATTTTACATACTTTTGTGAACTTCTAAAAATGCCTGGTTGTTTTTTTTTGAGGTAGATAACATATTAAATTTCCTAAACTGTGACCTCTTACAACAAATCATAACCAATTTAAATGACATAATAGATTCCTTTTCTCAAAAACCATTTTGGAAACATATTGTGTTTTACTACTTATTTGTTGCCTTCGACTCTGTGGAAAATGAGTCCATATTTATGGTTAAATTTGCAAACGAAAAACACTAAGACTAAGTCCTAAAAAAGAAATTCTACCAGAGCTTAAGGACTATTTAACAAATCTACTCGGTACATGATACCTAGGTTATTTTTTCATAAAAAAATAATTATATAGTACCTTCCATTTACACCCTTAAAATAATTAGATAGTGTATCTTCTCCTGCACTGACATACCTCTCAAAAATTCATAAATACATAATCAGTGCATGAGGCCACAGACTTACAATAACTTGTTCTGCCCTCCAAAGATCCATTAAGAACATAAAGACAGGCCAGAGTTCTGGCACCGAGTAATAGTGTGACTTTGCACATGTCATTTTTCTCCTCTGGTGGCAGGTGGACTGAGCTAGTCAACTTAGGTCTGAGCAGTGCTCGCTGGACCAGGGTCCTGTGGTGTCCCAGCTTTCCTTTCCTTCTTTCTTATAGCAGCATGTACAGTGTACAGTTCTTGTCTGGTGTGGCATTAGGTTTGCAGTCTCTGGGCTAGTTGATGTTTCAGGACCTGTCCAACTAAGGGAGTAAACAACAACATCTATATATATATATATATATATATANATATATATATATATATAGTGTCAAGACCTGTTCAACTCTAATACTCCAAGATTTTAAGTACCTCAGACTGATTTTCAGTTTTCTTCTAGAATCTTACCTGATATAAGAATGTGATAGAAAGCTTCTATAGAGTCTGAGAATATACATGGACATAGGACTCTAAAAATTTACTTCCACTATTAGGAAAGCAAAAAAACTCTATATCCAGTTGAAATAAAGGAACAAAATAAAGCAAAATTTTTGCTAAGAATTTAGACTTTCTTTGGGGGTGAATATGTTCATTAATTTGAGATTCATCAAGTATTTTCAAATTTCAGCTGAAAGGAGAAACAAACCTGCACTATAAGCTTAGCCCAGAGTGTGACCACTGATAGGAGATATTGTAATGATAATGGATTTCTATCTCCAAAGAAGAGATAATCAAGTTCTTCTATCTTGATTTACCCTGAATCTCATAGCAAAGAAACAAAAACAAAAAACAAAAACAAAACAAAAAAGAAAGAAAAGAAAAGAAAACTTTCAAATGACCAACTTTCTGTAAACTGAAATTTGAATGCGAGTCAATAATATAATAGAAAAATAAAAGTATTTGGGGGAATGTTATAACAAAGGGGAAGGTGAGAGTTAGAATGGATATATTTGTTTTAAAAACAATATAATTCGTCCTCAGTGAATGTTGACAAAATAGCTTCAAAATTGCATCAAATGAAGGTCTGTTATGCAGGCATTCAGCTAGGAATTTCCTGACGGTAGCCCCTAGCTGACCTCATAGTTAAATGGTTAAAGCAAAGTAAAAGGAACTTAAATCTTACATGTTTTATGGTGCCATTCCCACTTTATTTATTTTTTTGTGAGTTTGGATTAATATTCTAAAAGGCCAGTCAGTATGACAAGAAACCATTCCAAATTCTTTGAAACATTACATTGGAAACAAATTAGTTAGTCTTTTCAGTTCTCATCTTTATCATGCTATTTTTGCCAATTTAAAGCTTAACAGAATTAACTCATGAAGATAGAGCCACAGTATACAAATACCATAAATTGACTTTTTTCCTGAATTCAAATGAAAATTGCTGGGTGCATGTCAATCATAAGAGAATTCTTTGTTGTACATGTGGTTGTTAAAGAATTAATTAAAATTAGAGAAAAAAATCATGTGGAAACAAAAAATATACAGCATTTTAAACTTTGCTTTTATAAGATTGCCACAATAATGTAACAGATTGTCAGAGCATGGATTACACAAAAACAGGTATTATTGGGTGTATTTGGTATAAAGATAATGAAGAAAATAGTTTGCATATAATAATATCTGTTGCATCTGTAAGTTTATAAATTGCCCAACAACATCCTCACACATTTAGACTGACAGTAGAACAATATTAGTATTCAATAGAATAAATTCAATATCCTATATACTAACCTTCAATAAAACATTTGTTCAATTTCATGTTCTAAAAAAAGAAAAATCTTTAAACAACTTCATCTGAAAATAAACTTAAAAAATCAAAACTGCTACCTGATAAATAAGCTTATTTTATAGTCCTAAATTAGAGCTTATTTTATAGTCCTAAATTAGAGCTTATTTTATAGTCCTAAATTCCCTGGAGCCTTGTTTTTTAAAAATAAGATCAGGTGCATCTTACCAAGAGGAACCATTCCAAGACTCAGGGAAAGCAAGTTCCCATCATTTCAACCTGTAACATTTCCTTAATCTTTTCCATTTGCATTTCAAAACTTCTCAATCTCAAAAGAAAAAAAAAGTAAACATATCTTGTTTATACCTTCCTGCTGTTTTCAATTTCAGTGTATCTAGTGACAAAAAAAAATCATCATTTTCAGCATTAACGTTTGTGGTTAAAGACCTAAGGCCATCCATCCGCATACATTGACATTCGGAAGGCCCAAAAACCAATCTTTAATACATGAACACTTACATCAGGAGGACCAGGTCTAAAGTACTGAGAAGATGAAGCTCAAGATATCAGTTGCCCTACTTTCAGAACAGCCACAATTTGTATATAAATCATTTTTAGAGAACCCTGCCGGTTTCCACCAACTAAAACGAACCCCAGGCATGTTACGATGCCGCAGGTTAGCACCATAGAAAAATAAAGGAGTTTGACTCAAACTTGGACTACTTTCATGACAAAATACATCTCTCTCTCTACCCTTCAATTTGATACTCTATGCTGAATGAGAAGTTCATAAATTTTAAAGACAGTATAACTTTGAATCTAAATTTTTAGTACATACTCAAGAAAAGGAGAGGCTCAACCATTGCCTTTCCAGCAGTTTCTAAGTAGGATAAAATGAGTATTAGACAAATCTATTCTACTCAGCATTCTCTGGCATAGTGCTCAGCAAAAAAAAAAAAAAAAAAAAGACTTTCAAATATATGTAATTTGCAATTACATGTAATTTTTTGAATTGTTTTCTGAGGTGGGCATGGCACTTAGCTCAGAAAACTGAGGCAGGTGGCTGATTCTCCTCTGACCTAACCAGATGATTTGGGACCAATGTTTTTTGTTTTTTTTTTCCACAGCACAGCAGTGCCTTCCTGCCCTCCTGTGAATTCCAACCATCACAGGTAATTCGAGTCAAATACTCGAATATTGAAAGTTCTATTTCCATTGATGCATTATGTGTTAAAATAAACATAAAGTTACCTCTATATCTGTTCTCCATTTTTCTGAGCAAAATCCTGTCTCTCATTCGTTTTAAATATTCTTGAGAGTTCTCTACATGTGTGTGTGTCTCATGTACAATTCATTCCTACTGAGGCACTGCTTCAAAGTGGGTGACGTAGAGCCCTGGTGTTGAAGGCATTTTAAGGACCCCCGTGGGAGAGATCAGCTGGGTGGAGCTGATCAGAGGAGGCTTTGCCCACTCCTGCTCTTCTTGAACATGTAGAGATTCATACATTTTATATCAGTTTAGAAATAGGATTTTGTGGGAAGGAAGGAGAATGGCTGGGAGGGAGAGAGAAAAGAAACAAAAGTGGGGAAGAGAAGAAGGGAAAGAAGCGGAAAAGACAGGGAGGGAGAGAAGGAAGGAGGAAGAAAGGAAGGCAGGGAGGGAGGTGGGAAGGAATGGAGGGAAGAAGAGAAGGAGGGAAGGAAGAGAAAATGTGCTATCCTAGACCATGAAATTTCTAATATTAGTCCAAAATGTAGAAGGCATCAGCCCCAGGTCTTCTTAGGATGAAAGACACTGACCCAGAGAACAGGATGGAAATATCCATATTTGAATTGGATCTTGTATGAAGATTGCAAGGACCTGTCTCACCTCCTGGGAACGGAGGTGAGCTCTGAATGTCTTAAAGGTATACCATATAAACTTTTCCACTGCAGTTGACAGGGCCTGACCAAAGGACACGTCTGTGCAGTACAGTAAAGTCTGTCCAACCTATCGGAAGCCCTCCCAAAACCCTATGTGATGCACAACCTGTACTTCTGCTAACTCAACAGGTCTTTCCTACATCTATATTTCAGGCTTATACAAACAAGCTTATAAGGTCTACACTAATTTAGGAGACAAGGCATGAGAAGTATTCTCAACCATGGGCAACTTTGCCATCCCCCACCCAACCTGGGAGGGTATCTGATGATGTCTGGAGTACAGGGGGAAAAAAAGCTGCTCAAGACTCTGTGTTAAAAATAACAGGGCCCAAAACAGAGACTGATTTCAACACAAATGTCAAAAGTACCAAAGTTGAGAAAGTGTCATCTAAGTTCCAGGACCATGAACTTGAATACTAGGGTCCCTCCTAGGATCTCTGCACAAAATTCTCTTTCTTCATATCTGAGATTCACAGTGAACTTAGAAGGTTTTGCACATTATCTTTGGTTGTAGATGGGGCTAATGAAACAAGATAAATTGAAATACATCTGTTCTCCAGGAAAACATTGGGAAATTACAGATGTAGGCAAGATGTCCTTGGTCCAGATGTTCCGGTACTGGCATTGTCCATCGCTTTGGGGACTATTTGAAGCGACATGCGCCCAAAACTATACTTCTAGATTTTACACATTTACGAAATTTATTTAAATTGAATGCTTACCTTTTAAGAGGTTTTGGACCTTCCTCTTTGACATGAGATTTTTCTGAGATTCATCCATGCTGTTAAGTATAGATAGAACTTTTATGTCCTGTATAATATTCCCTTGTATTATTATAATTCAGTTTATTTTACTAGCCAATGCTATAGATATTTGATGTGTTTCTAGTTTTCCACTATTTAAAAAATATCATTGTAAGTACTCCCATTTGTATCTTTTGGTATACTTATAAAAGATATTTTTCTTAGATATATACCTTGGAATGGAGTTGCTAGGTCATAAAATATAATCATATCTAAGTGTATTAATAATATCAAAAGGTTTTCCAAATCAATTGTGTCAGTTTCCTCACATGCCTTGGAAGAATTCTAGGTACCTATACCTTCACAAGGATTCAATGTTGTAAGACTTAAATTTTTGAAAATCTGGGAAACATAAGCTATTTAACTCATTTTCTTTCAATTTTCACTTTTTCAATTACTAATTCAGTTGAGCTTTTTTCTTCTATATTAATTAGCCATTCTTAACTCTTCTTTTGGAAAATGCCTGTTGACATTTTCGTTCAGCTTTTTTTTTTTAATTTTATTTATTTATTTATTTATTTATTTTACAGGTTTTTTATTATTATTAGTTGTTCAAAACATTACAAAGCTCTTGACATATCATATTTCATACATTTGATTCAAGCAGATTATGAACTCCCATTTTTACCCCGTATACATATTGCATCGGTTCCACATCCACTTTTTTACATACTGCCATACTAGTGTCTGTTGTATTCTGCTGCCCTTCCTATCGTTCAGCTTTTTAAATAGATTATATTGTATTGCATAATGTCTATATTTTAGTATTCAGAATGTAAAAATAGACATACATTCTAAATGCTAATCCTTTGTGAATTTTATACATTATAGATATTGTCTTTGATGTGGTACCTTATCTTGTTATTCCATTTATGGTCTCACTTGATATATAGGTGTTCTTTTTTATGTGTCAAAATTTATTAGCATTTTTCTTTATTGTTATATTTTGCATCTAGTGTAATAAATCAGTTCCTACTTCATGACCATAAATTCATTTTAATGTTTTTTTATATTTATCAAATATATTTATTAAAGTTTTATTGCTTTAACTTTCATGCATTGGTCTTTTATTACCCTGGAAATACATTTTGTGAAATGTGAGGTAGAGATCCAGTTTTTTGTACTAACATTTAATTCTCCCAACCTCACTTAATGAAAGTGCTACTGGTCTGTACTCATCTGTGACAGCTTTGCCATCAATCAAGTCATATTTTATGAGCCTATATCTGAGCTCTGTATATTGTCCTATTGTCCAACTAATCTATTCCCTAATCAATATCATACAGGCTTAATTACTATTGCTTTAAGAATATTCTTAAGGGTAAACAAATCTCACCTTTTCATTCTTCAGAACTCTCTGCACCATCTTTAGCCTTGTGCTCGTCCTTATCAGTGTAAGAACTGGCTTGTGAAATTCTTACACACAGTTTGTACAAACCTTTTCTGATTAAGTTTGCCTTGGATTTTTATATCAATTTTGATTGAAACTGCCATGATTGCTAAGACTTCTTTTTCATAATATCTTTCCATAAAGTGTCCTAAAGCATGTCAAAAACATTTTGTAATATTTATTCCTAGATTGTTTTAATATCCAGATCAGTTCAAAATGGTGGAAAATATATTTCCTGCTTGTTTTCTGGGCATAGAAATACAAATGATTTTAAATATTGATTTATAATCTAGATTCAATAAAGGCTTTTGTAAACTTCAATTATCCATCAATTATTCAATAATTAGAAAATACTGTATTTTTTATTTCATCCTTTTCAAAAATCATTTCATTTACTTCCCTTCCTTATTATGCATTCAAGTTCAACATTATATTCATGATGTATGATGTTAGTTTCAGATTTGGGGAAAAGGGAAATATATGTGCCATTTATAAAAGTAGGACAGTGCCCCTCTGGTTTTGGTTTGCCAATTTTGTTATCCTCCCTAGATGTTAAACTTTGTGGAATTATATCTCAGTATTTGACATTCTCTTTTAATCTGCAAATGTGGTGAATTAGAGGATGTTAATTTCTAATTGATCAAACATGCAATAGTTCAAACATAATAGAAGTTATAGTTAGATTAAATAATTAGGTTGTGGGAGGCTCTGCTCTCCTGTATGAAGTCATTTAGAGCCAGTAGGACAGCAACCTTTTAATCTTCTACATTTTGACTTCACCATCTGTTAGGTGTTATCTATCACCACTGTGATCCATGAAACCTGGAGAAACATATATGGGAAGTTTTGTAGGTCAGGCTTGGAATTTAGACATACCAATCTCTCTCATTCTCTCTTGGACAAAACTCAGTCAAATAGGAAATATTCTGTGGTTTGCTGACCAAGAAGAAGTAAGTATAAATCTGTCAAGAAGCAAAATACCTTGCTACCATATCAATTGATTTTCTAACTTTCAACCAAATTTGATTGATGAATGGACCGAACTAATATATTCTAAGTATTAATCTTGACTTGGCAAAATTTTATTGCATTTTTGCATCTTGTTTACAAGGCTGAGATTGGTCAAACTTTTTCTGAACTTGGCATTACACTTATTGTTGTTATGGTCAGTATTCAATTTTTGCTATTTATATATTTACTTATTCTCCTGAATTTTTATGAGTCAATCTGGAATCTTTTTTCTTTGAAGAATTGTACACATATAATTATTTTTGATTACCTTATTTCAGTTTTGAAGAATATTTATGCCGAGAATGTACTCTTGAATAGCAGTCATTTATTTCATTATTGTAAGTGTCCACACCATGTTCTTCTGGCTTCAATCATTTAAGTTGAGTCATTAACCATCAGAACCAGCATTCCTCCTCTAAAGGTAGTCTGTTTCTCATCTTTGTATTTTTAAGATGATATCCCTTGTGTTTGGTTTTTAACATGCTATTTTGAAGCTCTGTTATCAGGAATCTTCATATTTTTTATTATGATGTCTTCTTGACTCAAAAGAAAGGGCGCTATTGCCCATAAAGTGAGATAATTCATAATGAGGATCATATTGCCTACTATTAATATAGCAATCCAGACTTTTTATGAACATAAGGATCTTTCTGATGTAACTGTGATTCTTCTATAGATTATATCAATCATTAATTCTGGAAATTAATCGGCCATCATTATTTCAAAAACTGCTTCTACTTTGTTTTTAATTCTCTCTTTCTCCTGGAATATTATTTAAAAGTTGTAGTTATCATATCTCTTTCATATTTTCCACCATTTCTCAGGTCTAACTTCCTATTCACTGCCTTTCACATTAGTGAAATAATTCTGTCAAATATTTTCATTGAGATTTATATGTCAGTTATTATGTTTTGCATTTCTTGAAGCCCTATGTAAATCTTTATAAAATCTTCCTGGTCACTTTTCATACTTCCTACTTTTTATTAATGTTAATTGCCACTAATAATGCCAATGCTTTTTGGTTCTTTAATTATATTATAATTGCATAATTTATGTTAGAGAATTGCAAATTTATCATAATTAAAATGACTGAACTATTGTTGGGTATAATTTTTCTCTTTGTTTCACTATTGCCTTGGTTGTGTATGTGTGTGCCTATCAAAAGTTTTGCTTCAGAGCTTATGTGTCTTGCAAGTGAGTGAAATTCTTTGAGGCTTGAATTGAGTTAAGCCCAGCTCCATTTAAGTTGAGAGAGACAAAGAGAAGAGAAGAGAGAGAGAGAGAGAGAGAGAGAGAGAGAGTTGGGGGGCAACAGTCAACTAGTATGTGTTGGTGTTGGCAAACTTGTGGCAAGGCTAGCTTGTAGTAATGTATTCTTAAGAAAGGTGTTTTTCCTACTCCAAGTTATTAGCATAGTCATTTTAATTTCACACCCACTAATGGAAGGAGTGGCAAGTTTATGTTTTACTTCATTAGACTGGGAGTACCTGTCAATTGTAAGATACCTCTTTTTAGACTTTCTCCATTGAGAGGGCCCTGGGTTTTATCCAATTGTCTTCCAGCCCCAAACAGCAATGGAAACTAAAGTTTAAGTTAACTGGATTCCTCAAGTCTATAACATCCTTAACATTCGCCCTCCAAGCTTTCTTGCCAAATGATTATGACACTTAAGAACATGCTTTTGCTATTTCCTCAGTGTTCAATTGTGCTCAGCAAAACAGGAAGCAAGTCTAGGCTCCTATGGTGCCTCATCTCAGGAACTGAAATCTACCTCACTTGAACACAGAACATTTGTTGTCTTGGAGGCAACAAACGAATCAGTAAGTATTGTGCTCACAGTCTATGTTTTGGTGAGGTTATGTCATTTCAACTATCAGAGTAAAGACATCTCTGATTCTGCAGGAGGAACTTCTAGTCCAATGTGTCCACTACTTAGATATCCTGATATTTGAAATGAATGTGTGTGTGTGTGTGTGTGTTTGTGCGCGCGCATATGTATATATCAAGATAGAATGATAGAGCTTGGAAAGGGCAAGCTCTTTTTGAGCAATAAATTAAAAAGATCATGCTGGAAAAAGCCAAAGTAGTAAAATGGAAAATCCCAGTGTAATTTCCCCAGACTCACTCACATCTACCCAAACAAGAAACAATTGTTCACCTGCAAATTACATTTTCTAAATGTGCATAATGATTTCCCATGAACGAACAACCACAACCTAATTTTGCAATAGGACAATTGATTCCTGCATTGCATCCAAGTGAGTCATTCCTGCATTAGGTAGGAAAAAGATCCAAAGTTAAAACACCATGACCAATGATAACTCAAATGGATTTAATTACAAGAATCCAATTATTCACCCCTCCGTAGAGATCCTGCCCCAATGTCTTTAAGGTAAGTAAGGTTTCTTCTATCTCTTTATCTATACCTATGAAAGTTAAGCAGCTTATTTGAGAGAGAACTTCCTAACTAAAGGTTAACGAAGATACTGCAAAATAAGGCAGCTATAACCTATTGACTTCTCATAATTTTTTTTTAAATTTTCATTCATGAAGTTGTCATGGAAATACGATACATCTCCCCCCAACATTTAATCAGATTATTTTACTTTAGTGTACACATCATGAACATAAATTTCACAGACATGATAAAAATCATCCCATAAAAGTAGGAAGTAAGCACTTCCCATGAGACATTAATATTAGGCTTCTAGTTGATGTTGTCGATAAGTATATAAAATCTATATTCAGCTTAATTTTTCTTTCAGAATTTGTATCTAGGGAAAACTCTGTAACACCCTTTAGAATACTGTCCCACTTTCATTATCTTTATGATTCTTTTATTTGGTGTTCACAAATCCTTAATATTTGGGTCAGATATTTTATTGTAAGTTGCAACAAGAAATCATTACTAAGCTGACAACTTAAATTGAAATGGAGCAAAATCTTGATAGTGTTAGAACCAAAGTGATTTAAAACTGAGCTGATTCAGGTTCTTTGTCTTACAGATAAAGAAAATAAAACTCTAAGTCTAAAAGTTAGTAATGGCTGAAACTAGATCCCATGATTTCTTTTACTCAGTGCTCATTAGCCATTCCATATCCTCCTCCTATATAAAATTACATCATTTGAACCTTAGTGTGAGTTCACCTGTGCTTATTATTCAATTTTTTTCCACAGAAACCATAAACCTAAAGGGGAGACGTGAATATCATCTGGCTCTGTACTGAGTTCAGGCCAGATTCCGTACAATCTGAGTACTCTTACCATTCAACTCCAATATGCTATATATTCCTAAATTCCTACTAAAAAATCCCACCATGGGTTTTGTAAACTTACAGGCAACAACTGGCATGAGTAGAATATTAACCCAATCTACTCTCTTTAATTTAAATGGTGACTAGAACTCTCCTTACTAAATTTTTATATAAACAAAAAACAGTTCACTAACACTTACCTGGATCTCTCATCCTTGGATAATCACTATTTTTCTGAAAATTCTGTGAGAGTCACAAAACATTCAAAGAATCTTGAGACGTTTCTACTGAAACTTCTTACTTCCTTTTACAGAGGAGAAGAGGATAAGCACAAATAGTTCGAGGAATTTAGCTGGTCATTAACAGAACTAAAATTATGATTCAAGTTGTCCACCATTTTTAAAGTTATTTCTCCTGTTTTCAGAGACACTGAAGACATTAAATCATGTTAGTTTCACTCCTTCTCCAATCATTCTTGGATATACTGCATTTCATTTCTAGTTCAAATGATAAAAAGATTGTCATGGCTTTTAATTCCCATGCCAAGATTATAGCAATCTTATAATTAAGGCATCAAAATATATTTTAATTCTTTATCCTGCTCTGCTACCACTATCTATCTGTAAGTAAAGAATTGTATAACATTTTTAACACTAAGGAATACTCTGCCTTTCAATAATCACACTTTAGTTTGTATCCCTGAGGGGAAAATAAAAACACTGATATTTCTTAAAAACATAAAAGGTAAATGGAATCAGAAAATGCCTTTATTTACAAAATGCTTTCCCTTTCCACAATGTCTTTACTTCCTGATTTTATACTTTTGACTCAAGTGAACAAACTCTCAAATTCTTAAATTCAACTTTTGCTTACTCCATCAAAACCTGGTACTAATATGTGAGTTGACTTTACACCCTCTAAATTTGAGTACATTTAATTACTAAATATGAAGAGATACTTAACTTTGTGAGTGATGTTTGGGAAAATTAGCAGAGTTTGTGTGTTAACAAACAAAATGGTAACATTCTTATAACCATAGCTTTTGAGTTAGGTTTCTTTTATCCAAACCTACTTCTTAAATTCTATGAAATGCCAATAAATTTTTTAAAAGATATTTAATATGCAGTTTCATATTGCATGCAATGTTTCAGAAATGTCTAGTGAGGAAAGCTTAGTTCCAATGGATCAAAGGTCAGGTTGCCTAGCATTAAAAAAAACTAAAATGTGTCAATGATATATAAAGACCAGGAGATCTTAGGTCAAAGATCCCTCCCTACATGGTCCTAGAATCTTGATTCTGGAAGCAATTTTGTCACATGCTAAAGGAGAGAATGGAGAGGTGATAGTTCATTAAGTAAATATTTAATTTAAAATTCTAAACTTTTTATTTTTAAAATTTTATTTCATTTTAAAAATATTTTTATATCTCTATGGAAAGTCACCATCTATTGACTAATTGTGATTATTTTTCCTTTAACTCTTTGAAACTCTATCTAATTCCAACATCTTAGCCTCCTTAAAGTCTACTGGTTGATTTTTCCCTCTTGACTATGGATCATATTTTCCTTTTTGTTCACATATCTAGTAATGTATTTATTTTATTATTATAATTGTGGATGATACTCTAGGAATTCTTTTTTTTATTAGCACCTTTTAGTTTATTAAGCCTCTTCACATCAGTTATCATAGTAGATTCTCAAAACCATCTTCTGAGGAGACCCTTTGACATAGGAACTCTTAATTATAGTGACTGCAGATTTTTTAGAAATGTTGTTTTTTGGCCTAGCAGGAAATTAAATTTCTGGGTAATCACTAATATTGTACTTGTGGGAAGATGGTCTTAACTTTGCTTACATAGCTTATTGGTTTTGCCCTTGTTCCAAAGAAAGACTTTAAACCTGAGACAAAGACCTTTTTCCTTAGAAATGACCCTTTTGGAAGTTCCATGAGTTTCTGATGTGTTTACCAAGCCATTTTAACTTGTCAAGACTCAAACTCTTCTGAGGTGAATAAGAGCTGAAATCTCTGCTCAATTCTTGAGGTTTCCAAATGTTGCTTTCCACAGTTCTTATATTTCCCAAGAATGAAAGATTTGTTAAACATTTTAATGTAAATTTTTAAACTCTTCTGTTTTTCTTTTTTATTTATGAATTTCCCCTTCATTTACAAATATTATGGATGCCCTGAATTTTATTCTCTGGACATCTCAAACCAGTAGAACTGTACTTTCTGAGTTCAAGATGCTGCAACTCAAGGCCTGGAGAGTGCTCTTAGTGAAAACTAACATAAATGTGGTTACATCCCAATGTGGTTTGCATCTTTCAATAATTGTCTCCCTCCAATTTCTAGTGTCTTCTTGCTTTTGGTCTCTTTCCAATAGCTTGAAATAGTTATTACTTTTCTCTCTCTCTCTCTCTCTCTTGTTCTTTCTTTCTTTCTTTCCTTCTAGTAGCTTTAAATTTTTATCTATAGAATGTTCTTTTCTTTAAATTTACATTATTAAGCTTTCTGGACTTCTCCTGTATGGGAAACAATAAACCTCAGCACTATTTTATCCATTATATTTGAATCTCTGTAACTGTGGAACCGAGCACAATCCTAACCGCCAACACCAGAGTCAGAACATTGTTCCTGGAGTATGGAGCATCAGTCTGCTGATAAACTTCATGTAGGAAGTAGAGTGATTCTGAGAGGATAAGTGTACTTCAGACAACAGTTACTAGAACTGCAGAATCTGCCAGCAGAAAAAGAGAGCCAGATTCGCCAACTTTGGAAACAAAAATGTTCTCATAAAATTATCATGTTAGTTTGAAACAAAAAATAAATAAATAAATGAAACACCTCCCCCCCTTTTTTTACACATGCAGTGAACATACTTAAGATATTTTCTATACTTAGAATATTTTCAAAACACAAATATGCTATCTCCAAGTTATTTAATATTTTCCAGTTTTCCCTACCATCCAATAGCTGGTTAGAAAATGTACTCACTCTGTCTACATATCATACCATGCAGAAAACAAGATAACTTTGGTAATATTTCCATTTCCATTTTTTTTTCTTTTCTAGATGAGATTTATGGTTTTTTTCCACCTGAATATGTTAGTGGAATTACCACACAGGGTGATTTGCTCTCAACTACATATGCAGGTACCCAGATATATATATCACCCACAGAATACCTTTACCTGGAATTTCTAGCTAAAGCTGGAAGCAGAAGCCTTAGCACAGAAAATGGTCAAAACCCACAGGCACTTCAATTAATAGAGCACCCTCAAATGAAGCTATTACTTATCAATTACCTTCCCTTTCTTACCAAGCATCAGAAGACCGTGAAGCACAAGATCATTACAGGGAACTGGATGATGTTGTCGAGGTTAAAAATTGCAAATGGTGAGAGAGAGAAAGTGACATACAAAGCTGTTTATATCTACCAAGTGGCTTTTCTGAACAGTTACTAAATAAGAAAGTAAGTTGATTGTATGCAATCAATTTGCTTTTTTAAAGGATTCCGTTCCTGCCATAAATTTAGGAAAACTCTCTTTATCAAATTGGAATCTCTTCATGGAAGAATAACCCTTCGTGTTGTGGTTATCCCCGTTCCCCAAGAAGATCAGACGTAAGGGAAAGCATTTCCTATTGAACAGTATTTTCCTTAGCTTAATTTTTCTTCTATTGTACGACTCTAGAGTCCTCACAATCTTTTGCCACTATTCTCACTTTTTACTAAGGAAAATCACTACCAAGGTTTTAGATAGGGTAATGTTTATAGAAAACTTGCTACCTATCTGTAACCTTATCACTAGAAGAACATTTTGCTTCCTCTCCTGCTCTCCATCTTCACACAAAAGCTCCTTCTGCATGCACACATACATTCACTCAAGGAAAATAAGATTGAGGGTTTTTTGAACCTTGAGACCGTGGTTTATCTTGTTTATGATACTTCCATGATATTTTCCATGACCTCTTTCAAAGTACATCTCAAGGTGCAATGTGTGCACGTTCTGATCGTCTCTCTCTTTTCTTGTCCTCACTTTCTGCAGCCTGTCATCTCTGCATGCTCTTTGCTTTACATTCACTCACCTCTGAAGCATGAGCAAAACCTGCAGCAACCAAGCAGGACATTTCTTGAATCTGTATTTAAGAGTTAATTGCAGTGCCACTTCTTGAAGTACTGCCACAATTCCCCGCTCCACTGAAGAGTCTTTGATATCGACCTACCACTCTTGGAAATATTACAACTCATGCGCTTGGATTCCTCTAGTCTGGATGCACAGAGAACACCAGGTATGAAAGCAAAATTGCTTTCTGTGCAGCTTGTGAACTTCACACCTCTCAGTTGCAATGATAGATGCCCTGTAAACTGAGGAGCTTGTAGTTTCTGAAATGTAGGTCTTTTCTTATAGTTTCAGAGCAAGTTTTCAATACATGAGGATGAATGTCTAGCACATTGGTTGCAATTTGCTGATGAATGATGACCTTTATATGTGGATGCTGCTGACCTGCCCCAAACAGGCTGTAATCTTTAAAATACGTATTTCCACGAAAAAGAATCTACTGAAATTATTTCTTCCAAATCACTTTTTTGATCAATTTTTTGATCACCTCCTTGAAAGACTTGAAGTAACCTGCAAGAGAGTTGGCTAGAGTTTGAAGGTGTTTTCTCTGCTGCATGTGGACATCAGACCTGATTTAAAAATGTCAAGAATGAGTAAGAAATTCAAGAAAACATCAAAATGTATTCACATGTTTGACATGTCCATAGAAGGTAGCTAACTATTTTAGTTATTCAAAAATTTAAGGTAAAAGGACCTTTTACTGAAACAATTTCTATTTTTAAAAGTTGTTTCAGGGTAAATAAGCACACTTCCCTTGTTCAAGCATTCAAAACTCAAGCACCTTTTTAAGCAGATGAAGAACAACAGAGGGGCCCATTTGGATCCAGTTAAAGCTACATGGTTACTTTTGGCATTTGGCTTAAAGATGTGTCTCGAGAGCTTCCAATCACTCCTGCAAGGTAGGCGGGCCTGCGACCCACCAGCAGAAGAGGAGCAGCGGCCTGCTGAGAGGCAGAGCCGCCCCCTCCCCCTGCGCCGGCAAGGTAGAGGGAACTGTGACCACCCACAGAGCAGGCCCAGCGGCCTGCTGAGGG
>NW_026000048.1:8419415-8447912 GCF_001458135.2 Marmota marmota marmota | reverse complement strand
AGAGAGAGAAGAGGCGAGGGGAGGGGAGGGGAGGGGGGATAGTAGAGGATAGGAAAGGCAGCAGAACACAACAGACACTAGTATGGCAATATGTAAATCAATGGATGTGTAACTGATGTGATTCTGCAATCTGTATTTGGGGTAAAAATGGGAGCTCATAACCCACTTGAATCAAAGTGTGAAATATGATATATCAAGAACTATGTAATGTTTTGAACAGCCAACAATAAAAAATTAAAAAAAAAAAAAAGATGTGTCTCTACTCCATTATTTCTTACCTGGGGTAGTTATATTAGAAGAGCTCTAACTTTTGTGTTTTTAATAAGCAAAGAATTTCTGTAAAACACTTCAGGGGTCAGTACAAAAGCATTTTATGGCAAAAAGTTAGAACTATCTATATTTTTTAAAAAATTATAAAGGTGGGAGCAAAGTGAAGTGAAGTTGGAATTTTCCAGAAAAAAAATACATATATAGATAAAAACCTACTGTAATGTATTTTTAACATGTTAAACTTGTTTCATCTCTATTTGGTTAGCTTTTTAGATTTATATTTAAAATAAAAACATCTAACCAACAGGCAAACTGAGGCAAAATACATCCTTGAGTCTTTGTGTTCATAGTTAGCAATTGCTTGATCTTGTTCTCTCTCTCTCTCTCTCTCTCTCTCTCTCTCTCTCTCTCTCTCTTTCTCTCCCTTCCCCTCTTTTTCTCTTTCTTTCTCTCAAGACCACACAGCAAGTCAGAACTAAGAGTAAGACTGGAAATATCAATATTCTTTGGGATTTCATAGTTCTTTTCATCTTCAAAGCACTTTACAAAATTCTCTAATTAGGCTCACAAGTTCTGGCTCTGAGTCTTCCTCTAATCATAAGACAACATACCTGCTCTTCATTCCTTAGCTCTGAGCAACATGCCATTCTGAATTATCACAAAGAGAAAAGAAAAAGTCTTTGTAATAATTTTAACTAAATGAATAACAAATCTGAACATTTCTTTAAATATGAGTCCAATTGCCTGGACCCTAATCTTTATTAGCAAGGTTTGGTCATTATTACTCAAAGATAAGTTTTAATTGTAATATTATCTGTAATTATTGCATTGATTTAAAGAGTTGTATCTCCAACCAAACTAAAATAGTATTTTAAAGGCTTTCCTTTTATTTCCTTGACACTATTTTTATTCTACATTATTTCAGTTGTGTTTTAAAACGTTTTTAATTCCTTGTGCTTTTTGGTACTCATTCAGGTACATGTGAGATAGGTTAGTCTTTAAGTAAGAACTAAATAAGACAATTAGGAATTCTATATTTTATTTTCAATTCTCCCATTAACTAGTCATGACTTTGGACAAGTCATTTATTGTTTCTGGATCTTGGTTTTCTGTTTAGGATATTAAAGATGTTTTATCTTGCTGGTTCTGTGACCCTAACAGTGGTTTTATGATTCTCAGCATGTCAGGATCTTGGGGGTGGTTGACTAAGTCCCTTTTAGTACCTTCTGGTCTTGCCACCTAGGTAGCAGAGTTTGAGTATCTGAAATAACTACCTGGTTATCAGGCATTTCAACCCTCAGCTATGATATGGCCAATTACATAGGAATAGAAAGGGTCAAACTATCAACAGCTGAGCATATGTCTGTCTGGAATGTGTCTTTACTGAAGACACTGGGTCTGCACCCTTATTATATAGAAAGAGAAAATGAAGCCACCTGAATAATGTCTACAGAGTCCTTGTGAGACTTTTCCTCCCTGTAGTTCATTCCCACCACCACCCACCGCCAGCTGAAAATGGATGCCTTCTTCAGACTTAGGATTTCTCTCTTTCTTTAGGCCTGTTTGGGGAAAAGTATGAAAATAAATTGCCATATTAAGCTCTGCCATGTACTCACAGCTGAGTAAAGGGGCTTCTTCTTCTGGGAGTATATGTGGATATGAGTGAGGGGAATGAAAGGTTTGGTTTCAGGAAAAGAGGCATTAAGGGGAGTCACATAATCTCCATCAAAATGGAAGAAAGGAGATGCAAAAGATGAGTACATAAAGAAAACAAAAAAATAAACTTATGTCATAATTCAGGAAAAGGAAAACTCTGCTGCCTGTATGATATAAACAAAGAGTGGAGATGACTTGGTCATAAGGACTCTAATTATAATTAGCATGTCAGGATCAGAAGACAACATATCTGCTCTTCTGGCAAAAAGTTAGAACTATCTATATTTGTTTAAAAATTATAAAATGGGAGCAAAGTGATTTTTTTTAGGAAATATTGCTTCAGAGCCTAGATTGTATATTTAAAAAACAAATTCCAAGTCAAAATTCCCTAGTTGTGTGTGTGTGTATGTGTCTGTGTGTGTGTGTGTGTGTTAGTGAGACCAAACAAACAGAACAATTTCACTCTAAATAATCATGGTACTGAGTGCACAGGCAAGCGAATGGAAAGATTGAATCTTCTTCTTAATAAGTTACTGTGGCTTCAGCTGCAGCACGGCATAATATCTTAATAAATAATCATATTTGCTATTGCTAATGCTGTGAATTCTCCTTTCGATATAATCTATTTACTCAGGTATCTCAAATTGGAGATGGTCCAAACAAATACAGAAACAAAATAAGAATCCAAAATATTCCAATTCAATGTTTTACTAACAGTGGAATCTTTTAAACAGGAAAATCACAGGTATGGGTTCATGTTTTCATAAACTGATTAAGCCCTTGTACTTTTCTTTCAGAATGTCCAGCTTGGTATTAATAACAGAGCTTTACACAAACTTCTCTCCACCAAAGCAACTTAGTTATTGAGGAATAATGATGTCAGAGTTATCATGTTTAGCAAATAAAAACATAGGATGCTCAATTAAATTTGGATTTAACATAACACAATTATATTAATAGTATAAGTATGCCCTGTGTGATATTTAGGATTAAATATTAGCATTTAATTTATGCTAAAAACTATTATTTACTTGTGTGAAATTCAAATTTAATTGGGTGTACTAAATTTTATTAGATGATACTAGGTGGTTTTCAACATAAATCGAAATCAGTTTAACTACTCTTATCAATAGTTTGAATTGAACATGGAGGGAAACTTTGTTCCTAACACCTTTTTCTCATCCTTTTATTACCTAAGAGAACAAGTAGCCAACACATTCTCATGGGTTTTCAATTAAAGTTATTGAGAATGTAACCATGTGTGGACATAGCTTGTTACATAATTTCATTTTAGATAGATATATATGAATAAGGTGGTGATATTGGTATATTATTGAAACTTTATGTAATTCCCATAATATAATGTTTTAGTGAGTTAAATTAGATGATTTATTAATGCTTTGCACATTACTATGCATTTTTTTCTGTCTCTGTATTTTTCACTCCTGGGAATCTTTAGAAGACCTTAGGCATTGTTTTGCTCTGTGGGTCGGCTCCAAGTCTCTTCATGGCTCTGCAAGTCACTGCAGAGACTGTTTGGAAGCTCTGGTGGCACCCAAAGAGGTCTTGAGAGCTCAAGGTCAAGTCTTAAAGTGGTCATGTGCTCGTAACCAACATGAACAGTGTCACTCTCAGGGTTTGCACTGTCAATAGAGCTTTATAATAGGTTGATTTTACTAAGCTTCATTCCTACCTGCTAAGCAAAATCTACGAATAAAGAAAGAAAATACATAATTGGGAAGAGACGCCTAAGTCTTTGCTAAAAAGTCTCTGCCACTCTCCTACTGCCCTGAATTCCTATATTCCCCAATAGTCTTAGATGAAAATTTCCTCATCTTCCTACCTGTTTCTTCCTTCTGGTGCTCAGTCAAAAGGACCTGTGTCCAGAGTCATGACCTCTTCAAACCCAAGTGGAAAGACTGGCTCTCCTGGTCAGAAGGCTTCTCCTTCCATGCATGTCCTAGATTGATTTGCCTCTCTCTCTCCAGATCTTCACTCTTGTCTGCACCATGACTTATATCTTCAGCTTCACTTCCCTCCTACCCTCTCTGTATGATCTGTGTACATTCTCAAGTTTCTCTTCTATTAGAAACATAGAAATAAAAGCCTTGCCTTCTGCCCATGTCATTTCTAGCTCATCTCTGTCCCCCTCTTTATTTATGGGTATTCCACTCCATACTGTCACTTTCCACAAGCTCCTCACCCTTCACGTGTGCTGACTTTCTCCTGTCCTTCTCTCTCAGAAGTCCTCAATGACCATCCAGCTGTCAATTCCAATAGGTTTTTCCTCCACAACTCCATTTTAGTAGACTTCTCTGCAACCTTTGACACTTGGGTTTTCCGATATGGGTTTCCCCTTACTTTATCCTCATACAACTTCTATTCTTTGTTCTCAGATTCTTTTGTTGAGTTGTCAAACCCTAAACTTTCCTTAAATTTGTGTACTTCCTAGGGTTTCCTCTTGTGACTCCATCTCATAATAATGTGCATTTTATCCCTGGTGAAGCCAAAGTTTTCCACTGCATCAACCACCACTCAGGTGAGATAGGAGCCTGGTCCTTACACTCCCTAACTGTGTCATGTAAAGAAAATCACTACATCTTCCCATCAAAAACAATTGTCAATATCCTTCAACCAAAGACCATGAGGAATCACCCTGTCATTAAACTAGCTGAGATTATCATTGCAGTGAGGAACAACACAGATTATAGGGAACAATGTAGAGTTTGAGTGCAAGGATGTTAAAAAGACATTAGTTCCAGCAATCCCACTTCTGAATATATGCCTTAAGTACTTAAAACCAGTATAGTATTGAAAAGGTATCTGCACTCCTATGTTCACTGCAGTATTATTTGTAATAACTAAGCCATGGAAGTAAATAAAGTGTCCATCAACAAAGAAAATGTGGTGTCAAAACACTATGGAAAACTACTTGGTCTTAAAAAAAAAGGAGGAAACTTTGTCATTTGTGACAAAATGAATGAAAGTGGAGGACATTTTGATATGTGAAGTAAGCCAGGCATCAAAAGACAAACACTGCATATTCTCTGTTGCATGTGGAATACAAAACAATTGAACCTATAGAAGCAGAAAGTAGAAGAGTGGTTGCTAGGGCCCAGGAAGAGGGAGTGATGGGGAGGTGTTGGTCAAAGGGTCAAGGTTGCACTTAGGAGGAATAAATGATAAGTATTAAATATGATGGATGTGTCAATTGCCTAGACTCAATCTTCCACACTGCATACCTATGTCATAACATCTCTTTGTACCCTATAATTATGTATAATCATAATTTGTCCCAAAGATTAAATAAATAAACCTTGCTTCATACTTTAAAAAGATCGACTTAATAGAGGATTTGGGCATCTGTTGGGGAATTTAAGGGAGAGCTCTAAGAGGGAGGGGTTTGCGCTAGATTGGATGTTGGAGAATAAACAAGCAGACAAATGTTTGACTTTCGATTCAGCTTGCATAGAATTGTATGGTGTGCAATTTTGGAATTGTTAGGAAATGGAAAGCCAGAAATTTGCTGTAAGGGTGAAAGACATAACGCTTACACACTTTGGAGAAGAGAGAAGAATGGGAGAACGGCCAATAGTTTTGGTGTTTCAGAAAAATGCTATAAAGTTCAGACATTTCTCTGAAGTTTATCTGACTCCATCTGAACAATCCAAGCCTAGAAATCAGGTTGCAAATCTGCCATAAGAATTTCTCTGGCCAGAGTTCCAGTGTCTTGATCACTGTATGTTGCTACATTGACTTCCTTTTTTCCCACTATAATGAAAGAAGCACAGTGGTATAGTTAAAAGATGTTTGGAAACAAACATCAAGCAAGGTTTTCACAGTGTTCATGAAAACTCATTTTAAAATTTCCCCAGTACATGTTTTATGTTCTACCCAGATAAAACAGCTTTTGTATTAGGTTGAATATTTGGATCAGTCCAAGTAACAATTCAGGTACCTAACTTGAATATCATTATAATTATAAAATTTTTATTTAATTTCTAAACTGAAGAATTAGAATTATATTGAATTTAAATATTAGCTACTTGATAATTAGTGAACCCTAACTCTTTTTTCAGTGTGAGGATACTAAAATTTAAACCTTCAGAAATGTGTCTGTTCCATATAAATCTTCATACATCATACACTTTTCCAAAAATTTTGCCAATTTGCTATATTACTTGGTCTAAACCTTTAAATGGTCAATCTAAAGAAAACATAACTTCAATAACAGATTTGATCAAACATTCAGTTGGCCATAGTAGAAATAAAATTCATTGATCATTTACTAGGTTTTCAGGCTATGTTAAACACTTTACATAAATTATCACATTGAGCTGAACTGTAATTCTTGAGGCAGATAATATTATTTTTCAGATTTTATGGATGAGGAAACTGGATTGAGTAAGTTTAAGGAACTTGTCCAAGGTCACATAGAATCTAGTAAGGCAAAATCCAAACTTACTTCAATTACTCAAGCAAGTGAGCTATCAAAAGGAAATAGTTGTCACCACTATGAGAACTTTCAACTCCTGAGAACATCAACATAAATAAATAGTGTTAAATTATTTTCCCAAGCATTTTCTTACATTTTCAATTTAGTTCAATATGTTTTTGGTTTGTGTTTTCTTGGTTCATTAGTTGGTTGGATGGTTAGTTGTTTGGTTGGTTGTTTGGTTTTTTGGTTGGTTGGTTGATGGGTGGATGGATGGTTGGGTTTGGTTTGGGGTTTTGCCATCTATGACTTATAATAAGGTCCTTTACCCAATGGTTGTGAGTAGGAGCCAAGCACAGAAATGAAAGTGAGTGGCCACATTCCTTCTTTATTTCATGGCTGGACTCTAAAGCAGACAGTGCTGTGGTAGCCTCTCATTGCTAAAATCAGCTCTCTGTATAGTGGGGAAAATCTCTTCAACCCATGTTGCCCTTTATACTCCATCTGACTGTAACCCATAGATAGTTCAACTAGATGTTACTTGACATGACTGAAAGCAGTAAAGAATAAAGTTACAGCAAGCTCCAAATGTAATGGTAAAACATTTCAAAGAGAAGGACTCTAAATGCTTCCAAAGTAACCACAACTTATATCTATGTTTTGGAGAATTCTTCCACCAGTAAATGTTTTCCTTTGCACACTAATAAAATTTAGAAACAAAACTAAATCTAGTTTTCAGTTATAATGAAAATATCATTTCGTCCTTTGTAACAATCATTTTCCTTTTGTAACAAAAGAGTTATTTCCAAACTCTATTTTAAGTTATTAAAATCCATCTAGTTTTTCATATACTTTGATATTGTCCAATTATACAAATCCTTATTTAATTCTGTATGATAAATAAATAAATAAATAAACATGAGAATCTTAAACACACTGTACTAACTTCTAACATGTTTCCTCTAAATCTTTTTAAAAACTTTAAAATCTAGAAGAGGATAATACTCTGGTTTTGAGAAGGTTCTGGATTATATGAAGATAGACTTTGTGTACTATTCTCAATTTAAAATTTTATTTGTTGGTGCAATGAATTAATAGAATAAATCACTTTTTTCTCAATGTTGACAATAACAATTTGTGCAGCATATTATCAACCTACTGTATGCCAGAAGTTAAAATCAGTACTTCACTTTTCTCATTACTTATTTACATTTCTGCAAAGTATTATTCCCATTTTTCAGATGAGAAACCAAATTACAGAGATACCATACAAATGCCATTAACTAGTAAAGTCAGTTTGTATTCCAAAAATTATTTTAACGAAATTCAATGGTGGTATAAATCATAGTTTTAAATCATAATAAAAAATGAATCCCACAAAATTGGACCATAAAAATCAGTAATAATAGAATGTAAACTAAATTATAATTTGCCCAGAGACACCTTTTAACTTGACCATACAATTATTGACATGAAAAAGAACCATAGAAGCCAGGAAAGGAGGCTTTTCCACTGTTGGTCCCTTCTGCTGTTGACAGGTCTCAAGGAATTTTTCCTAATTCCTTTTCATTTCTTTTCATTTTTAGTTCTTCAACTTTATTGCCCTAAGTGTGAAAGTAAAATAGTCCTTAACCTGAACTAAATATTTTTGCCCTATTCTTTCTTTCTTCCTTTTACATAAAGCAATACTGTACCCACAAACCAGTAATTAAAATTTAAAATGTTCCCAAACATAAAAGTCTCTACATTAAATATTTAAAAGATAATAGCTATAGCTTTGGTATGCAAATATAATTGTGTGTGCCACTGATACATACAGATTAATTTGACAATTATGTTTTTCAGAGCATTTTCTGAAAATTTCATGAAAATTATTTAATATACCCTAATGCTTCAACTATAAATTTTCATTTCACAGAAAGTAGCTCTCCTGAATTATTTCTTTGAGAAATACAGTAGATTTTTGATTTATAAAAGTTAAAAGTCACTTGAAATAACAGTTTTAACCTACATAAGTTGTCTCATTTCCTTCTTCTTTTACACCCTTATTTACTATGAAATGCCCTCTAACAGTTCTATGACCAAGTGATAAGACTAGTCTTTCCTCATTTTTTCCTTTATCCCTTTATTTTTCTTCGTTCTTTCCATGCTCCATTTTTTTTTGTTACTGAAAATTCATGGTATAAAGGCATTTTCATATTCACAAATGAATTAAATTGGTTATTAGAATATTACTATTATGAACAATTGTCAGTTTATAATAATATGATCATATACATTATCTGATCTCATCTGGGTAGCAATAAAATAACTTTGGGATAGCTCCAAACTAAGTCTATAAATTAAATTTAAAATAAATGGGAAATTCTTTATTCTTTGATGATGAATATACTCTCACTCACTTCAGTTATTCTGAAATTTTGTAGGTGATCAGGGAACAGAAATTCAGAATAACTAATTTATCTTTATTGCTGACAATCTTAAAATACGTATTCTTGGAAGATAAAGACATACCTTTCATGTTATCAAAAATCACACTTACTTTATGTTGCTTTAAGACCAAATACATGTTTCCCTCTAGTGAAATTCTGTGGGTATACATCTGTAAGAAACTGAAGTCAAACTTTGACCTCATGATGCTCACAAACACACCAACAGAAAACAACAACCTGCTGTGTATTGTTAAATGTGAAAATATAACATCAGTAACTTGTACTTAGAATGCCAATATAGATGTGTAAGAAAATTAAATACATGTACACCAATTTGCACAAATAGATAAGTATTTCTCTAATTGCCTTTTTATTTAAAACAGATTATTCTGACACTATAATTGACTTTTCAATTTTGCACACGAGAACTTTATTGGTCTGCTTACCATTTATGTCAAAGATAAATAAGCCTTTTTAAACTACCTGTTAGCTCTTTAGTACATGAGCAAATATTTCTCATCAAAGAATCTTAAATATATTTGACATGATTTAACTGAAATCATGTTACATATGAAGTTCTTGAAACATGAAAGGGTAGAAAAAAACAATCATACACATTTGAAGACATCACAATTTAACTATTTCCCAGTAGGATGCAAACCAACCTTTTCTTTCATTTTTGCAACAACATCAAGAGACTATGTTTATTCTACTTGATTTCCTGAATGATGAAAACTTTTTGTAAGTCACTTGTACAGTAGTAAAGTGGAAATTTTAATCTCTATGTCTTCTACTCCCAAACTTGTCTACACAGACTTAATCCTTAAAACAAGTTCTAGTTATTTTGATCTCATGGCTTATGCAGTAACTCAGTTCTTTTAAAATCATTAAAAGCTAAGACATGAAAACAGAACAAAAATTGTGTCTTTATTTTTTAAAGATGATTTTTTAAGTTTTTAATTTTTTAAGGCCAGAGGAACAATGGTCAAATTCAATATATCAACTTTCAAAGAAGATGTTGAACATGGTTATAAAGGAACATGACCCAAATCCCAAACACACCATAACAGGGATGACTATCACTAATTGGTCATGACATATGTTTTAAGTTATGAATACTCACTGTTTCCATTCCTCTTTACAACTTGTGAGGCAGGGTGATTTATCTCTCGCACTCAGCTGAAGGAAAGAAGACCTTCTAAGTCTAAATGTCTTGCTCAAGATCATGGAGCCAGTAAATGACAGACATTGGTCTTACCCAGTCAGTATAACCTAGTACTCTTTTCACATTCCATATTTCTTCTGATGGGCTTTGAGCAATTTATTCCTGAAAGTTACCCATTAATCATGATAATTTTTCTCTTCAATTGAAAAATGTAGTTACTTTCTTCAAGACCTGTAGATTGGTCCTTTGGTATCCAAGGGTTACTGGCTCCAGAAACCCTGAGAATACTAAAATCCAGAGATTTTAAAATCTTTTTTATCAAATAATGTGCTATTTGCATACAATCTACCCATATCCTCCCAAATACTTAGAATCATCTCTAGATTATTTATAATACCTACTATAACATAAATTACATATAAATAGCTATTATATTGTGTTGTTTAGGGAATAATAAGAAGAAAAAATCTGAACATTTTCAGTACAAATACAATTTTTTTAAGAATATTTTCTATCTAGCTAAATTCACAGATGCTAGACTCACAGATACTGAGGACTAAAACTGTATATTGCATCTATAAACAAGCAACAAAGAGACTTTATGGATCAAAAAAGAGATACGTTCAGTCACATCAGAGTTTAAACATTTAAACACCTTTAAAGGTGTTTGACACCTTTAAAAGGAATAGGTAAAATACTTTATAAAAAACAATGACAGCATTACTTTCTTATTTGTTCTTTTGGGGTGTGTGTGCATTATTCTTCCTAAGTTGAGACTGGAAAAGAAGGGCAGAGAAAGTTGAAAGGAAGGCAGAAGAGATACCATCAAGGTTAGCCTGATTGATTCTAATAAAAACTTAACCTGAAGGAATTATACACATTACATTACATTTTATATGTATGCTTAAAGATAAGCCCACGACATAGTCATTAGATAGTGAACTTGTTACCTTGTAAGTCTCCCATGGTGGGAACGCAAGCTTACTTCCAAACTAGAAAAGAATCTACCAGGATACCCACCAGCATGTTCTACCAAGTAAATGTTCAAAACTAGCAAAAATTAAAATAATGCAGAAAGACATTAAGAAATGTTTTCGGTTAATGCATTCGATTGTGTATTTCCTGTGTCAAACTGCTTTCACCATTGAATAATGCTTCAACTTTTAGGGCACCAATGCCATCATCTAATCCTTCTGTAATAAATTGCCTTTGTGGAATCAAAGTAGGATTTCAGCTAAAGTGACATTTTGCACATCATTGCTGGTTACTGTACCCAGCCAGAGCCCTGTAGTGAAATGGACAATGTGACAAGGTAGATAAAAATAAAGAGACACTGATTATTTATTTTTTTGAATAAATGTTTTAAACCAAGTCTAAATATGAAGCTACATAAGCAGGAAAATATGTCTGTGGGTACATGTCCCAGGGTCCCACGTCCTAGTCTTCCTTCTAATTCAGGGGTTATTCATAGTTCATGGACTTTACAGAAGAGCTTTAGGAGGTCAGATCACAAACCCCTAAAATTGGTAACAAAACTAGGCATGAATGTACTGTGAATGTGTTTAGTTTTGTTTTGTTTATTTATTTTTTATTTGTTTTAATTAGTTACACATAACAGTACGATGATCTTGACATATCATACATTTGAATCAGATGGGATATAATTTCTCATTTTTCTGAGTGTACAGGTTGCAGAAGTTTTCTTTTTAAGAAGAGAATCTATCATTTTAATCCATGGTACAAACCCTCTCAGAATTCACTAGTAAGTGTGGAGAGGCAAATAACAAAATGGTAGCCACCACTGCCCCATCTAAAGTTTAGCAGGCACAGCTGGCTGTGTATATCTAGAACAGGCTCACAGTGACCTCACATTTAATAACCATGACAGTATATAACAATATGACCATAGAATATTCCAAAGTCACATTTCTATTTACTTTTTTTCCCAATGATTTTGAGGAGTTGAGGGGCATGATGGAAAGCTTATCAATAAAAGAAGATTAATGGCCAGAATAAGTTATATATAATTAATGAGAGATGATTTATAAAATTAATTTCTTCTCTAAGAAGTACATTTTAAAATAAATATAATAACAAGCTTTTTCTTCACATATTCGTATTTTAAATAAATTGGACTTTTACAAAATCCTTTAATAATGACTTCCAAAGGTAGATTTTGTGAATATTGTATTATCTTAAACTGGTTGCATATCCTGTGGACTTTTGGTTAGTTTTGCTTTTTGTTTTGAATTGAGGAATAGAACGAGTGAAAATCATTTACATGGAGTCTTTTCCTTCAAATTGTCAGTTGATAAACATAATTTCTCCATATTCGTGCTTCACTGATCGGAAAGGCTAGTAGTTAATGGCCTTTTATTACAAACTTCCTTTGCTACGCAGGCCCGCAATTAGGCATGGGCATGCTCCGTGACCCCTCGCTGCCTCCCACAGGCTTTGATCAGAACTTTGCTCATTGACACACGTCTAATAACCAGGAGTGGCATGAACTGAACCATCAAGACCCTGATTTATTCTTTAACCCACATCCTTGGCCAAATAGGGGTGTAATTAGCTATTATGCCAACTGCTACTATAACCTGACCTTGTGTTCAGGTTGGGGCAAAAACAAAGCAAATAAGATTTAAAAAAAAAAAAAAAGACATGCTTCTGTAATAATAATAAAACAATCACGTGGACAGCATCACAGGTATTGCAACCTGTGAGATCAGAGAGCAGAGGAGTATGGAAGCCATTCGAGTCATTTTGTTTCGCCTTCTACAAAGTTCTTCATTTCATGACAGAATTAAAAAGTGGGGGGAAAACCTGTTGGAATGAAGACTGTAAATGACAAGTAATATTTTTTCCAATTACATTCTGAGGGATATAGTTTGAAATTATGAACATTCAATTGGGAATAGTTCTTAGACTAGAGAGGAATTGAGAAATAATCACCGGTACTTTTTTTTAATCTTCACTAATGGGTAGAGAAAATGAAATGGCTCTGACTTAAGTGCCTGTCCCAACAATGGAACCCCAAGGGCATCATAAACAGGCCAACTAAAATTCCCACAGCCCAAAGTTCTACCTCAGTGGTCTCCAAATGTATTGTTTTACAAATCACTTGGGGATATCGTTAAAATGCATATTCTGATTCAGTTGGGTTGACTTGGGGCCAGAGAGTCAGCACCAGGAGCACCCAAAGCTTTTGGTCCCTGGACCACACTTCGAGTAACAAGAGAGATTCACTCTGAGTATTACTCAGAGTAGCCATCTTTAGCTTGATTAACTCATCCTGGTTTCAATTTGTCCCTTCATTTTGCACATAAAGATACTCTGAAATTCTTATTGCCTCTTCCCCACCAGATTAGGACTATCAAAAGGCACTTGGGATGAGCTAGGAAAAAAATAACTGCATGCTTTCCTTAGAAACATTTTAAAACAAGACGTCATCAGAAAATTTTTAAAGAGTTGGGGTTTTTTTAATTATAGTGAAAAATATGGAATATGTACACACAGTATCTTTATTTATTTTTATGTGGTGCTGAGGATTGAACCCAGGGCCTCACACATATAAGGCAAGCACTAAAAAAATCACAATTAGGGAAACAAAAATGTATGGTTCTCATGAGAATCAAATGTGTTTACACATTTTGGACCTAATTATTTTCATTTAGCATTATCTTATATACATTTGCTTTGTCATTAACTTTTCATCCATATATATATATATATATATATATATATATATATATATTCTATCCCAGAATAAAATGAAGTTAAGAAGTTCTAAGATTTTTATAGCATCTAATTTGGTGGAACATTTAAAAGAATCATAAAGAGGGACAACTTATCTGATGAGTTTAGATTTGGAAACATATTATCCTAGAGAAAGAAAGAGACAAAATTATCTTTACTTCTGCAAAGAAATACAAAATGTATTAAACTTTGCTGCCTCTGGGTAGTGGGACAGAGGTATTTGAGATATAGGAGCCATTTTTTCTGCATCTTACTGTTTTGAAATTTTTATATTGAGTACACATTGCATTTATAGTAATAAAATCTTCTAAACCTGAGACATAAATAAATATAATATTTTGAAAAATTGTTTCACCACCCTTCATAGGTGATAGAGGGAAGATGAGAGTCTTTTTAAATCTAAATGAATAATTTTAACAGTGAAAATTTTTCAAGCTATGATTGGCCAGAGAAAGAGATCTAGACGGTGGTCCAGAATTTAGGTATTGTCAAGGCCACTATTCTAGTTAATACAGACAAACACATTTTGTTCACAGGGCTGGGATTTTTTTTTTATAATTTATTTGGTTGTAATGTCAGCTATACACAGTCACAAAATTCAAGTTCTTCTCATTGAAAAGAAGAAACATATTAATCTTAGAAGTAGGTAATTGACTATTTTAGCACTAGAGAATTAATCGATGTTCCCTTCATATATTTCACCACTAAGGCAATCTCAAAAGAAAGAATGAGCTAGGCAGCTACATTTGTTGAACTTACCTTGGCAGCAAAGAGCACTTCTGCTGGCAGTGATCATGCACCCAGCTGATAAAGGAAAAAATATGTTTGGGAGACCACATGTGAGCATTAGGAGCCATTTTTTTTCCTTGAAATCTTCTTGGCTCCAAAGAATCTGCTAGTTCCCATCCAAACTGTGACCCAAGCAACTCAAGTGATACTTTGTCTATGAGACATTTTAGGCCGATAACAGATACTAGCACAGATGTAGACAAAGATATTTTACAATATTGAAGCATTTGATGTGCTATAAACAAAATTCTCAAACAGACAACACTCTGATCTTTTTTTTTTTTTCCCACACCGGCTGGTTTAGCATCATGACACAACCATAATTTCTTCCAGGACATGAACAATTTTGTATCTACAAGGGCATAATTTTAGATAAAGCTTTCAGTCCCATAAGAAATTTAAAGTTCAACTCATCTATTCATACATTCAATTCTCAATTTGAGACATAGGAATGTATCGCTTTCCCAGCTCTAAGAGGTATCTGGTCTCTCTGTGACATCAGGGCAAACCACGCTAGTCAGAAACAGGTGATGCAGAGCATGTTTCAAGACTGTCATACTGGATGAATCTCATAACCCACTGACAACCATGACACGATCCAAAACTATTTGACAGAGCATTTACATTTCTCAAGAATGAGTTTCAGGAGTTCAGAAGGTTTCTACGGGGAAATTTGCTGAGAATCGGTCATGAACTTTTAGAGTGTCATGAGCTCAACCTCCAAATGTGGGACCCAGGTGACATTCTGACAATGCACTTGTTTGCTTAGTCAGTGTGCAACCAAATAAGGTGCAGTGTAATGACAACTTGGCCCAATAGGATCACCCACATGTAGTAAGACAAGGTCATATGCAAAACTGCTTTATCCTTTGGTGTCTTTAAACTCAAGGCAAGTGTGGTCTCTTTTTCCCTTTTGAAATCCATCTTAGGCTTTTGGCTAAATATAATCTCTATTCTCAGAGTGTCCCCAAAGTACAACAAAAATGTTCTCTCTCTCTTTCTCTCTATCGCAATTCTTCTCTATTGTAGGGAAAACATATGACCAAGAAAATAATCAGCTCACCACTTAGTTGTTCTTCAAGGAAGAGTTTTCTCATACAGCTGCTTCTGCTGGGCCATGGGGGGTGAATATTAAGAAGAGAATGAAGGACAAAGTCAACATGCATGGGCAAGGAGAAGACTCAGGAAAGGGAAGTGAGCAAAATTCTAAGATGACCTTTAAAATTCCTACACCTCAAATGCCCACTTCATAGAATCTCTTCACCTTGAGTGTAGGCAGGACCTGTGAATATAATGGCATATCACTACCATCATTAGATTGTTATATGGCAAAAGTGAGGGAATTTAGGGGAATACAATTCAAGTTCCTGAGCAGTTGACTTTAAGTTCATCAAAAAATTATCCTGGATGGGCCTGACCTAAGTAGGTGATTAATTTTAAAAAATAGGTCTAGGAACCAGAGATAGAAGTTGGAAGATGTTAGCCAGGCATGGTGACACACTCCTGTAATCCCCATGACTTGGGAGGCTGAGGCAGGAGGATCACATGTTCAAGGCCAGACTCAGCAACTTAACAAGGCCCTAAGCAATTTAGTGAGACCCTAACTCAAAATAAAAAAACAAAAAGGGCTGGAAATGTTGTTCAGTGGTAAAGTGCTCCTGGGTTAAATTCCCAGTACAAATAAGAAGAAGGAGAAAGAGGAAGGGGAAGAGGAAGGAAAAGAGGAGGAGGAAGGGGAGGAGAAGAAGGAGGAGGAGGAGGGGGCGAGGGGGAAGAGGAAGAAGAAAATTCGAAGATTGATCTTGCTGAGATTGTTGATCTTGGTGAAGCAAATTTCTGTCTGAGGAGAAGGCAAGTAGTACAGTGTGATCAGTGACCTTTAATCACCAATGGTATCAGTCCTATAATCAAGGAACTACATTTGCCCCACAGCCAGTGGGTTTAAAAGTCCATCTGAGACCATAGCCCAGGTTCACTCTCCTGGGAAGAGCAATATCACCAGTGATGAGAATCAATCAGGGCCAAGTTCCATTTCCCGAGACAGGAAGATTGAACATCCAAGAAATGCCGAGGCAAGTGTAGAAAGAAAGTTTTATTTAAAGGACAGAACAGAGATAAACTTCTCTGCAGAGAAGGGGACCCAGAGCTGGGTGTCTATGGAAGTAGGGGAGAAGACCCAGTTAAACTATATGCAGAATCTTACGCAATGAAAATTTGTGAGAAATCTGTGTTATATAAGATGCTCAATGTGTGGTGATTTGTAATGAATTCGGGGGGCATGGGGAACAAGGAGGCAAATATTTGATCAACCTGTGCCCTCCATCTTTCCGGTCTATATCCCTTCTCTGCCTTTATCATCTTAACTTATTGTGCTCTTCTTTATGGAGAAGATGTGAGCATTGAACCTACTCCAAACAGTAGTATAGCACAATAAATTCTAGTGGATAGAACATGGAAATGTGAACTCCTGTGTTTCTGGTCTCCCCATATTAGTCAAGTCATCCTCTATTTTCTACCTCAGGGAATGGTAAAAGAAGAATCAATTCTCAGCTCTCAAGTTTCAAACTGGGCTTTGAAAAGCGGAAATAATAATTGGAGAATAAATCTTTTAAATCATAAAATCCTATTGTGGAAAAACTGAAGTTTATACCATAAATAATAGATGTGAGAAATACAGCTGGTAGTATAAGAACCCATTTTTGTACTCTGAAAAAGATAATTATTCCATGGTCTTGGAAGAGAATGAGTCACCTAGAAATCAAGGAACAAGTTCCAGGACCTCCAGGTGACCTTAGAAAGCTTCCACAATGACTTGGGCACAAAGAGAACTGACTGCATTCACCACGTCTTATTGAAACTTTTTCCGGAGGGAACCCCAATGTCTCCTCCGTGTCTGATACTCCATGACTTTCCAAAAGCAATAAAGACTCTGTAGAATGCAGAGATTATCATGGACACCCTTAGCTAAGAGCAGGACTGACTCCCAAAGTGAAAACCAGGTGACTGGTGCATGAGGTAATTCATCTCTTCAATTATATGGTATGTGTCACCCTTCTGGGTCTCTTTGCTGTTCATTCCCTGCCTTAAACACTCAGTGGAAATTTGAGACAGTTTAGGTTTCTTTCTCTACCTGCCTCATGTTTATTTTCCTCTGCACTGTCATCAAATGTATTGCGACACTTCTTGGCAGTTTGTGGCCTTCTCTTTTTCCTTTCCACACACCGAGCTTCTAGGAAATCCACAAAGTCCCCCATCCATTTGGCAGTGCAGCGAGCCACATAAAGATTTCCCATTTTGATCCAAATCACCAAACTGCATCTTCCTTCAGTGGTGGAGTGGGATTAGCTCTCTGTGGCAGGGAGCTCAGAAGGCATATCCACTCAAACTTGTTCAAACAGTGGCCCAAATCCCAAAGGAGACAATTGGTCTTTTGTGAAACAATTTGCAAGTATCATGTTCCACCCTTAAAACTTACTATGCCCTGTTATTATGTGATTAGAAGAGTCAAAGGCAGTTGCAGTTGTACCTACCTCACATTCTTTCAGGACCTTTCAGAGCAGGCTTTGCATGTGTGGTTCTGATGACCACAGTTCCTCAAGAACTGGTTGCCAAGCCAACATGGTAGTGCCACGGACTCTGATAAAGAAGGTCACAAGTACATACAGCATTCACAGGCACCCTAGATTGATAGGCATATCATATAATATGGAATATCTGCCAATATTATGAATGACAAATATTAGCCAGACATTATAGTAAAGGGATCTTACAGAAATTGTGCAAAGTGAGGTATTTTCCTGGCTTTCAATTTCTTGGCAAGTACAAAATGAAATGTCCCACTATTTCATACTATGCTCAGGAGGTGAGTATTTCACAAGCTAGAGAGAAGCTTTAGAGTGATATTCTCCCAGGTTGTAGCCATGCAGTGAGGACACAGTGGGAAAGGTATGTATGTTGATAGTCCCCCTTAGTCCCTGTGTGGTCTATTGAGAACATCCTCAGAGTATCTATTATAATACATTTATTTCTACGTGTATCAACCACCATGGTCAACTAGATATAAGCCTTCATTTTTCTAAACCTCTTTAGCTCTTTCTTATTCAACTATTGAAGCCCTTTGGACTGGAAGCCTTAGCCAAAGCAATCTATAGATCAGTTCAATGTCTATCAAAATTCCTGTGATTACTTTCCACAGAATTAGGAAAAACAATTCTAAAAATTGTATGGAACCATGAAAGACCCTGAAGATCCAGAGCTATATCAGGAAAGAAGATTACAAAAGAACAAAGTTAGAAGCACCACACTTCCTGATTTCAAACTATATTATAAAGCTATAGTACTCAACACGGCATGGTACCAATATAAATGCAGATGCCTAGAAGAATGGAACAGAATAGAGAATCGAAAATAAGCTCAGACAAAAACAGTCACCTTATCTCTGGCATGTGCTTCAAGAACACAACACGGGGAAAGATAGTCTTTTCACTAAGTGGTACTTGGAAAACTGGATATCCAAACACATAAGAATATAAAACTGGATCCTTATTTTATACACTTACAAAATTAAGTTGAAATGAGTAAATGACTTGTAAGACCTAAGTCTATAAAACTTCTAGGGAAAAAAAAGACTTGTCATTGTTCTTGGAAGTGAGCTTTTTAGATCTGATACTAAAAGTACAGATAACAAAAGTAAATATAAATATCCATAAAAATATATAAATGTTTTGTATTAATAAAAGAAACAAATTGGGATGAACTTTAAAAAAAGAAATAGTCAAGATCCTTAAGTATCCTTGCTTATCTTTAATTCAAATGTTTGCTGCTTAGATACAGGTGGTTGTGTTCAAGACATTCAGGATTAACTTTGTGAACTGCAAATGGTCACCTTTCACTGTCTTCACCACTTTTATTTCTTCATATAAATAGGACAAAGAAACAACAGATCCAAAACTAAAAAGTAAATAAACAAACATGAGCAAAAAGAAGACAGTGGGTTGTTAAAAACTAAAAACCTTCCACACAGCTCAGAAAACAATAATAATAATAACAAAAACTACAGAATGAGAGGAAATATTTGCAAACCAAGTATTTGACAGTGTGTGAATATCCAAAATATATACAAATTTATACAACTCAATAGCTATCACCATCTTTATCATCAACATTATCTTCATCCTACTAAAAATGACAAAGGACCAAATTACAGTCAACTTTTCATTTCTGTGAACAAAATACCTGACAAAAACAATTCAGAGGAGGAAAAGTTTATTTTGGTTCAGAGTTTCATTGCTTCTGTCCACAGTCAGCCAACTCCATAGCTCTGGGCCTGACATGAGGCAGAACATATGGTGCAAGCATGTAGTAAAGGAAAGCAGCCCAGAACATGGCAACCAGGAAACACAGAGAGTTCCACTTACCAAGGACAAATAAATATAAACCCTAAAGTCATGCCTCCACTGATCTATATCCTCCAACCACACCTTATCTGACTAGAGTTACTCCCCAGTTAATCCATATCAGTGGATTAATCCACTAATTAGGTTACTCCTCTCATAATCCAACCCTTTCACCTCTGAAAATTCTCTCATTGTTTCACACATGAGCTTTTGGGGAACACCTCATTCTAAACCATAATAGACCTGAAGAGATATTTTTCCAAGTAGACAGTCAAATAACCAACAGGTGTATGAAAAGGCACATGAAATTACTAATCATCAGGCATATGCAAATCAAAACCCCAATGTGACATCACCTAATAGGATCAAAAAAGACAGAGATTACAAGTGCTAGTAAGGATCTAGAGAAAAGGGAACACTCGTCCGCTGTTGGTGCGACTGTAAATGAATACCAGCCATATGGAGACAGTAGAGGATGTTCCTCAAAACACAGTAAATAAAGCTGCCATGTGATCCAGCAATCCCACTTCTGGGTACACATCTGAGGGAAACAAATCAGCATCTCAGTGAGCCATTTGCATTTCCACATTCACCGCAGCATTATTCATAATAGCCGAGATGTGGAAACAAATTTAATGCCCAATGACAGATGAAAAAAAAAAGGAAAATGTGACATGTGACACATTTCTACATATGTTCACATCTCCCTCTCACAGAGACCAAGAGTGCGATGGTTACAGCCTGGGACTAAGGCGTGGGGGGAGAGGAGAGATGGTGGTTGAAGCCTACAACATCCAGTTGTGAGTCAGTTCTGAATCTCTAATGAGGAGAATGGTAACTCCACTTACTAAAACAAAGAGAAAGAGAGGAAATTCTTAAAATGTGAAAAAGAGTAGATTTTAAATGTTCTCACTGGAGAAAAAAGTAGAAATTTGAAGCTAATTAAATTAATGAATTGGATTATAATCATTTCACAATTCCTACATCAAATAATCACAATGTACACTTCAAATATATATGATTTTATTGTAAATTATACCTCAGTAGACTGAAAAAAGAAATTCAGAAGCAGAAAAACTTTTAAATAACCTGTGTGGTAGGAATGTGTATTACTTTTTACTGTGGAATGTACTATGTGACACTGGGCACGATTTGAGAAGTGTCTTTGAAGACAACCATTCAAAAACCCTTTCACCTCTCTTTTTATCTACCAATCAACAAGAAGCCTTTCTAAATCTTAATCTGTTTTTTTATCTTATTTTTTATTTTTTGGTGGGGTTCTTTTTTTTTTGTCTTTTTGGGAACTGGGGGTGGAACCAATTACACTATTACTTGATACAAGACATTTTTAAATGATTTATGCTTATCTGATAGAATTTTTAGTAAGTTTTCACTGTTGCTCTAGGTGTTAAAAACTATTCTCCTTCCTTATCATCACTTTTCTCATCACTTTCCATGTGATTTCCTTTGACTGTGGTCGGAAGTCACAATTGATCCTTTCTATAGGTCTTCAACAGAATCTCCAGGTCTTGACACAGGGGATACTATGGGAGATCTGAATGGCTCTGGAGTGGAAGGGGCCATCATGTTCTAACACATGTCTGTCTAGAACATAGTCCCATGGCCTCACCTGACACCATAGAAGCTCAGAAACACATTAGAACCTTCTAGCTCTGCCAGATGGTAACCTTTCCTTCTGCTCTCCAGAATATTAGTACATGACCTAAATTAGTTTTGTTCCTAAGAAAGGCACATTCACAAAGCAGTCTGTCTCCATCAACAATGAGATATTGGGAAATACCACGTTGCCTAGAATAGTGCCTGGTATTAAAAAGTACCCAAGAAATACCTGCTAAATAAGTGAAGGAATAAATTTAGTGTCTATGACTGCTATGACCCTTTCTATCAATAATGTTGAGAGAATTTATTTTTCTAAGATTTGGTGTGCTATAAAAGTGAAATGAAGATCCATGATTTACTAATTCAGTTTATAGGTATTGTAAGACTTGAAAAAATAGTCACATTTGTGCTTAAAGTACAAATATTTCAAAAATAAGAATGAGATCTTTGATACTAAGCTATGACATGAAACACAGTGTTCTGTAAAAAAAAATCAAGAAAACATGACTCTAAGAGATCTTAAAGTTGGGGCAAATCTATCAATGTTTTGTCATTTTAGCGCTTATAAGCAAAATAAATGTTATGGTTTGGAGGTAAGGTGTCCCCAAAAAGCTCACATGTGAGACAATGCAAGAAGGTTCAGAGGAGAAATGACTGGGTTGTAAGAACCTTAACCCAATCAGCAAATTAATCACCTGATGGAATTAATTGAGTGGTAACTAAAGGCAGGTAGGGTATGGCTGCAGGAGGTGGGGCATTGGGGGATGGCTTTGGGGAATATATTTTGTATCTATCAAGTCTCTCTGCTTCTTGATCATCACATGAACTGCTTCCCTTCACTACATTCTTCGGCCATGATGTTCTGCCTTACCTTGACCCCTGAGGAATGGAGCTGGTCTTCTATGGATGAAGACTTCTGAAACCGAGAGCACCCCCCACCCACCCCACCCTGCCCAGTAAACTTTTTCTCCTCTAAAATTTTTCTTGTCAGTTCCTTTAGTCACAGCAGCGAAAAAGCTGACTAAAACAATAAATGATACTCTTTTGTACAAGTCAAAGAATATATACTTCCATATACAAAATGATTTAGTTGTCACATAGATGTTGTCAGAATTTTTTTTCTTAATATACTCATAATTTTTTTTACCAAAACTTTAACTTTAAAAATAAATTGAGTCATTGTTCTGTCAAGGAATGTTAGCCATGAAGATAAATGGACCATAATTTATTCAAACATCATCTTACATGTGTTAGCTTTTCATCACTGTGACAAAAATATCTGAACATGAACAATTTAGAGGAGGAAAAGTTTATTTTGGGCTCAGAGTTTCAGAGGTTCAGTCCCTGGTCGGCCAACTCCATTGCTCTGAACCTGAGATGAGGCAGAGTATCATGGCAAAAAGACATGGTAGAAAACTGCTCAGCCTGTGACAGCCAGGAAGTAGAGGAAAAAAGAGAGAGAGAGAGAGAAGAGAGGGGAAGCCAGGAACAAATTATAATAAAGTATAACCCCAAAGGCATGCCCTCAGTGACCTACTTCATCTGGTTACACTCCACCTGCCTACAGTTACCACCCAGTTAATCCATTCAAGTTATTAATCCATCAAATGAATTCATTCACTGATTAGGGTACAGCTCTCATAATCTGATCATTTCACTTCTGAACATTCCTGTTTTAACACATGAACTTTGAGGGTACACCTCATATTCAAACCATAACAGTATACGTCATTATACTTGTTTCATTAGAGCTAAAAATTTATGAGATGCAGGATATTCAGAAATAATATGTTCAAAGATAGGAAAGAGCTCTCTGGGACATAAGGCAAGTCACAATATCCCTTTCCTCTTGTTGACTGATTTATAAATTGGCAGTAATGTCATATGAGTATTAGTAATAACAAATAACCAAAACATGAAATATTCAGAAACCATAGAAGCTCATTTTATGCTCTTGGGATGGACTGGGGGGATGTGGTTGAGTGAAAAGAGTACCCTCCTCCAAATGTTTGTTCACATCCTAGATTGACAGTGGCTCTTCCTTCCTCATTATCAGCTTCCACAATCACCATGGAGTAAAACATCTCAGTCAGACAGAAGGGGACAGAGCATGGAAGATGACATGACACACGGATCTGACCTGGAGGAATCACACAGCATTCCCTTTCACCTTCCCTTTGGTTGCCTAGAACTTGGTCACATGGACTCGCCTGATGCAAAGGGAAACCTTCTAAGCTCCCTCCAGATGCCAGGCACTTGTATTACAAATGGAAGAAAGGGCAAAAATGGATTTGGGTGGACAACTGTAGTCCCCACCAAAATGCCAGCTACTGTATTTATGGACTCATACAGGAAGAAGGAAATACGTAGGGAGTCTGCTCTAAATGCCATACATAAAGCAGATTTCACGTGACCAATCTATCAACCTACTAGAAATGGTAATCTTATATGGAACTAAGGTGAGATGTACACCCCAAAATACATTATTTCAGAAGTAACAACTGAATTTAATTGATTCCCTTAGAAGTCGGTTATAAAAACCTCAAAATATTTCCTTCAAACCAATAGCTATATGTTATAAAATGTAAAGGGGAGAAAGAAGTAACCATCCAAAGTCAATGTTTTCTATTCTTTCATGCAGATTCTACTTTCTAAAATTAATACTGCATCACAGAGTTTAATAATCCTGAAAGAGGCATCAACTTTCTTGATTGCTATAACTTTCTCCTTTAGGCCACCTTCATCAAATATACAGGTTGTTACGTGCACAGAGAAATGATACTGCCATTTTCCTGACACTGTACATCAATTTTGTTTTCCAGATAAACACTATACAAACTTAATGGAAAGAAGCAGTTTTCTCAATGACAATGCATGACATAAGCCGAAAGGTTTTAAAGCAAACATACAAATGTGTCATCTAATAGTCCATCAACCAGCCCTTGTCATGCTGATAAACCTTTATCTCACTTTCCCAGATTCTAATCAGTAGCTTGGTTTGCATGTTTCTTGTGTCACTGCAGCAACCAACCTAATGGGGATGCTTTATGCCCTGAGAAATCAACTCATTTGGGCCTAAATGAAACATTTCACTGTCTTGTTTTATCTCCCTCTCTATTCACATTAACATAATAGCTTTTAATTGGATTGTATTTGTGATTAGAGTCAGCAGAGGTGGCATTCTCTCAGAGGAAATTGACTACAAGGCAAGCTGCTGAGGAGCCATCTGGAAAAACAAAAAATTTTTAAGCTATTGCCACAGGAAAGGGTGGCTAGAGGAAATAAATCCCCAAGTGGCACCTGATAACTCATTTTTCTTAAAGTAGTAGAAGTCCACTACATTTATCATAAAGGTTTACAAATTCACATCTGCAGTGTTTTAATGGTTTTCAACTACATTCATTCAAAAGTAAGGTATTCACAAAAGAACCTGAAAAAATAGGTGAATAGTTACATAATCTTAGGGAAAAGACATCTGTAGCATCTTGGCAGAACCCAGGAACAGAATAATGACTCTGTATGATTATGTATAAATACAACAGCATCCCCATATTAGCAAAACACAATAAATTAAATAAATTAAGGCAAACTTAGGATCTATAGTTACCACTTATTTCACAGCCAAAGAGTCGTTATTCTTAACACATAAAGAAATCTAACAAATTAATACAAACAACACAAATAGCACATGTGGATAAGTGATATAACAGAAACTGACTAAAGTGTAAACATCCAATAAGCACATGAAAACAGTATTCTTGAGAACTGGAAGATGTTAAAACTAGGATAACATTTCTTACCTTTCCAAAAATAATAAGCTATAAGTCCTGTAATTTTTGTACAGAACAAAGAATCTATTTTTTTTCAATATTCAACCTACTTTTCAAAATTATTTTTAGTAATTAGGCGAAATTAAAAGCAAACAAATTGAAAAAGAAAAAGTAAAACTATCCTGATTCACAAAGGACATTGTCACATATATATAGAAAATGCTAAGAAATCCAGCAAAAACTGTTAAATCAAATAAATGAGTCCTGAAACTTTACAGAATGCAAAAAATCAATGTTCAGGAGGGAAAGGGGCAGCGCTGAGAAGTGATATGGACCAAATTATATTGTTATATTGTGTGCATGTACAAATATGTAACAACAAATCCCATGATTATGTACAACTATAATGTACCATTAAAAAAAATCAAAGTTCAAACCGATTGTAATTTTATACACTAGCAATTACCAATCTAGCATCAAAAAGAAGGAAACAAAAATAAATTTCATTTCAGTGTAAGCCTTATACACTGAAAACTACAAAATATTGCAGAAAGAAATTAAGGAAAACCTGAAGAAATGGGAAGACATTCTGTGTTTGGGGATTAGAAAATGTTATATTGGTAAGGTAATTCCCCCAGAGTGATCTGTATATTCAACATAATTCTTATCAAAATTTAAGTTAGCATCTGTGCAGAAATGGATCTAAAATCCATGTGGAAATTCAAGGAAACTAGAACAGCAAAATAAACAAAAATCTTAAAAATGAAGAAACTTGGAAAATTCACATTTCCTTATTTCAAAAGCTACTACAAAGCTGTAGTAATCAAGACAGTGTGGTACTGGACTGAGGATTAGAACTGATTGTTCAGAAGTAAATCCTTACATTTATGAGAAATTAATTTTTGACAAGAGATTGCACCTTAAGAGAACAGACTATTGCATTCCAATTCTGAATTTCTATTTTCATCTTCTTTCCAAATCCTAGTGAGAAATCTGTTTTATCCAAATAACCCAAAAAGTACATTATAAAAATACATAATATACATTTTCATATTATATATTATATAGTGTTATATAATATAATATGTATTATATATAGTATAATTATAATATGTAATAATATGATATGTTATAGATGATATAATATATATTCTACATATGTATAGTGTATTTGCTTATTTAACTAAAATGTAATTTCTGCATCTATTATGTATCAGATGCAATACTCGACACTGGAAAGGTAAAAAGAAATTCTCTTTCATCCATACCCCTGGTTGGCTCACAATTTATGCGGAACCACAGAATTCACTAAGTATTTACAAACTTCCAACTTTATCAAGAATCAAACAGTGGGCTCTTTTCAAAGGCATTTAGGACATACAGACTTTAAGAGACAAGTAGTCCTTTGTAAAAATGGATGAACTGAACATAAGGAAGAAAGAAAAGAAGTAAAGGAAACTGGGGGGGCTGCAGATAAAGACATATGCAAATCCACATAATAAACCTGTGTAGATGCAATATAAACCTCTTTACAGGGTCTGAGAGATTACAAAGAACAGTATGATCAATTCTTTGGAGGAAAGAAACAGGTTCAAGAAATTTGAACTTAGTCTTATGGGCAATGGTAAGTCTCAGATCCAGAAAGTGCAATTGCACGTTGCTCTGGCCTGTGGTATGGAGAAAATAAATACCATTCACTTGATGTCACTATAAGTGCAAGCAACATTATTCTATCCTGTAAGAAAAATTATAGCAGCTATTAGAAAGATTTTTTTCCTAAGCTTTATTTGTGGTTGTAAACTAAACAGATACTTATAAAAATGACACTTGAAATGTGAACTTTATGAATGCTTACAGTAATCAAATCCAAAATGATTAACAAACCTAAGAGGAGGATGATACAGACAATGAGGTAAATACATTCAATAATTTAAAAGTATGAAAAAATTTACTGTATTTCTCCTCTTTCTGTTTCTCATAGTAGATTATACAGGCTTGGTTTTTGACAACTGTGTAGGACAGTACCTTTGGTATTTCAAAAGAAAGTCATTTCAAAGTTACTTTTGGTATACTGAAGCTTCTCTATAATAGTTGTAAACTGACATCCTCCCCAATAAGTAGGTCTTGTGATCCCAAGGCCCCTGATCATGCATGTTGAACACACAGAAGTCTTTCTGATAAATGCTGTGTGGGTACGTCCCCTAGCCTGGTGTTATCATACAATATCCATCTATTCTCTAATTTATCATCCATGATAAGCCAACAGCAAAATATAGTGTCATCTCCTACCTGAGAAAATTCTTCACATTGAAATGTAGAAAAATGGTAGCAGACCCAAGAAATCATAGTCATGGTAGATTTTCCTCAGATTTAAAGTACCATGTCCCATTTTATAAAGCCTAATGCTATCACTAAAGAAGCAAGGATGTGTCTTCAAACATCTTCAGTCCCAGGACCTGCTGATACTAAGGAACGGTGATTAGAAATATTATATTACATTGGCACCATCTTTTGAGTGTCTGCTACATAATTGACACTAAGGGAATACTTCACATATGTCCCAAGTAAATTTCATTTGCTCCTTAAAACAACTCCAAGGGGAAATTCCTTCCTGTTTCCTTTCACAGAAAAGGGAACAGATTTGGAGCAGTAAGCATATTTCCTAAGATTGCACAAATGGCGGAGAAAATATGCAAGCCTGAACCCATCCACCTCCAAAACAGGTTTTTGGAGAATTCAGATTAGTTCCACCTCAATAATAAGAGTTATTTTTTGGATTTCAGTCTTCTGCTTCTCTTGACCTGAGAAATAGGTCTGGGAAATAGGTGAAGGAAAAGATTCACAATACTGAAACTCCCCTTAAGACCAAAGAAGCTGGAGAATTCAAATCACCATAGAGTCTCTAAGTGGGGTAAATGCCAAACTGCAACACTAGCTGCTGCACCTTTTAAATTTAATATCTAGAATTTTAAGCTTGGTCATACTTTTTTTTAAAATTTTTTATTGTTGGTTGTTCAAAACATTACATAGTTCTTGACATATCATATTTCACACTTTGATTCAAGTGGGTTATGAACTCCCATTTTTACCCCGTATACAGATTGCAGAATCACATCAGTTACACATCCATTGATTTACATGTTGCCATACTAGTATCTGTTGTATTCTGCTGCCTTTCTATCCTCTACTATCCCCCCTCCCCGCCCCT
>NW_026000048.1:8352764-8417393 GCF_001458135.2 Marmota marmota marmota | reverse complement strand
GGCTCTGCTCTGCCCCTACTCCAATTGGGGTGACGTGTGTACCACGCCGAAAGACCGCTGGGCCTGATCCGCCGGTCTGTCGCAGATCTGCCTACCTTGCAGGCGCAGGCGGCGTCTCTGCCCTGCCCCTCCTACCACACCCGCGGATATCTGGGCCTGTTCTGCCGGTTGGTCGCAGGTCTGCCTACCTTGTGTGCGCGGGTGGCGGCTCTGCTCTGCCTCTACTCCAATTGGGGTCACGCCGGCGGGCCGCTGGTCCTGTTCCGGGTGTGGGCGGCAGCTCTGCTCTGCCCCTCTGGCTTGATGATAAAGTGAGAGAGACTTGGGTGATTGTGACTCACTTTCTTTACCTGGAGACCAACTGTTTCTGTCACCGCTGGTATCGATGAAGTTCTCTCCTCCGCCGCTTTCTGATGACATCAGATCTCTGCCATGTTGGTATCCCATGCGAATGGCAGCATTTCGTTCCCTTTGCCGGGTGACCAAATCAACAGGTGAGTCCTGACCGGCCCTCACAAGCCCCGTCTCAGTCCTGTTGCCACTGCCTATGAAGGCTCGGTTGGTATTTATCTCCACAGTATTCAGCAGGACCCGGACCGAGAAGCAGTTTCCACGGGCTCCTTAGCCCTGGGCCAGAGCAGTTCCGGGAGCCAGAATTCGGCCGCTCAGTGCTCGGTGTATGTTCTGATAGGAGCAGGCTCCAAGAAGCAGTTTCCGCGGGTTAATTAGCACTGAGCCTGAGTAAGTTGTCTGCGAGCCGCAGGCGAATGGCAGCCTGAAATTACCTGTTCTATGGCTGAATGAGCTGCAATCAGTCGACGCTTGGTCATACTTTAAGGATTGTAGGTTGTCTATACATATGAGGCTCAATAGCACCATATGATATGTTCCATCTTATTCTCTCTGAACATTTGGAAATGATCCTACAGATGGAAGGACAGTGACATTGCCTATTAACCACTGCTGTTTTAACAAAGCCCTTCATAACCAAGTCCACAAATGCAAAGAAGTCTCTGATAACTGTAGCCAACATCTCTTTCCAGATCTTCTCCCACCTAGTCTGAGTTTTACCTCCTACAGCAATTCCCCTTTCTCCCTGACAGTGAAGCAAATGTTTCAAGAATGCTTTCACTGTTGTATCACTTTGATGTTTTATTTTCATAGAAAGATTTCTCCTTCAGAAGAACAGCCTTTTGTCAATAATAATATGCCTACCTACAAAAAAAAAAAAAAAAAAAGAAAGAAAGAAAGAAAAAGAAAAAGAGAGAGAGAAAGTAAGCTAAAAGTTTTCCCTACCATTCTGCACTCCCTACCCTCAGGCAAAATTTGTTCTCAACTCAATGTTCCCTCAATTTCTAATAAATTGGCTTTTACCTTTGCGATGCTACTTTTCACAGAAGAAATTAAAAGGAGAATTAAAATGGGGAAAGTACAGGTATGGCTAGGGTTTTGAAGTCAACCTTAATGCCCTAGCTAAAAGATTCCCCTGGGGTTTTCTCCTCTAAAAGTTCAGTCCACTCCTACAGCTCTCAAAATCTATCGGTCTGAGAGAGGATTTTGCTGTGACTCTATCATAAGAAAACTCGATGCACTTGTGTCACTAATTTCTACTGGAGAAAAATTACTTGAAACTAATAGAAAAATACAAATCGTTAATACAGTTCACCTTGCTCAAGCTTTTAATTCTTGCCACCAGGCAAAATATAGAAAAGCAAAAATCCAAGGTTTGATTTCTCACCTTGATAATCCTTTGTTATCGTGTGGATTGTTACTTTAAAAACTTATCTTTAGATACTTTGGTCATTTTTCTACCCCTTGGTTTCTATCATTTTTAATACCAAAGATACTTTTTTCCCTGAAAATTACTTTTTTAGAATTAAAACACAATTTTAAAGACCACTTGTTTTATTTTGTCAAATGGCCTTTCCACATTCCAAACACCACTTGCTAGCTCAAGGGGACCAAAAAAAAATCATGGATCTTACCCAGCAAAGCCATGTGGCTTTCCATGCCACGTGTTTGGTTTCTATATTCTGGGTAGGAATAAAAGTCTTACAGGGATGCGGCCTGAGTGAGCTTTAAAGTGGACCTCCTTCTTGAGTGGAATTTTCTTTGACAGCAAATACAAAGAATGGAAAACAAGATTCTCATGGCCAATAAATCTTTCCCAAAGCTTCATTAAATGAGATCTTGGCAAACAGGTTTTAGCAAAACCACAGTGCAAAGTGAGCATGTGTGTAGTCACAGTGGTTTGAAAAAAAAAAAAAAAAAGTCAAGGAAAGGCAACAAGTTGTTTTTCCCAGTGAAAGAGTGGTTTCAAACCACATTCAGATCTGTTCCTATGTTGGGGCATTGATCCGAAGTAAACAATCAGAGATATTTGGAGAATTCATTTAAAAGCACTTCCCACTTTTCTGACTAACGATTATCATTTTAGTACCTAAAATATGTCTGGATAAGTCTGTCATGATACTAGGGCACATTCTAGAAAATGTAAATCCCAGAAGCACAGCATCCCCTTCCCACTCATTGGTCCCTGAAAGAACAGTGAATACCACACACAGATCACATTTCCAGTTGACTGAGTGGAATTTCAAAAATGATGCCTATATTCTCCCAGAAAATCACAAGATCATAAAATTTATTGAGCTCCTAATACTTTCCGAGCTCTGTGCTAAGCACTTTAGATACCTTTTTCTCATTTAATAGTTACAACAATCATGAGAAGGAGGTATCATTAACCCTGCTGACTGACAAGAAAGCTGAACTAAGACACTTGTACAAAGTCACAGAGCCAATTAGTGTTTCAGCAATTTCAAAGGACCCAAAAGGCTGTGTTCCCAAATTGCTATAATTTTTAATCTTCAATGAGACTAAAATCTAGTTAAAGAAACAAGGCAAATCTACATGAAATGCTGGCCAAAAATAAATAAAACCACCAAAATTAAAAAACATGCGAAAAAATGATAATACAACTAAACAATGAATTAGAATGGAACTATTCTGCTACCATTATGAAAAATTTTAAGGAGTTTTTTGTAAATGTAAGTAAATTTCTTTAAAGGAGGTGAAACTGAGTTAGTTGTTATCTAACAAGTACAATTTGAAGATCAGAAGGTTTCTAGTGTTGTACCCAGGATCTTGAGGTCATGTTTATGGTACACAATGCATATGCTCCTGTTGAATGGAAAGTTTCAGGAGGAATAAAGCAACTGCCAATGAGGGGTGATGCTGATGGGAAACACAGTTCCCTATGAGGGAGCCTTAAAGATGTTCCTTAACTTTGACCCTGTAATTCCATTTCTAGAAATGTCTCTCAAGGAAATTAAAAGAGATTCAAAGTATGTAATAATTTATTCAAACCTTTCTGATGGAACGCTTACCATGTGCTAATCCGTATTTAGACCCTATGACATAGCAATGAACTTGACCAGAAATTACCTCCTGGACATTCCAAGAGTCACTGATGACAAAATAACAGTTTTAAATGAAAGCTCCAACAATAGAGGGGTGTTTATATAAATGTTTAAATAAACTGTGCTACCTCCATAGGACTTAACACATGAGAAGTCATGTTTTCAAATATATCTAAGAACACTGGAAAATATTCTCAGTAACTAACTGAAAAAAAATAAACAAATTTTAAGAGTCTGCCTCGGGGACCATGTCTTTCCATTTCAAACTTTTGAAATTTTTTTCTAATTGTGCTGGGAAAGAAAATCTGAGAAGGATGCAGGCAAACTAAGCTTTAAAAATAGATCTGCTTGCATTATGATTCCAATTTTATTCTGGAATATGGAGGAAACATGCTTTGCCTACCTGCCCCAGACATAAATCCTTACCACTCACCAATGGTAGCAATGCCTCTTGCAGACCCCTTGCAGGGATCTAAAGACAAATCAGAGCTGGAAAATTCTTTCTTCCCTTAAACACACCCATATTATTATTTACAGAGTTCACTTTTATACTGGTATCAAAAATCATACTAAAAATGTATCACTACACTAACTTTATTACACTTTTCCCTCTTAAATTTATTTGCTAAGTATCTTCACTGTCCCAATGACTTCTGCTTCTTGTTTTCTTGGTGTAAACTGTGTCCTTATCTTTCTGTAGATTTTCTGCACATCTCCTGGCACCTCAAGCTACTCTGCTCAGATTCACTCTCCAGTCTAGGCTGCATGCCTGGCTTTCTGGACCTCAGACACCCAAAGTCTGAATTTGCGGTTGCTCCTTTCTCTTTCTAATTTGAAGGTACCTATACCTAAATAATTGTGACTACTTCCCATTGATAGCATTAAGTTTAATTTTTGTTTTATTTTCTTGTGTTTTTTTATGCTTTCTAACCTGAACAAGTTTTAATTTTACAATCAGAAAGAAAGTTTTTGAAATTACGTAACAACAATTAAGGCAATTCCCTCCACATATTTGGTTGACCCTTCTTTCACGTGATATCAGGAAAAGGTTATTATGATATTTCTTTCCATTGGGGGGGGGATGCACTTTCAGATTGTTAGTTCTTGTTTATGGACTGAAAGCCCACACTATAAAAATAAAACAGAATGATTTTAGATGATGAGAATCATTTAAATCCACTTCTCCTGCAATCGGTCTCCCATACAGGAACAGGAAGCTCAGGTTCCATCCCTAAGGTAACCTGCAATGAATCAGGCTATCTTGCTTTTATGGTTCCATGGCTTTCATGTCTGGGCAGCTCTAGCTGCAGAGACACACAGCCCTTGGACAAATTTACAAGGTAGATTGCAAGAACCTTGCAAAGTTCAGGAAACCACAAGTCACATATGAAATAGGACTAAAAAATAGTGCCGGCTTTCTAAACCCTTGTCTCAAAAAACAGAATGACTAACAGATACTTCCATAAACATACTCAACACGTAATAGGCATTTAATGCACAATATTATCTATTTCCCTTCCTTATTTATTTTAATTATATCTTAAAACAACATGCATCCATCAACTTTTATAGCTGAGGCAAATCGTCAAAAAAGTAGAAAGGGTTGCATTGCCACTGTGATATTATTGGGGAAATTTTAGATCACAAACATTCATTTTTTTCTTCCTTTTTATTTTTTTAATGACTTAATAGTTTACACCATAGAAATACCACCTAAAAGACTGTATGAGATGACAGCTTGTTATGTGGCATTTACTCTTGGTCAGTGTATTTTTCCCCCACAGTAAGAGAAGAAAATTTCAGCTAAGGATGTTTTGTAGGGGAGAAAGAAACCAAAGAATCAGGCTATTTCTTTAAAATGAGGGTTGAGATCTTGCTTCAGAGGAATTTCAGTATGCCTTGTTCTTTTCATATTCAAAGATTGAGGCCAGGATTGAAATCCTGGATTTTTCAGGTGTCTGCATTTTAAAAGATTGTGTTTATGTTAAGGTTTAGGTCACCTTAATAGGTATGTTTTAAGAAAAACATTACCTTTGTGTGACCTTTAAGATTTGAAGGTGAAAATTCAGTCACTGGAAAAAAAGCATCCTTAATGTCATGGGTGAAATCTCTAACTTTAAAGACAATTGTGTCTTATTCCCTGGATGTCTTCCTACAGCAATTAAAAAAAAAAAAGAACCATAGTTAGGCATAGTAGGTTCTGATGGATCATTATTCTTAACTAGAAAAACACAGCTTGGTTCAAAAATAAACATGTTAAAGGAAAACAAATAAACTTATGGCATTTTACAGAAGCAGCAAAAAAAATTTCAGTGATCCTCCAGGAAGCAGACTCCAATACCCATCCCACACCTCCCAATTCTTAAATTGTTATTATAAGCTAAGCACTTTACCTCCAGAGGGAAGAATAAAATTGTACTGGTTATCATATATCAGAATTACAAAGGACATCATCTGTTAATGATCATTTATTCCCAGCTACTTGAAGAATAATACCCAGTAATTATAGCAAATGTAAGTCAAATAGTAATAGCATACTTTACATAGTATAGTAATTATAAGTTATGTCCATGCATCTGGGACAAGGGTCTTTTATGCTTGGTATTAAATCTGTTCTGCAATTTATTCGTAATACCATCTCAGGGATTGAAGAAAGGAAGCTTGGCTGTAGAAAGAGACTCATCGTCCTTTCACATTCCCAATAAGTCATTTGAAGAAAGCTGCTCAGTGCATGCCTTGCTAAACCCAATTACCACCAAGACATCGTAAACAAATATTCATTGCATTTACAGCTGCTTCTTTATTGCGCAATGCAGAATGTATTGTTAAATTTAAACCATTTAAAAGGAGTAAGCGCTCAGATTTCTGCATTCATTTAAAATTTAATTGAAAAAAAATCAAACCTATGTTGTAATATTTTCTTATGCAGAGCCTGCTGCCAATTGAACAATCATATAATATTTCCAAGTCTAGCAAAAGCTGGACAAAAATTCGGGCATCTCTGGGCTTGATATTTGACAATACTGGGATCTACCAGTAATTAGGTGGAACGATGCTAAATAAAAGTTGGCTTAAGTGGAAAGTTGCTAAATAAAAGTATGATAAAATTTTAGGATGAAATAAAACCATTAAAAATAACCTGAAGATTCACCCTCAGTAGACTCAGTTAATGTACCTAGCAGTATTCAACACCACGAATACTGTCTTACCTCTGAAACTAATGGATCTATTAGTTATGCACGTGGGTGCTTCTAGTCTATAGGAGAAAAGAAACCCTTACATTAGTAACACAGGGAAGAAACAATTTCTTTCAAAGTAAAAAAAAAAAAAAAAAAGATTTTTCAGGGCCTTTGGAACTTTGGTCTTTGCCCATGTCTCCAGATCTCTTAAATAACATCCTTAGGGGCACTCCAGACATTCTTAGAGAATCTCCCCCAGGCTTTCTACCCTGCAGTGATGTCACTCTTGTAACAGACACCTCTCCTCTAATTCCACCTGGTAAACAGCAACTGACTCCTCAGGCTGTAGTCTGAATATCACCTCCTCCAGGAAGTTTTCCATGCCTGTCACCACTCAGCAGTCTTAGTTTACTCCCCATTGTTGTGCTTTATTAAGCTCTTTTCTTTTCCCTGATTGTGATCTGTAACAAATTTTATTGCAATTGTGTGCTTATGTTGGTACTAATCCCTTCTTACACAGGGTAGGCAGGATCCATGTTTCAGCTCAACATCAAATTTCTGATACTTACCATTGTGACTGGCAGGGAGCAGAAGTCCAGTAGATATTTGCTTATGGTTGTTAATGAATGACTGCAGATCTGGCTTCTCTTAAGGCTGCTCAGAGAAAAGCTTTGGGAATGGAGTAGGGAGGGGGAGTTTGCAGGTAAGGGCCAGTGAATTGCAAGGCATGTTGAAGAAGTCTACCATGATATACGTGAGGACTCATTTAGTCTTTTTTTGTAAAGATTTATTTAGGTAGTTTTTAGAATTTATTATTTAGTTTTTCGGTGGACACAACATCTTTGTTTGTATGTGGTGCTGAGGATCGAACCTGGGCTGCACGCACGCCAGGAGAGCCCACTACCGCTTGAGCCACCTCCCCAGCCCCTCATTTAGTCTTTAAACAGGTTTCTTTCTTTCACCTTCTTTCCTTTCTCTATCTTTCCCTTGTCTCATTCTATATATGAGAGTTTCTGAAAACCTCTAATCTATGTTAATATTTATTATTAAATTCCATGAGGGGCATTTTCATTTTTATTTTATTGATAAATCATAATGTACATATTTATAGGGCACAATGTGATGTTTTCACAATACAGAATGATTAAATTATGCTGAGAAATCGATCACCTCACTTTTTGTGGTGAAAACACTTAAAATCTACTCTTTCAGTAAATTTGAAATATGCCACATATTACCTTCACCATCTCCATTCAGGATGGTAGAGTCAGAAAGCTTATTTCCCTTGCCTAACAGTACGAGAGGCAATTTCCAAGCTTACTTGCTCATGGAACACTATGTTCTCAGATCACTCACTGAGATACCAGATAAATGTTGTTCAGGGAATATAATTTGAGAAGATGTGACCTGGGTAAACCTTCTCACCACCTATATATTTGTGTCTTTATATCTGTTAAATAGCAATAAAGTATGTCTTCAATGATCTGGTAGGAACAATAAGTATATCATTATGAGTCAAAGCATCCATTGATCTCATAAACTGCACAATAAATCCTGCCTGACATTCCACGGGAGACAAATTTCTTGCATGGAGAAAGGACGAGGGTCCTTTTTGTAGTGCCTCCATGAGTTCATGAATTTCAATTCTTCTATACTTACATTTTTATCATCAAATAGTATTTACTAAGCATTTAGTTCATATATCTATATTTACTATTTATTGACGCAATCTCCAAATCAACAAATGACAACGATTTTCCAACCATGTGCTCCTTTCTCATTGTCTTGAAGAAAAAACTTCACAAAAGAAAGCCTCACCAAGGAGATAATGTGGGTGAGAAGACTTCTACATCCTACTCTTCCAAGACTGAGGACACCTGTTGATGTTCTCTATGCAACACTATCAGGGAGGAAATTTTGGTTGCAATTTTGTTTTCAGCACGGATTTTTCTTTTTAGAATAACACTGATATTAATACAACCAAACCAGGATTGTGAGTAGTCAACTGCAAACATTCTGTTGTCACAATAGCAAAAAAGTGAGCTGAAATGGCCAGATGCACCAACACTAGTGTGACACAAATAAAAGAAATAAGAAGTATAAAATTAATGACAAGTCTATGATGTTTTTAAGCTATTTTGAAGAAAATCAAACTGAAGTTGTGTAGTTTATACTGATATTATGTATGGGTTTGCATTTCACAGTATTTCTATCATTCCCTGTGTATAAGGAAACTGGGAAAGACATTTAGGAAGTTTTTTTAACAGAAAGACTATTGCTATTTACTTGGTGAAGAGGATGCAGTAAATTTAGCAATTGTGTCCAAATTAAAATTTTAGAAACAGTAGTCTTTCCATGACTCTTATACTTGGAAATCTTCAACATTGCTAAATTAAATGATACTAAATTAAGTCAAGTAGGTACAGCCAAAGTTTTAAATATTGTTGTTTTTAAACTTAGCCAATATCTAACACCACAAATTCAGGTTTCGATGTCAGCCCAAGGTGTGAGTATTATATAATTAATGCAATCACAAGTCTCGTCTATCACCTTTGCCATTCTCTATGGGTTAGAAGCAAGTTTCAGTTGGGAGCAGTGGTTCACATCTGTAATCTCAGCAGCTCAGGAAGATGAAGCAGGTGGATCACAAGTTCAAATCCAGCCTCAGCAATTTAGGGAGACCTTGTTTCAAAAAATAAAAAGTGTTGGGGATGTGGCTCAGTGGTTCAGCACTTCAGGGTTCAATCCATAGTAAAAAAAAAAAAAAAAAAGCAAGTTATAAGCTTATAAGCTCTGCTCACCTACAAAGGAAGGGAAGTATACAAACTCATATACACCAGAGATAGGGAGGTGGGGGCCGCCTTAAAGTCTATCTGCCACGGCTACTAACTCCATTAACACCATGTGAATAGCACACATTTAAAGTTTTGATTACTGATACAGAATAAATTTATTCTCCCCCCCCCCCATCTCTCTGTCTCTCCTTCTCCCTCCTTGTCTGCCTGTTTCTTCTTGTTCTGGATCCAGGTTAGAAAATCCTAGGGAAAGACAACAATTGGCATAGATGAACTCCAGGGTCCATCACTGGACCAGTTAAGTACAACCACCAATGTGTACCTCCAAAGTTAATGAGGAAAACAGGGAGGGGCCCAGGGGTGCTCAGAAAATAGGGACTAAAGGCACATGTTCCTCAGTCATGATTCTCCCAAACCCAGTTTCCACTACTTTAGAAAATCTGAGCCATTTTATTGTTTTATGTCTTTTGGTCTTGGGAATCCGGTTTTTCTCACTATTTTAATCAGATCCTGGAAAGGAATGAAGAAACTTTCTACCCACCCACAGTATCATACATCATAGCCTTTAGTCTTAGGATAGAGATAAACATTTTAAATCTAGTGAAGTCTGAAATAATTATTCCATAGCAAAGTAAAATAAAAAACCTCAGAGTAAGCCTCAGGATTCATTTGTCCCATGTTTGGAAAGGTTTGCAATAGAAAAATACCAATTCACTTTCCTCTTAAAAACCTATTAAGGGGGCTGGGACTCAGTAGTACAGCGCTTGCCTCATATGTGTGAGGCACTGGGTTTGAGCCTCAGCACCACACAAATAAATAAAATAAAGATATTGTGTCCATCTAAAACTGAAAAATTTTTTTTAATTATTAAAAAAACTATTAAGATGTATCCATACTATAGTAAGATCATGCTGCAGAAGTAAAAACTAGAATTATAAAACACTGTTTAGTTTCTCACAAATTTCCACCCTATCATATACCATTTGTATAATATGATATTAAAATTAAGATTTCTTACGATATTTTTAATGTCTCTTAACTAGACCTACACATAATTAGATAAAATAACAATGTAAAGTTAACAAAAAATATATGTATATATAATGAAAATAGAAGCTCACCACTTAGGAACCAGTCAAAAAATTCTTTCTGAATTTAAAATCAATACTATGAAAAACATTAGCATAATCTTGACCTTTTAGTGACTTTGAGTTATTAGTGTTTGTTTTTAGAAATCCAAGGTTACAAGACTTTTTATAGCCGTAACATTTTCAATTTTTAAACTTACAGCATGAAAAGCACTAAAAAAAAAAAAATTTACTGAGCTTTTAATGATAACAGGAAAAAGTTCCACCACAGCACATTCAAAACTGAGGTGTATTTGATCATTTGATAAAGAGGTACAAAATATCAAAATATTCAGGTCTACGATGCAAACTTTTAAGAAACGCTATAAAATAAGGTTAGTGAAGGATTCCCACAAGAGCTGCTTTTGTTTGTTTGGCATGTTAAACCAGGAAAGTAAATTGCCAAATAAAAACAGCAGCATAAATTAGTTCAAGAGACAGCCACGACATCTTTATGGAAAGAGAAAATTGATGGACCCAGCCTTAGAGCACAGAGGCAGAGTTAAAGGGCATGAGCTTGTCTTCTACCAAGTAATCCTTAGAGACAAGGAACAGTAATGTCTCTAAAAAATGTCACTTTTCAGGATATTCCCTTTCATATGCAATTGCTAAGCAAGGGTGAAGTAAGTGTAAGGGCCACCATTATTGGAGTGGCCAGTGCGTCAGACAAAACTAGACTTCCTGGAACCAAGATCTCAAATATTAGCATTACTGACCCAACATCTAAGGTTTCCAAGTTGACACTGCTCTGTGGCTGACAGTATGTTTTAGATGAGATCTTTAAAAAACAAACAACAATTTAAAAAAAAGAAAAAAAAACTAGCTTCTGAATATAGTTACTCCACTGAAAATAATTTATTCCACTGAAAATTTATCATTATAAATTAATAAGGATAAATCCAAGCATATTCTAAACATCTTTATGACACACAGAGAGGTAAATTCTTATAAATTAGCAGGCTGTTTACAAAAAGCAGTACTTGAGGGAAACAAACTATTCTTTGACTTGTTTAATATGAAATGTGATCTTCATGAAGATGTAGTGACACAGAGATCTTTTTTAATGAAATATTTCACCATCTCCTAACTTCCAGTCCTTCGAATCCTCTGAAGTTCTTTATAGCTACATTTTAAAATAAGAATAACTGTTACTGTTTCAGGAATAAGATACTCAATGTAATGAAGGAGGAGGAGAAAGTGGTGGGGTCAGGGGGAAGGACCTCAGGATGAAGGATGAAAAGAAGTAAATAGCTGCTTCCTTTTCCCCAACTACCTTCAAAGAGGCAGCATAGAGAAGTGGAAAGGAACAAACTTTGGGGTGGGGACAGGAGTATCACAATGACTTCAAATTGACAAATAACTTCACGACCGTTTTGCCCTAGATTTTCATTCATCTGTAAAGTTAACTGAATATCAGTACCTACCAGAGGTGGCGATTATCAGAAGTAACACATAAATACAGAACAAAACTCAATAAAACTGTGGTGATCATTACTATGTACCAAGTAGTAATTTTACTCTTTTACTAGAGACTTCTCAACTCTGTGTTGCTTCATCCAGAGAGCAATGCATTCACTTCACAGATGCAGATCAGAGACTTAAGAAGGAGCATCTACTTGCATGGGTCACGTGGTTAATAACAGGCAGAACAAAAATCTAACCTCCAGCCTGTCTACCTTCAGAGTCTGTTGTCTCCAGAGAGTAAGGAAGGAGGAGGACTAAGTTTTTGTTGAAAGATTATGGTGTTCCAAAGAAAGGAATAACTCTTCTGACAAACTGTCAAAAGAGCAAAGTCCAGTATCTGGTTCTAGTAAAGAGATTTCTGACTCAGAATCACTCCTTTTCTGATCTCTTGAACACTATCCTGCTCTTCTCTGGGATATTTAGCTATGCATTCATTAATTCAACAACTATTAAGCATCTATTATTCATTGAACACTAGGCTAGGTTCCAGTGGATGCAATCTAACAGATGAGGTTGATTTTGTGTATTCGCTTCACCCACAAATTCCAAATTGATTGTGGGAAATAGAGAAGCTACAAGAAGATATGTTATTAAATCAAGTTAGAAAGCAGAGAAGCAGTTCAGCTAGACAGATGAGTGCCATCTAGCAAATTCATTGGACAAGGTAGGTAGTAGGTGAAAAAGTCAAGACCAATGGGGAACTCATGATAGAAATTCAAAACAATTTCTCAACCAGGATTAGAGCATTCATATTAACAATACAAAGAAAAAATAATGATAAGAAATATCTCCTTCCTTTTATTGCATTAGACAAAGGAAAATGAAAGGAAGAGAGTGGATGGGAATAGGAAAGACATAGAATAAATCAGATATAACATTCCTATGTTTATATATAAACACACAACTGGTATAGATCCACATATCGTGTACAACCAGAAGGGTGGGAAGTTATACTCCATGTATGTATAATATGTCAAAATACATTCTATTGTCATATAAGGGATATCTCCTTCTTAAAGTCATATGCAAAATTGTTTCACTAGTCAATAATTTATTATGGCTACCCTAAAATAAGCCCAATGAGACAGATGTTTCCAGGATTTTCTACTAGGCAGACAAGCATTAATTATGATAAGAATTAGAAAGTCACAAGACTACTTGTAAAACTTTTTGTTTTATATTGGTGCTTTATGGATATACAGAAAGGTGAAATTCACTGTGATATATTCATATATGTACAGAACATGATTTTGTCAGTTTCATTCCATGGTTTCTCCCTTTTTCTATCCCTCCTCCTTCTCACTCCATCTCCCTCCTTTATTCCACTGATTCACCCTTTATTTTCATAGGATATACCTCCCTCATCACTTCTTGTTTTATTCTAGATTCTGCATGTAAAAAAAAAAAAAAGAAAAGAAAAAAGAAAAGAAATTTGACCCTTGACTTCTGTATCTGGCTTATTTCACTTAATGATGCTTTCCATTTCCATTCATTTACAGCAAATGCTATAATTTTATTCTTTTTTAAGGCTGAGTAAAGCTCAGTTGTGTATATTTTCTTTACCAATTCATCTGTTGATAAGCATCTGCGCTGGGTCCATACTTAGCTATTATGAATTGCACTGCTTTAAACACTGATGTCCCATTGTCATTATAGTAGGCTGATTTTAGTTCTTTTGGAGACATACCAAGGACAGGAATAGCTGGATCAAATGGTAGTTTCCATCTTAATCTTTTGAGGAATCTCCATACTGTTTCCCAAAGTGGTCACACTAACCTGAAGTACCACCAACAATGTATGAGTGTACCTTTTCCCTGACACCCTCACCTGCATTTATTGTTATTTGTATTCTTGATGAATGAATGGCAATGAAATAATGTAGTTTTGACTTGCATTTCCCTAATTGCTAGGGATGTTTAACATTTTTTTTCATGTATTTGTTAGTCATTTGTATTTCTTGCTTTGAGAAATGTCTAGTTAATTCTTTTTTTCCATTTGGTGATTGAGTTATTTGTTTTGGTTAAGTTTTTTGAGTTTTTTATATAGTATGGATATTAATTGCCTACTTCTAAAATCTTAACTATTTATGGATCATTTGTATTTTTGGAGAAGAGACCTCTACTTCTCTCAGAATATAAAGTCTTATAGATGCATGCTTTTAGATAATTGTCAATATGGCATTTATTTTGAATTAGGTTAATGTTTTAGTCAGCTTTTTTGCTGCTGTGGCCAAAAATCCTAACAAAAGCAATTTTAGAGGAGGAAAAGATTATTTGGTGGCTCATGGTTTCAAAGGTTTCAGTTCATAATATTAACTACACACTGTAATGGCTGGCTCCATTTTGGGGGGCTCAAGGTGAGGCTGAACTTCAGGGTGTAGGAGTGTGGCAGAGGGAAGTGTCTCACATGATGATTAGTAAGCAGAGAGAGATTCCACTGGCCAGATACAAAATATACCCCAAAGGCACACCCTCCATAGCCCACTTCCTCTTCCTGCCTTCAGTTACCACCCAGTTAATCCCATCAGAGGATCTATTCATTGATTGGGTTAAAGCTTTTGTAACCAAATCATTTTACCTCTGGAGGTTCTTCCATTGTTTCACACGTGAACTTTTAGGGGGATACCTCACACCTAAACTAAGCAATCAACTTACAATTTTTACCTCTATTTGAATTCAGCGCTTATTTCCTGTAGATACATGACTAGTTTTACAAGAGTCATTAGTGTTAATAACAAACTATAAGGTTGTACACAAAATTTTGGGCTCCCTCCTCTTACTCTATTCATTATTCTCTTACCTCCCAGAAGCTGTGGTTGCCCAAACTCTGAACTCTGATTCTTCAAGTCAGAAAATCTGAGAGTTTTCCACTGAGTTTTGACTGCTCAGCATTTCCACATGTCATAGACTAGGGCCTGTCAGCAGTCTTGATGCTACAGAAGAAAGAGACTCACACCAGACAGATTCCTTCTCCCAGTACCAGATTCTGCCAGCTTCCAGATTGCCTGCTTTGGGCCTCTGTCCAGCACTCTCATATAGGTTTTTTTGGTTTTGCATTTGTTGGGGGGATGTGTTTCATCTGAATTATATAGTTATCTGCCAGACAGTCAATCCATTTGGAGCTTGCTCAGCAATAAACAAAATTGGAACCCCAGACTTGAAGGTAACATAGTCAAAATTACATCACTAGTATTGTTTTCAAAACATTAGCTCTAAACTATCAAAGTGAAAACTCCTTCAATGTTGTTAGTTTTACTGAAAATGAAAAATAAAATAAAATAAAAAAATGGTCTCCATTACAGTTTCCATATAAAGCTTGCAGATCATCAAAACTATAGTTCATTTTGCAATTGCAGACTGATTTATTTAAAAACCCATCATTACTAACTTTGTGTGGTAATCACTATGTAATTTAGGCATTCAAAAAAAAAGTCTTAAGTCGCATCTATTATAAATATCTTGTCAAGATAAACCAGAACACAGGGAGTTCCAACCTTCTCATTTGCCTAATCAGCTTAGTAACAAAGGTAAAGAAATTGGCCATTCAGACATAGCTATCAAATAAAGGTCTTGAGACAGTGCAACTTGCTTTTGCGTGTGTACATCATAGACTGGATAATCCAAGACTGATATGTTTGAAATTGAAATTGAGAACTAGAAGACTGATGTTGAAAAGAGAATGAAAGTAGAAGAATCAATTAAAAATGTTTGTCATGCTAAGCTTTTCTTGCTAGCTTAGGAACATTTCATTCCGTCTCAATTTAGCCTTCACTTAGTAGTTTTGTACTAACATCGTATTATAACATCTAGAAACTCACCATCTATTTGATGGGAAATATGTCCTAAGAAACAAAATAGTGTTGCTGCCTGTGGAACAAACCTGCTTTTAAATTACTCTGCATCATTCTTCATCATTCATACAGCCCTAGTATAATAGCATATGTTATTTACTACATTCAATTATACACAATTGTTGTATGTTTCACTACAAATAGATCTATGGCCATAATAAAGATAGATCCACTAGTATTGTTTGCAAGCAGGGGATAGGTTGAAATACCCATTTCTGTCTCTGGAGTAATTGGAAATGTCATTTGAGAAACAAACTTCAAAATTTAAATTTAACGAATTCAATAAAAATATCCAAAGTCACCCTTAAGAAGATAAAATGAATTCCAGGCCAGTAAGCTTAGATAATGAATGGATGATATCCATTGACATTCCAATGGAAAGAACGTATGAACACAAAGGTGTCACTCAGTTCCTGAAGCAAAAGAAAAGGAATCACAAAAGCAAACATGAGCAATGCCCAACAGAACAGGGTGAGTTGCTAAACACAGACAGATTTAAGACTTGAGTTTCAGGAAAGATTGCAATTCAGAAAGATCACTTGGGCAGCCCAGTGGCATAACCAATCAGAACACCCTGATGTCACACATATCCGTTCTGTAAAGATGGGGTATTAAAAAAAATCTCCCTCATTCATTAAACAGTCTTCTACTGGGTATCAACAAAATCCCACACACTGGGAAAGGCAGTGATAATATGATGGTGAGCTAAACAGCCGAAAAACCCACATTCACCAAGCTTTCACGGAAACAGAAATGATAAGCAGAAATGTAATACTCACACCTACCATATAATCACAGATAATGATAATTTCTATGAAGAAGTGTTTAAATTATAAAAATTATAAAACATTATAATATATAATATTATATATAATATAGTGTACTATTTTATAAATACATATTACATAAATATTATATAAAATTATTAAGAAAGGGACTCAGGATAGTTGGAAATATATTTTAAGATCACACATAACAATGGGAGTGATTATGGCTCCCCTAGTAAAATACACAATCTCAAAATAAATCTGCATAGAATGGAATTTTAAACATTTTTTTTAGCTAGGTCTCTTGCTTTCAAAAATAAGTCTTGCCATTGGGTCTGCTGTTACATAGTTATCTATTCCCTGGTCCTTTCCTCTCCCCTCCCCTTTCACTTATTTTTTTTTTTTATCATAAGCAAACTCTGGAACCCAGACTCAGACTCCTCCAATGGTCCTATCAGTCCATGACCTGGCCTTGATACCGTAATACAGAAATCACATATTTAAGGGGCCACATCATAAGCTGCCTCTTTATAGTGGTTTGCATTTCTGCACACTGACATCCACATTGTAAAGCCTGGTGGGGGAGGAAAGCCTATTGTATATGCAAAATGAATAAAAACAATATCTTCCAAAAGAGGTAAAATAAAATTGGTTTTCCTCCCATGTGTGGAATTTTGATACTGAAATAATTCTTTGTAAAACTCAAAGGGAATGCAGCCCATTGAGTTTCTTTAAAAAAAAAATTAAAAAGACAATTCTCCTAGATTCACTGAAGTCTGATGTATGACAAGCTTCATTTCAAACATGCTTTAAAAACATGATGTAACTCTGACAAGTCAGACTTTGTAACTTGGCACAGGCAAAGTTTTTGAAATGTATTTATGTGTGTGTTGGGTATAAACTGTTATTGTACTGGAAACTTCTTGAAAGGGATTTTTATAAGTCCCATCTTGTCTCTCTCAAGTGGCTGTTAAAAATAGAGTTTGTTGGCAACTATTTTCCCATGTTATAGAAGGATTAGCTTAATCCTGGTGAAATATCTTAACACTTCACTATTTCAGTTTTGTACAACTAAACTTTCATTATGCACAATACTAAAATAACTACACATATCCTAAGTGATTCAAAAATAATACATTTGTCAGGTCTGTTTTGAAAGACCTCAAAAGGCTAAAATCCCTTTTCTCATGCAGGAGAATTGCTTGCTACACTATCTATAACTAAATTGTCTTAATTTTGGATTAATGCCTATTTCTTTTGGTTTTTATTTCTCTATAAAATGTTAGGAACTTCCTCTCTATATTAATATATCATGATATAACTAAGCATGCTGATCTCCAGTAAGAGATGCCTTTACAAAGCTCTTTCAGATCTTCCCTTTAAAATGCCCTATTTAGACTTAGAACACCTATGTGTACCACAGCCTTTCTTCTTCTCAATTATAAAGTCTCCAATTATGACTTTTTTGGTCCCTTATCCCTACATTATATGACAGTCCAAAGTTACCTTAAATAGGCAAAATGTGTCATAGTATTTTATCAACATTTTTATCTTTTTATTTTATTTCTCTTCCCTGGTGTTTTTTTCTATGCGTTTTCTGTTTAGTTTTAAATATCCACTGCCCTTTCAGGAACAGAACAGGATATCAAGAAATAATCTGTCTTTGTCACTAGCAGAGAAATTTAAATTTAGGTTCATATATTCCCTCTCACTAAAGTATTTGACTTTTAAATTTTGAAATGAAAGAATGTGTCCTTGTAAAATAATTCCAAAGAATTGTTTTTCTTTCACAGAATGACATGCATTTGGTAGCTGCATGATCTGGGGATCATGGAGCTTCAAGGTATAGGGAAGGAGAGAGGTGGAGCTGTCACGTTGGCTCTTAACTGACTCTAGACTCATCCTCTGTGCTCCCTGTGATAGGTCAGGACCACACCTCCGTTCAATGACGAGGAAGGTCAGGAAACATGGGTAGCAAGAGGCTGTTTATTTAGCAATTACAATCTCAGCTCCTTTGGTTATCTGTTCCTCCTTTCTTCCTACACACACAAAAAAACACTCAACAACTCCTCAAAAGGATAATTATGAATGTAATGCATTCCACTATTGTCATGTATGTAAGAAATAAATTTTTAAAAAAAGAGATAATCCTAAATCCCAGCCATTCACAGCACCAAACTCAAGGCCTAGACCATGCTTTAATGGTATCTTCACTGAATGTAGACAGGATTCTTCTTGAGCTTGGAAATGTGTGAACTAAAGCAAACATATTTTTCCCCACACTTTCACACTTAGAAACCCATAAAGAAAAGGCAACAGGATAACTACAGAGGACACTCCCACAGCAAAAGGAGAAAAGCAGAAGTCACGACATAGTCATCATGGTCTGCAGATCATGGCAATTCTAAAATGGTGAATGTTGTAAGGCCTCCTAACCTGAGGAAAAAGTACCTCCAGTAGGTCCATTCCCATTTCCTAGCCTCCACCCTATTGAAGAGTCCTTCCTGTCCATTCTGCAACTTATGAAGTGAGCATCAGAGAATAGTAATCCTTGAGGACTCCTACCTCTTTCAACCCACTTCCAGATCATGGAATTCTGAGAAAGGGAAACTATTTCAAATTTCATCAAAGTCTGTCTTATAAAGTTTTTCTCTCCCAAATTACCTAGGTTTCTCATCTTCTTTGATCTGGAAGCATTTGGTCTCTAACATAAAATATTTGGTGAACAATGGGATGTCCACCAAAGTTAGGCATAAATTTAATCCTCACAACAGTCCCAGAATTAAAGTACTGCCACATTGACCACATTATGAGATGAAGAAAGTGGGAAAAGTTATTTTGAAGAATGTTTTTCTTAGAACACCTTAAAATATGCCAGGTAGATAATGCTGACTTTTCGAATAAATTATTTGATGTATTAATGTACCCATTTGGTCTGAAAAAGGTAAATATGGAAACAATAGAAAATAAAATTTGAAAACTGGACTTTTTCCAGTAAATTCAAGACTTGCCATAGTCATTGCACGCAAGGTCATATATGCTATTTTTGTTTAACTTCACATACTTTAGTCTTTTAAAAAAGTTTTGTTTGTTTATAGGCCAATTAGTGAAATACATTTTTGCCAGACAGGTACCTGTGTCTAAAATTTGGAATTCACCAGCAGAAACTGGATACCCATATTTGTTAAAAAAAAAAAAAAACTTACAACCTTGCCTTTTGTAACTAGACCTTTCATAAATACCTTTTTTCTGATTATAAGAAGCATAACACTATTTTTCACTATTTCCTGTTTGTCCCTATGGCTTGGTCTGTGCAGACACAGTTAAATGTGGCCAATGTCTATACATTCTCATTTCTCCCCATGAGTTTCACACAGCTTCTGCTGTGGGACTGACATTTCCAGGTCACACTCAGAAGGTATAGCCAAGGCTTTTAGTCATGTCTAATTCTACATGTCACGTGTGCTCACTTTCTTCAGAGTATAATTTTGTTTTAGAAATGAATTGCAGTAAAGACACCTTAGAAATGCTGATTTAAATTCTGTCCTGTCAACACTCTTTGGAGGATTTGGTTACATTTCTGAATTCTTTAAATGAAACTCTCGCTTGCTTCCAGTAGGTTTTATAATAGTACAACCCTTAGACAAATTTTCACCTTTCCCCCTCCTTCTCTTTCTTCTCCTCTTCATTCTCCTTATTTTATAAAATTTGGTTGATATGAAAGATCTCAAAACATTTCTAAGTGTGGTTTTCTCTGCCTGGGAAGCCATTTCCATGTAAATGTCACCAGGGCCTGGTGAAGAAGGAAGCGAGGAGGAAATTACTTGGGCACACAGTTTAAGAAGGTGCAAAAAAAAAAATCAGTAATCAGTAATAGAAATATTTAAATCTGATGCAGTAAAGACATGTTGCTGTTTGTTTCAGAGTCCTGCATGATTGTACAGAGGGGACGGTCATCTCCAACCAGCTCTGGAGAAGTGATTGAAATGGAGGCTATTGCAATCCTAGTGTTTATTAAGGTTGGCAAATGAAGAGATTGGCAACACAGAGCTTTCTGCATACTCATTTTTTTTAATTGTAGAAATTGTATAACTATTTCTATTCTGTTCAAAATATGAGAGGATATTTTGATGATATTTTGGGGTGCACATTTTCCTTTCACCTCAGGCTCCCATACATACAGCCAGGTACTGTAGAGCCTCCTAGTCTTCCTTTATTAAAGCCACTGGTCACCCACTTGGTCCTTTCTCTGCCTTCAGGTTCTCACTCTTCGAGACTGTTCAGACTTTCCTCTCAGTCAACCCACCAGCAATTTTTAGAGCAAAGGTTCAGAAGATTCTGGGATTTCTATGAAGAAATGCTCAACAAGGGCTCCAGAATCTAGGACTAGGGGTTCCCAGCTGAAGGCAAGCACAAAGTACTGATTTTAGTGGAGATCAGGATGACTGAGTTTCCATTTCTATTTCCACACATTTTTACAAGGTCCACTGCTGTGGACAACCCTGAAGAGCTAGCCACTCTTTCTCTGAGAAAGTTCTTTCTTGGTCCCAAACTTCTCACTGGCTTATAAATGAATTTTAAAAGTAGAACTCTACACACTGAAGTCTGGGTATTCTTTTTTTTTTTTTAAGAAAACTGTCTAGTGGATGTCAGCACAATAAAAAAATGTAAAAAAAAAATGTTCAATCAAATAGGTATTCATTGTATCACACAAAATAACAAACAAGAGTTTGGTTTTTGTATGTTGATCAGTTGTTTGAATGCCGTTATAACCAATTATTCCTTTTAAACAGAATGTATTAGCTAAATTCTGTTTCATGATTCTGTGGAAATATTGGTTTTGAACTTCTTCTTTGGGTATGTTTGTATTTTCTATCTGTAAAATTCTCTGACTTCATCCTCTCTGAAGCATTCTACTTTGATACATTTCTGAATGAAAGGTGCTTGCATACCCAGGAACATCATTAATTTTTCCCCATGCATTTATTGTGTTTCGATTCAGGTAAAGGAGCTTGTGATAAAATAACATGTCTACTACTCTACCAAGCCTCCCATAAAGAGAAATGTTCATGGTAAACATACATCTCATTTCACACATTTAGTTGGATGTCTATTGATAAAAATTAATTATTTTGTATAGCAAGTGTCACCAAAGACTGGTTCAATAGTTGCTTAACCAGAACAAGCCCTTATTCCTAGGTCCCTGTTAAGTTTTCCTTAACGAAGAGGTTGTTAAGTGGCTAAAGAATCATAGTAATTGACCTGGATCTATGCAGCAAGTCTGAATAGGCATGGAGTAAATCGCTTAGCGTTTGCTGAAACAAGCTACTCACTGTTCCTTTTCCAACCCATAATGACCGTAATTCAATTAGGCTTATTGCCTGTTATTCAATATGATACTACTGTAAAATTAGTCCTTTTACAATACAAAATTCTGAGCCTGCTTTCCTTCTTCAAGTACATGGGTCTCTGGTATAAGAACAGGATTTTGTTATATTTTAAACCTTTTTCCATTATTTATTTTATCACTGGGGTCAGATAAAGGAACAAGAGTCCAAATTAGTCTCTTGCCCTGGGATAGGGGAAGTGATGGGAGAGAAATCCCAGTGGAAACAACTTGTGGATTTATTTATATCTCCATACTTCAGAAATTATAGAAACATTAAGCAGTGTTGGAATAACATGGGTGAAGGGAAGTGACCATATTTGTATTTATTATTATTATTATTATTATTATTATTATTATTACTCCTAAAATACACTACAAATAATATTGGTGTTTTTTAGTGTGGGGTCTTAAAAATAGTCTATGAATAATAAATATTTTCAATCTTAGTTTTGGGCCATTAAAAAAAAAATCTTCCCAGGCTGAGCCTATCAAAAGGAATTTATGTATAGTTTTTCTATCTACCATGAAAAAATATCTACATATGTAGTTTATTTTTAGATACTAAAAACACAATTTTACAGGTTTAAGGAATTTCATGCAACTTAATAATCAGATCTGAGCAGATATGACTCATAGGATGGGCCAGAGTTATCTCTGTGACTATCAACAGTTACTAAAACTAACTCTGTCTTGCGTGTCAAAGAGGAATTTTGTGGGGAATAAAAGGGTTAGTATAAATTAGTATGTGTAAAGTACCTAGAAGTGTCCTGGGCACATGGCACAACCCCAAATGAGTTTGATACTTTGCTGTCCTCTGTATTATTATTTCGAATAACACTGAAAGTTTGACTGTTCTGTAAAGTTTGCTATAATTTACAATTCTGTAGAACTCACAGTAATTTTGGATACTTTTCAATTAATTTAGTGGCCACATTATATAATTTATAAAACATATGATTATGCAATTAGAACTTCGACAAACAGCTTTCTACTTGTGACTATATCATAGATAATAACAGATTTCAGCATCTTCTGCTGCTAACTGAAGCTCTGGGAATGTTGCTCCTGATTCCTACACCCAAGTTATATCACACTGTATATACACATGTTGACATATGTATGAACACCTACCTAATTTTTGGTGGTAGTGGGGTTTTTGTGGTCCTGGGACTGAATGTAGGGCCTTGCACATGCTAGGCAAGCACTCTATCACTGACTGAAATATGAACTTCTGATATAATCCCAGACCCACCTTTAACTAATTTATGTAATCCATAATGGGGGAGGCAGGATAAGTACCTCTTACAGTACATAATTCCCACTAGAAGCTTAATAAGAAATGTTTTCTTACATTTTTCTTTGAAAACAATTGGGTATATTCTATTAACCCATATCATTAGAGCATCTAAGTATTCAGAACTCAGGCATGAATTTCTACAAAGTATTTATAGAGTAGTAAAGAATAAGTATTACAAACAATGAGTTTTCTTCCCAAATTTCTTAGAAAAATGTCCAAATGCCCTCTTATCACTATTATTCCTGAACAACGGAAGCCTAAATCCATATGTTGTTCAAGTGTCCTGATATCCATATTATTTGGGTTTCTCTGACATTGTATCCGGTTGACCTAGCTCAAGGTCACTTATTCTGAAATTACCATGAAGTCATATGGAATGGAATTCTACACTGAACAAAAGAGCCCCGTTGTAACTTTCCCCTGACATTTGCACTCTGTATACAAGCATCTTCAAGTTTTATTATCATGGCAAAAATCAGTCAACCTCACATGGTCGAGTTTCTTGGCACTTTAGGCATCATGTTAAAAGTGATAAATTCAATTAGTTTGTTGAATGTATAGGATGTCAATCATTCTGGTATGTTTCTTTTTCTTTACCACAGTAAATAAACCAAACCGTTTTCTTCTCCACCCTTCCACTCTGCTCCCCCAATTTCTATTTAAAAGACCTGGCATAGACATCAGCTTTGGGTTCAGATTTTTTATCTCTTACCCACTCACTGTTCCCTGAAACAAAATTTCCAGTATTTGCTTCTCAAATTGGTTTTGAGTATTAGATGAGATAGAGATCATCCAACACACAGCAGGGTACCTAGAATCAAATGACGAAACAAGAGATTGCTAGAAGGTCATAGACAGGAAGAAAGAAGTTCATCTGGGTTGTAGGTGGTTTTGGGGATGGTGGTGGTAGAGCATATTGTCAAAGATGCGAAAGTAGTTGTGAGTCTTGGATGACAATAATCACAGAAAATAATGTAGAGACATTCTGAGAATAGCCTATAAAAAGATAGTGTTGGGGCTGGGGTTGTGGCTCAGAGGTAGAGCGCTCGCCTACCATGCGTGAGGCACCAGATTCGATCCTCAGCACCACATAAAAATAAAAAAGATATTGTGCCCACCTATAACTAAAAAATAAAATATTAAAAAAGATAGTGTAGCACAAATTAAACAGTAATGAAAATGTGAAGACCAAAAAGTTTATTGTGGACAAATAACTTTAAGTTGTAAGTTGAGTACTGGGTAACCAAACTAGACTCACTAGTGGCCATCTGAGACCAACATATATATTTGAAGTATGATATTTTATTTTTTAAATTCATGTGTATTTTATATGCCAGCCTATGACATATTCAATGTTTTCAGCCAATCGAATGTTTTAAAAATATTCCTAGCCAACTCTTAGAGTAAATTGAAAGTTCCAGGGATTTCAGAAGATCTATCCCCAAGTTTTCCAAACCCCTGGTATGCAGCCCTCTATCTCCCTGGCACACAATCACACCCTTAGAGCAAAGTATAAAGACAGACCCCAATATTGCTGCAAGGCAGATAAAGAAGTGTTCATTATAGGTCATGTTTATTGTAGGTCATCTGCAAATGCCCTCAAGTCATATTCTTCACTGTGGGTGGGATTAGAGTTCTAAATCTGTCCTAGACAGTTTGGATCAACTCTTCAGATTTAGCAAGGGTTGCACTCAGAAAGGGATGATGTGTCCCTAAAATATGATTCAATAATTGCATGCAATGAGCAACTATAGGTCAGCACATTTCTGAACCCCCGTGGACTACCTGAAAGGTGGATCTAACTGCGTGAATGTGAAATGGATTAACACTGGGTCCCTGCTGATTATGCGGGAATCCACTCACTTACTAGAAAATTAGGTTGTTCTTTATTTAAACTAATGAGAAAAATGTTCCCTTTTTGACAGATGACAGACTTATACATCCAAAAATACCAGTCAAAACGTATGCCTGATTGTTTTATAAATTATGCTGTTCTGCCACAGGTGTCTTCTGAGAGTCAAGCATTTCCAGCCATTTTTCACTCCTCCCCTGCCTGGGGCGGAGAGAAATATACCGATTGCCACCAGTCTTGTCTTGCTGATCCACCCTTACTCTTGTGGGGAGGCATATTTATCTTCCCATCAGTGAGTGGTCCCTTTCAGTCTGCCTGGGATCAGTGTATTGGGATACCTAGTTAGACTCCCACAATCAAGGAAGATATTTCTTAAAATACTTTCTTCCAGAAAGTTGGGGATGGTAATCTTTAACATAATTTTTGTCTGCCCTCTTTCTACCAAAATAATGAGAAAAATTTTTTTTCAAATAACCAGCATTGCTTCTGATTTTTTCAAAAATAAAATATTATAAGGAGTTTTGTATAGTAGCAATATAAACTACCCTAGATGTAGAATTCATCTCTGAGAATGTTTAATGACAGAGAATACCTCTTAAAATTGCCTAAAAGTTCCTCTCTAAGCCACCCCCTCCCATGCACATGCACAGGGGCACAATATCACCACCGTGTAATTCTCTACTTCTATTCTGATGTTTCAAAAACCGTTATCAGGACACATGCATTATATACACAAAAAGAAGACCTAAAATAAATGCTCTTGGGAGAGAGCATAATTGGGCTAAGACCACACTGTAGACTGAATGACTTAACAGGTTCACCCTCTGACCATGTATAATAGTTGTCATGCTTTGGGCAGTAAGGGATAGAAAACCTGACTCAGGTAGATAAAACAATAAGGAAAATGTTGCACCTCACATAACAATACATCCCAAGATACAGAGGTTCTAGGATTCATTAAGCCAGTTATTGAGCAATGTCAGAGGCAAACAAAATTCTTTACACCTACTTGTTTATTATCTCCACCCTGGGGCTCATCCCCTCGTGGTCAAACAAATTGCCACAGCAACTCACGTGATAAAAGAGTTTCAAATTTTAAAAGGAGGAAGGAGGGTACATCCTTGCCATGATTCTTTTTTTTTTTTTAGGAGTGAACAAACTTTCAGAAAATCCCTCCACTGTTCCCCTTAGATTTTATTGGCTAGAATTGTACCATATACCCAAGTAGAGCTTTTGGTAGCACGGAGGAGGAGTGGAAATTTTGATATTTCTCATATCTCAAAGCAGGAAAGAGTATGAAGATAATCCCAGGAGATATTGATGCATACAGGAAACACCTCATGATGGCAATAACCAGACTTAAGCTTGGAAAATTATACCCAAAGCTCTAACAAGACTTTCTGGAATAACTGTGTATTCATACAGGTATCTAGGAATGTGTTCATACTCCCTTGGAGCAGAAAATTCTCTCCTCCTCCTGACTCAGAGGCTCATTGGGGCCCCAGGTCTCTTAGTTAAATTCCAAGCCACTGAGGTATTGTCGAAAGCACATTGGGGCTGTTGAAAATTTTTTTCTATTTCTGTGATTTTCTCAGGGAGGTGGAGGAGAAATTTATTCTTTTCAGCTGACCCCATATTGAGGGCTCCTGAGAGCTCTTTGGAACTCTCTCTAAAACACACTGAGCACATTTCTGTTTCCTTTCACAGTCTTGTTGATCTGGTTCCTATTTAAATGGGGCAAAAAGATTCTTTCTGCTCTGAGACCCTCAAACCAGCCACAGGACTCTGTCATCCAACCCTTTACCCGTCATGAACTTGGCGGAGTGGAAAGAAATGGACAGAACACCTCGGCTTGAAAGCTGGGCATCTATGTTCTCTTTTTCCCATTAGATTTTCTCCTTCTTCCCTTTCTGGGAAATCTTTAACCAATCTGAAAGAAGAAAAACTACTCTTTGTATTTTTTTTCCACTTTATGGCTAGATCTGTGTTTTGACATTCAAAATATAATGATTTGAATGTTTTAATTCTCCATTTGTCTCTGTAGCAAATTTATTTATAGGCAATATGGCATAGAAGAAAATAGAAACCCAAATCAGTTTCTTAAAAAGGTGTTAAAAGTGTGTCATATAATAAAGTAAAAAGCTGTTTACCTTCCTCCTGGACCTCAACCAAGCATGCTTTCTATGAGGCTTCTTCTGCCTGAGCTTCCATATCCAGAAGAATTGAGTATGGAATTATCGGCTCACTGTAGGAAAAGTGTGGGAAGGAGGGAAAGGAGGAACTTGATCTAATTGATATCTTTATGAAATCATCAAAGATTTGCACTATAGCTCATGCATTTTACAGCATTTTTTTTATTATTTCTCAGCTTTCAGAAAGAGTCTAGAGCTGAAAGGTAGAACGCAGGATTCACTCTGCACTGTCTGTCCTTGACTAGAGGTGATTCGGGAAGAAAGGATGATGTTTGTAGCTCTCCCAGTGAGTTGTGATGTAAGTTCTGATAATGTACTTCAGACTTGGGCAGGATTGTAGGAGTTTCATGATTTTTCAAAGCCAGGGAGTTTTCTTACATCGTAGCAAAGTTTTAATTTGAACTGTTTCTCCACTTGATTGATTAATAGCACCAATGATCTGCATAGACCAGGAATATTCCATTTGTCATACACAGAGTTCTATAAAAAGTCTTTCTAGTCCTTATCACAGTTGATTAAAAAATTGTGAAAGCAAGCAAATTGGAATAGTTATATACCTATATAGATAAAGTAATATATATTAAAATGCACCATCAATATTTCAGTGTAAACCATTATCACTGCCAATAATGTCAGTTCTCATTTTTATTAATCTCAAGAATGAGGCCATTCTGTACAAATGAAAACCTGGATTATTAATATTGCCTTAGAAAGTATTCTGGGCTATCATTGTTTAAAACAACTAGAGTACTGTGAAATAGCCTCGATACTATTTTTATACAAGGGATTCATTTTACTGATATTTTCTTTAAGCAGATCACATAAGCATATCCATGGACTACTGTGAATACTTCATTTCATGCTGTCACTGAATTTTACTTTGAGACATATTCTTTTCAATTATTAATTACCATAGGTAAATATTCTTAAGTACATACATAAATGCTCCTAATGCCTCAAAATCAAGTAAAAACAGAGGAAATTATATATCATATTTTAAAAGTTATGTAAAATTGAATTTTTAATAATTGCTATCATCTGTAATTCTTTAAAAGAATTTTTTTTCTCAGATTGTTTAAAGAGCTTTTTTGTACATGGGGCAAATCCAGACCTGAGTGAAATATTACAAGTACAAAGATTTGCGCATCTCTGTAAAAGCTGACACTTCGTCAAGGCTTGCTATTGTCAGGGCAACTAGAGGTGTAGCAAAGTGAAATGGAAACATGAGACTATTAATGAAACAATTCCAGTTTCTGTAGAAATCCTTTTCCATGGAATGCATTACTAAAAGCCAAAAAATTTTACACCCCTGACTAAATGATATGGACTATCACAATAATTCTTAAAAATCTATTTTTAAGATAAGCAAACACAAAGTAGAGTTGATAGCACATCAATGCTTTTTTAAAAAAAAATTCTTTTCTTATTAGTACAATATAATTATACATAATCATGGGATTTCTCACATATTTCTACAGGCTCATAACAGTTTGATCAATTTCATTTCCCAGGACCTCCCCTTCCCACTTCCCATTGTCCCTTCCTCTACTCCACTGGTCTCCCTCCAAGTTTCCATCCATGTTTATTCAGTGACAAGTGTTTTGAAACCAAAGGGATTACTCACCTTCACAAAATTAACCTAAAATTTTCAACCTTTCCATTAAGCTGAAAGATATGAGAAAAACGTTTCAAAATGTGAAAAGGGGGGGAAAATATTTTAAAGGTAGGAAAAAAATATGTATTATTAATTCTTCTTTTTTTTAACACTGTTAGGTATAAAGCATCTTACCCCTTTCCCACCCTGCCCTGTGAAAATCACTATGGAGAAGCTGAATGATTATTTCATTGCATCTTTAAAACCTAAAGATGGCAATGTGGTTTCAAATATATTGATTAAAAAAAGAATTCCTTTACAAGTATTTAACAATGATTTTTTTGTACCAGTGACTTAAAAATGATATATTGTTCATGTTATATGAGGCATCTCTCAGAATTACCTGTTTTTGTTATAAGTTTCATACTTTGGATTATTTCAATGTATTTTTTAAAGTAATATATAGGTCAAAGATAATGAAAATCTAATTAATCTCTGCAACCAAAGTCACTTATAAATAAAACCAAAATAGACACTAAAGTTTTCTTTAATTTTAAGGACTGGCTTATAATAATAAGTGTTTACTGTAACATTTCATTTTTATATACACTTTGAAGTTTTTTGGAAACATTTAAATATTGAAAAAACTGTCAATATACTCAAGCAAACTGTCTCCATATTTAGGTAAAACAAATATGGTCACTCACCTCCATGAAGACTTGCCTTTTGATCATTGGAAACAACACTTCTTCAATAGAAATACAATGAAGGCCATCTATATAATTTCATGTTTTGTAGTAACCACTTTTAAAGAAAAAGTTTAATAGATAAAATTACTTTTTATAACAACTTTATTGAGATATAATCAACACACCATAAAATCTATCCTTTTATTCAGTAGATTCTAGTACCATCAAGGCTGTGTACCCATCTCCACTACAGTGAATTGACTATGCATCTCCTCCCCAAAATTCACAGAAATGATGTGCTCCTAAAAGTTGTGCTAGTGGCTTAAAAAGTGAGGACCAGAAAGAGATCTGAAAGGCAACTGTTTAATGGAGACCAGAAAGATACTGAGGAAATCACTTTGGAGGCTGGAAAAACAGCACTAGTGTTACGTAGTAGATGAAAAATTAGTAAAACTGCTGCTCACTGTAACTCAAAATGCAGAAAATTATCCTCAAAAACATGTGAATTTAACTAAGGAAATTCCAGGAGGGAATGTGGAAAACTCCAATTGTCTTCTTTTAGCATTGTATAAGGTTTTGCAAGAGAGAAATAGAGTCAAACAAAGAACTGCTTAGATTTTTTAAAATCAGAATTTAATGAAAATATAGAGCACCCAGGAATGCCAGCAAAAGATCCTCAAAAAAAAAATAAAACATAAATAAACTTCAAAGAAAATTGAAAAGTAGAAAGCTGCCAATAAAATGTGGCCTCAGGGTCAATATTAAATCAAGGGTAAAGCTGGAAGTTCTTACCCTGAAAAGATAAAGACCTCGGAAAGACAGGAGGCAGTTCCTCTGATCTGAACCAACAGTCCCAAGAACCCTGATTCAAAGCCAAAGGAAACAAGAGGCTATCTTGAAGAGGTTTCCAACAGAATTTTTCTCTAGTATATAATTTGATACATAGGAAACCCACATTTAAGAGGAGTCTTGGTGAATAAACTAGGTGACTCCAAAGTTCAATAAAGAAAGAATATAAAAAAATTAAAACATTTACACGTGAACATTTTAATTTACAAAATTAACATAAAGTATAAAAACATAATCAAAAGTAGAACTTATTCATATATATTTTCCTTATATTTAACTTTCTAATGAATATCTTCTGGATTTTACAAATAATTAAATATTTAAACATTAAGTAAAATAAATATAAATATTCTATATATCTTTTAATCACTCTATGTGCATATTTATATATACATGTGCATATCTGTGTGTGTGTGTGTGTGTGTGTTTGTAATCTACATCTGAGTTGGCATGTCTCTTGTCATCTTGAACCTGCCTGCTCTTTGAAAATAGTAAGGGAATTAATGCACTAAATTAGAGTGAAGATATAATTTATCCAAAGCAACTGTTTTAGTGATCTCAGACTAATGAGTTAATTCTATTGCCATGTTTTCCTTTCTGCCATACCTGCTCTTTAAGTGACTAATCATCCTTTAAGAGAGTATATAGTTATACCAAGTAAACACAGAGCAAAAAGTTGATGTAAAGGTCAGCCACATGAGCATTACACTCGAGCCATTTGTGGTTTATATTCAACAGTGTCCAAACACAGCTGGAATGTTATGCTTAAAACATGATCCCATACCTGTCATCTCTTTGACATAGACACACTGGTTTTAAATAATAGCTTGAACTTTGCTAAAAAACAAATAAAACCAGAAATATCAATGACAGTCTCTAATTTAAAAAAAAATGACATTTCTATGCATTTGACAATTTCCTTCACATTATCTGATTTATTATAGCTACATAATAGCATTTTAAATTTCCCAGATGCAAACTCCCTCTTTTGACTTTGCTTATATACTCCTATGCTTACGAAGATATTAAATAATATTATAAAATGGTTCAATTTCATTCTTGTTATACATAAACACAACTATCACATGGAAGTATCAGACCTGTTTTGGATTTAGTAGCTAAAAAGTCATTTATTTATTTATTTATTTATTTATTCTTGTGACATTCTTTGGCTTTCTTGTAAAATTCTCAGCCCAGTTCTGCTTCTATGAATTAATGGCAGCCCACGAATGGGGTTGGGGGTCACATATATATACACATATATACATACATGTTTAGAAAGGGGAAGTGGTTGGAAGAGAATGAAGAAAAAATATTTTCTACTAGATGGTCATTATTCTTTATGAATGTCTACAAACAAAATCAAATGAACACCAACATTTGAAGTTCTTCTTTATCATTCATCCCCTTAGGGCGTATTAAGATGCCAACGTTTGTGACATTCCTTTCTGTGTGATGCCACTGTTGTACCCTATTAGAATCCGTCGCCTGTCAGAAACCTTTAGTAACCTAATTGGAACACCATCTTCTTCTAAATCAATGAAAACTTCTCAGCTTATATTTCAGTTCCATTTCCAGGCAAGTCTCTGCTAGCTGCCGGTTTCCTCCTCATCTAGGAACACATGATTCTCTCTTCCTGAAGCATGTCGCTGCCATTATGATTTCCCCCCAGGGCAGGATAATTTGCTCATTGTGGATTAGTTGCCTTCAGCAGGTGAGTCTCACCTGGGTCACATCCTTTAAGGGTACATCCATGCAGGGGATGGCCTGAAAACTTCCAATGGAATGTGCAACATTTTGCCCTGGCTTGTCTTGCTTTATGCTGCACTTTTGTTCCAGGGCATATTTTCTCTCAAAAGCTAACACCATTATGACTGAATCTATAAATTTTTTACATTTTATACTAACTTTTTTGTTTGTTTGTTTCCCATGCTGCCCATCAGATAAGTTGCACCTAGGGAAAACCATACTTGAATTTTGGAAATTTATGGCTGAGCTATTAATAAAACCTTTAAAGAACTTTGACTGAATCTGCCCAGCCTAATCCCTACATTTATTGAATAAACTGGATAATTAATGTTCATGCATGGTGGCATTAAAGGAGTAACAGTGTACGCATCGAAAATTTAAAAATTAGGTTTTCAGGCCAAGAAAATATAAAACATTTGGTGTTCCATAATCTATTGCTCAATTTAATATTACATACTCCATATAAAGATTAAGTTTTATTGCAAATAATGTTCTGGCATTTTGGCCTTGAAAAAAATTATCTCTTAACCATTAGTATCAATAAAGAACTGATATTACCATAAATATTCCTCCTCAAACTAAACTAATAACTTTCAGATTAAAATCCATGACATATTGAAGTTCATTTATAAACTCTATTTATGGCTTCAGGACATTCATGAACTGCTTGAAATTATATGAATATGTTTGCATATTTGTCCATATTGTGGGGAATGGTGGTCAATCCTTTCAATGCTTTCAAGACATTCCCCCCAAAAACTCTGACTCATCCAAAAAAAATAGTAACTGTTGCTCTCGATTAACTAGTGTTTTGAGAGGTACCGATGCAATACAACAAAGTGATGCAAGATCAGATTGGTTTTCTCTTTTATGATCTCTAGGTGATTGTCTATGGCTTAGCCTCCATATTAATTGCCCATATTCATTCATCATTTCATTATTCATTATCACAGAGAATCCATCATTCAAGTGAAACTACTGTGCAGGGTTATTGTTTTTAATTTCATTATTTTCATTATTATTATTTGGTACTGGGGATTGAACTCAGGGGCACTCAACCACTGAGCCACATCCCCAGCCCTATTTTGTATTTTATTTAGAGACAGGGTCTCACTGAGTTGCTTAGTGCCTCAATTTTGCTGAGTCTGGCTTTGAATTTAGGATTCTCCTGCCTCACCCTCCAGAGCCTTTGTATTTATGGGCATGCACCACTGTATCTGGTGAATGTACTGTTTTTTAAAGCAAATTAAAAGTGATTGTCACTATCTCCTGGGTAGAATTATTGGAAAGGGAATATGGAAATGGAGACTATTGAGTAACTGCAGACTTTTTGCTGCCTAAATAGGGAGTCATTCATGAATGATGGGAAAATACAAATAAAATTATTTCTGTCAGGAAAGTATTCTATAACAGATTAAATCTAAGGAGTATGCAAAAGAATCAGATCAATAAATTAGAAGTTATCCAATGTGTTAGCCAAAATTAGATTGATTTCTATAATCCATTAGTATTTTTCATAAAGCTTTATATTATAGCATGTTTAAAATCCCAATACTATAACATGCCTTTCTTGTGCCAGGTTTTTCATGTTTATAGGGTAGCTATGAAAATCCCATCATAAATCATGTAAAATATTACATATAAACTCACTTACTTTAAAAACTTATTAAACTATTACATATAACTTACTAAGTTTTAAAACTAGGAAGTAAACTCATTTCAACTATAATCTTGTGATTACTGGTTACTGAGATAATATTCACAATTCCTTAAAGACTATAACCTGAAACACATTATTTTCCCAAGAATTGGGATATCCAGCATCCAAGATGTCCTCCAGTGATCTCTGCCTCCTTGAATAAAAACAGTTGTGTAGTGTTACCCTGCTCCATGTTGTACCAGAGTTGGACTGTATACCCAGAAGAACACAAAAGATGAGCTGCTATGTTATTTCCAAGTTTAAGTTATCAAAACCATTGCAGCTTCTGTCTTGTTACATGTGTGCTCTCACTCTCCTCTCTCTCTCTCTCTCTCTCTCTCTCACACACACACACACACACACACACACACTTTTGAAAAGACAGCTACCATATTGAATATGGAGAAGAATTAGTGGCTTCCAGCCAACAGCCATGTTGGGCTGTTGAGGCTCAAACCTAGTCAAGTCTCCAGATGCTGCAGCCCTAGACATCTTGACATGAGATAATGACATCAATGTCATGAGATAATCTGAGCCAGGATCACCAGCTATATTGTTTTGGATTTCTGATCTGCAAAAGCTATGTGAGGTAATAAATATTTGTTGATTTAAGTTGTGAAACTCTAGAAAAATATATTAAACATCAATAGATACCACTATTGATTTAGTTACCTGAAAGCAGAATAGTATGGCTGTGACAAATAGGGGAATGGATTTGGAAGTGGGCAATGAACAGAAGCTACAGCCGCTTGGGGAGTTTGTTAGGGTTGGGGTGGTATTTTTAACCCACAGTGTTACATCAGCTGGATATGCATATGCTGAAGAAAGCACACTTGGATCCCTACTTTGCATCATATATAAAAATTAACTTAAAATGGACCATGTCTTAGTTTGTTTTCTCTTCTAAGCCAAAATATCAGAGGCTGAATAATTTATAAAAGAAAGAACTTCATTTTGCTCACAGTTCCAGAGTGTGGAAGTCCAATATCAGGTGACCACAACTGACAAGGGCCTAGACATCTTGACAAGGTGGAAAAGCAGAAGGAAAAGCAAATGTGTAACAGAAGAGAGTGAACATGAAGGGCCCCCTCACTTCATAACAACCCCCTCGCACAGTAATTCAGCCAGTCCTGCAAGAATGGCATCAATCCTTTAATGAGGACAGTGTCCGAATGACCTAATCACCTCTTACAGGCCCCACTACCTTTCAACACCATCTAATTTAAACATGAGTTCAGAGGGGACAAACTATATTCGAATCATAGTAGATAATAAACTTTGATATAAAAATAAAGACTGGAAAACTGCAAGAAGGAAACACAGGAGGAAATCTTCATGATTTCTTATATTTGCTACGGTTTTCTTAGAACAAAGGCATAATACGAAAAATAACAAATTAATAACTTGGAGTTGCTCAAAATTTGAAATCTCTACTTTTATGATTCATTGCTATGCAAATAAAAACAAATCAATTTCCAGATTGGGAGAAAATATTGCAAGGCAAATATCTGAAAAATACTTTTATTAAGATATATTAAAAATTCTCAAAACTCTATTAAAAAAAAAGCAAACAACTCTTCCCTCCAAAGGGGAAAAAAAAATAAGAAGCAAGAGATTTGAATGGATGTTTTCACCAAAACAATTTTCCTTGGGGAAGGCGGGTGGAAATGACTCAGATGGAGAAGGCAAAAGCTGAGAAGAAAGAGCTAAGAGTCAGGGAATAGTTCTTGAGCAGGAGTAGAAATGGAGAGTTAGTCTTAATTACGTAACTTGAAACTTGTCCAATTGTATTTCAGAACTGTGCTGGGCCAATGAGCCCAGTTACCACTGTTGAACTGATGCTATAAACGAATGAGATTTGGAAGGAACTTGGAAGTTACTGAGAATTGTGGTTGGTAGAATAATGGCTCTCCAAGGACATCCACATTCTAACCCCCAGAACTTATGACACCCTTTTGTTTTAGAGGAAATTTGCAGATGTGATTAAGAGTATGGACTTTGCGATAGGGAGCACACCCTGGATTATCTATGTGGATCCCATCTAATTACAGGAACACATAATAACAAAAAGTTTTCTCTGCCTACAATCAGTCAGAGAGAATGTAATGATAGAAAATGAAGCAAGAGAGATTTCAAGTGAGAAGAACTAAATTCACTTTTACAGGCTTTGAAGAGAGGGGACTATAAACAGGAGCCAGGAATTCGAGAAAGCCTGTAAGAAGCTTCTGCTTTGTCACACGTTCTCTCATCATTTGCTCTGGGGGAAGCCAGCCTTCAGGCCATAAGCAGCAGCTGGAGAGACAGGTACAGTGAGAAACTGAGACCTCTGACCAACAGCCAGCAGAGGAACTTGGAAGTGAATCCTTCCCCAGTCAAGCCTCCAGATAAGACAGCAGCCCTGGCTGACATCTTGACTAGAGTTGCCTGAGGAACTCTGACCCATAAACACACAGCCAAGCTGCTCACAGAGTTTTGGCCTTAGGAATTAAGTCAGAAAATAAAAGCTTGTGGTTTTAAACCAGTACATTTAAGGATAAATTATTAGGTAGCAGTAAATAACTAACACACAGAGCTTCAAGCTTATTTTCACTTTTTAAAATATATATATATTTATCTTTTAATTGTAGTTGGACACAATACCTTTGTTTTATTTATTCATATGTGGTGCTGAGGATCAAACCCAGGGCCTCATATGTGTTAGGCGAACACTCTACCACTGAGCCATAACCTCAGACCCCTTATTTTCGATTTTTAACAATAATACATAAATCAATTGTTTCACACCAAATCTTTATGATATAACTTATTTGTAATCTAGAATTTTGTTCAGTCAACAGAACAGAATTATTTCATGATATGTTAAAACTATGGTTCAGGGAACATATATAACAGTGTAGATATCACAGATTCTGTCGAATAGCTGCCAAGGTGTAACCTGGGGAAAGGTGCTTTTACCCTGCTGAGCTTTGGTTTTTCAATATATGACTAAGGCTGTCTACCTCAAGCAGCCACTGGTGAATTAAGTAGATTAATGAACTTTAAGGACTTGGTAAGGTGCTTGACAAACAGTGAGCATTATTAGAATTGATACAGCAAAATTCTAATCCACATAGAGAATTAGAACAATTCATAGTAGTTTGTTAAATTTCGTCTGAAGCCTATCTTCTTACAAATTCACCTTTCAAGCTCACTGTGCCAGACCTTACTGCCATTCTGTATTTTCTGCTCATTCATTTCATTGTAATTTCCACTGGATTATAAATTTCAGTGGGGTAGATACTGTGTTCCTCTTATTTGATTATAGCTTCAACACCTGTAATAATATCTGACATATAACAGTTAAAAATAATAACCATTAAATAAATGAGAGCTAGATGACATATAATAATATTCTTGAAGAAATTTTAGTTACTACTATCTTCGGTAGTGTTGAACTGACCTTCAAGTATCTCAGCTTTTAAAATATTTCTATTATCGTCAGATACTGTAATTAATAGCAAATGCTACTAAAAGTATGTTTTTTAACCTTTATGGAAGTAAAATATAATAACACTATATTCTTTAATGGAATTTTTTACCTCTTTGCACAATAAACCAGAGTTTAAAAACATTCTTATAGTACACTGATTGTATTTGTTAATTATTTGGCCCTTAATAACAAATTTGGATGATTTTTTAAACAATAGATTTTACTATGACAATTACAGATATTCTAGAATAATGCCTTTTTTGTTGACAATTTTTTCCTCACTACTGGTTAAAAAACAGGTAACTAATGATGTCACCTCTTTTATCATATGGAATTTAGAATATTCAGTCAAGGACATCATGTTCCATATTTACAATGAAAATTATGTTTTCTTCATCAAAAGGCAATTCCTTCATTTCAGAAATTTAAGTGGTTCTTAAAATATAAGGCCAGATGGCTAAATTTAGGTGCTGAAGAAAGTCTAATTCAGGAATGCTTTCTGGCACCATTCCCAAAGCATATTCATTTGATTATGGATTGAATATATTTTTTCATTCATTTTAAACTCTCTCCTCTCTGTATGTTGTTCTGAGATAGGCAAACTAATGTTTGTAGGCAAATTGGCCTCAAAAAAATATGCCACTCTGCTTAAATGATCTCTTTCTGTTGACATATTGGAAAGATGGCCTTATGCTTGCTGACGCGTGTATGGTCATCAAGGTCACACATGTTCATGATAAAATGTACATGGGTAGTGTTCTGCTCCGTAATGAATGGAGTCTGTTGAATTACAACAGGTGAGCTCCAATACTCAGATTGTAAAAGTTTGGAAATACAAATCGCAGAGAACTCCTAGCTAAGCATTGATTGATAGGATTTCCTGGATTTTTTATTTTTATTTGTGCTGTAATTGTCTTGCGCTTTTTTGTTCAGGTTATTTTTCAGAAATAAAATATACACAGATCTTCTACTTTTGTGTGAATGTGGGCTTATTTTAGCAACTCTGATGTCAGCTGTTCCCATTTAACCCTATCCACTATGTCATTCTACACACTACCCACTAGCCATTGAAGTAAACCAGAAAGCCAAAAGATATCAAATGCATGAGTTTGAGATTCAACTCTAGTACCTGTAAGAGTTCTGCTGAACCTGTTTTCACATCTGCAAAACTGTCATAAAAACTGCTTCCTGACTTCTCAGGTCTCCTATAAGAATTGCATGAGATACCGCTTGTGAAAATGTTCTGTAAGTAGCAATGTGTTCTCAAGCTCCAAAGTATAATTATTCTAGGTTAATCTACTTATGTTTGCCTTTCTCCTATAACTGTATCATTGTGCATAAAGATCCTCTCCCTAACCTATTATAATGGATGCATTTTTAGAAAACAACTCAGATTCAACTTTCTCTGGGCATCTTTTCTGAGCTCTTCAACTGGGTCTTTCAACTTTGAACTTCCAACTCTGAACTTCTATAATGTGCTAATTGTTTTTCTTCATTTCAAATTCATTGTTGGGTTTTACATTGTAGATATTATTATACGTTAGCATTTATCACCTCCCCAGCCACATGATAAGTTCCACATGAGAAACTGCATGTCCCATTGATCATGGCACCTGAAGTCAAAACTCACAGGTCCCGTGCATGCATCAAACATACTGTATTTCCTTCCATCTCATGTTGTTCTTTGTTTTGCTGATCAGCCTGCTGTCCTCTCCCCTTTCATGTGACTAATGTTCCTTTTTTACTTCTCCCTCTTTCAAGCCTGTTGACATGAGATGCTTCATTGTAGGACATGAAACTATTGAAAAATGACTTTGTTGATTTAATTTTTAAAATTGAAACTTTATATCAAAATATTTATATTAAGTAGATAGATGTACACTTTCAAATTAAAACTCGAATTTTTGCTTTTTGGATTGTTTGTATCTATTTGACATGAAAAGCTCTAGTTAATGAAGGGAAGAGAGTAAAATGTGCTGTACAGCTGATCTGCTGAATTTGCTTAAAAAGAGTTCCAAGCAAACTTGAATGACAAACCTCAATCCAAACTTGGATGGAGGTGCTGCTCAAAACAGTGCTTATAAAAAGAGGCAGTTAGTTTTTCCTCATGTACTTGGATATAATTTTCAGGCCAAAGATTTTAATTGACAGAGAAAGGGTATGTGGTTTGCTCTGCTTTATCTTTAGCATCATATAAAGCTCCATTTAAAGAATGAGTAAAAGTGGGGGAGTAGCAGTTTACTGAAGTTTGACAATGTTTTTCTAGCATTCATCTTCCTTTATTAACTTTTTAAAAAGTACCTGAGACTAAGCCTACATTGTAATAACATCATTAAATTTAAAAAAAAAAACTTGTTACTGAAATATTAAATTATATTCTACAAATCTATTTTGGGGTTAAGGAAAAACATTAATTTTTGTTTTTGTTTTGTTTTGGTAAACATCTTATATGTTAATTGTGCCATTCAAGAATTGAATAGACATACTATTCTACACCTTGGAAAAAAGATCTTTTTGCTAAACAAAATATTATGCAGGACATTTTTATAATAAATTATCTACTTCCTCTCAAAGTTATATGTTCTTAAAATACTCTATTAAACACAAGGTTGAATAAAATGGCTTTGCCCAAGTTTGTACCATCTAAGCAAAGTTCACAAAACACTTTACAAAGTTCATTTAATTAAGCACAATACCACACCTTCAGTTTAAATGTAATGATCATAATTCCTTGCAGACAATTTTTAATGAGTTTGCACTTTGCTATGCCCCTCATATATTTTCCTCTCCTTCCAGGCACAGGTGATGAAATTGTGATCAACGTTATGAAATTGGATCACAATTATGTCTTTAATCAAAACAAACCAAGCCTTATGCCATAGGTGTGGAAATCCATTTTGCCATGCTATACAATTGCAGTCAGGTTTTGTAATTGGCACTTTTGGCCTAACTCGTGGTGTAAACTATATGGAAAAATGAGAAGGCATGTTCTGTCTCATGCCGTTGCCAGGTATGCTTCATATTTAGATATAAACAATGAGAGAAATTCAAATTTCACAACAGTTGAGTCATTTCTGCCACTGTGAACACTTGTAGTTTATTTGTCGTTTCTCATGATTTTAATAGTAAAGATGGTCTCTGGATTTGAAATCTTTCTTGCATTTAAATTATTATACTTCTGACATGTTAGTTCGGCTTATTTTATTCATTAATAAGAATTCAAGAGCAGCTTTTCACAGAGAGTGACTTAACCCGAAGTACTTATCAAATGTCGACATTTTACAAAGCATGGGGTACACTAAGAGACCCACAATACAAGGCTTGACCATGAAATCGCTGGGATCTCATTCATCTCCCATCCAAAATCAGGGTTTTCTGATTTTAATTAATGCCTATGAAGTGCAACTTATGAGGTATCAAAAATTTGATGCCCTAAATGCCTCAAGAGACACATTGTTCTCCAACTGGCTTGAAGAGGTGTCTAAGAAACATTCAGAAACAAGCAGCATGTCTCTCTTTCCTTGACAATGACTTGGGGGAGCTAAGGTCCTTAAGATGACTTGAGAAGGACACCTAGCTGAGTGGAAGGATTGCCGAACAGTTCACTAGAATTATTTTAGCCTCTATATGTAAACTCTGGAACATATCGCAAGAACCTTCTACCTCTACACTACAAAAACAACATAGAAGAAAAGTTCCTGGGACCTTGACCATTGCCACGGCACCAGACTGCTTCATACCCTGATTTACTGCTTTCCAACTTTTTGAGAAAGGAGTTCCATGAGATTAAAAGAATCAATATCCATAAAATAGATAGCAACATTTTTACTCAGCATATCCAATTGAAGTTCTAAGGAACTAAACACATACTCTGAGCACAATTATGGAAACAATCAGTGGTGCTGATGTAGAAGACTGAAATTTATATATGGATTTTTTTTTCTACTGCTTTATTCCCTGGCTCTTTTCTAGTCTAAGAAATATATCTATTAATATACAATCTTTTTAAATTGCATTCTTAGTTTAATAATAATCACAAATTAATGGTGTGTAGTCACATGTCCATTTTCTTGGGGGAAAATAACCATATGCTTCAATAACTAAAACTTGTATTTCCACAAACTAATTAAAAGGCCTTGTGGCACAGTAATCAGAAAAACAGGTGTTTCATTTAGTTTCTCTCCCTTCAAGTTTGAATAGTTGCAATTGAAACTTCCCTGTGATTCCTTTAAAGTCAAAGAAAGTTAGATAGCCCTACACTGCCTATCAGATGACAATATCCTCTGTCCCATCCCCAGGATTTTGATGGAATATAAATCAAGAAAAACAAACTGTTTTGCAGTAGAATATGTTATATTACAAGTGGGATGTTTGACAATAGATCGTGGAGATTTTTAGCTCCTCAAAAGAAATAGATTCTGCTCCTGTTTACTTTTCTTTTTGATGGATTGCATTGGGGAAAAAAAGAAATATATATATTTGAAGAGATGTGGCCCTCTATTGGAGATTTATTCCATTCTTGCACCAAATGTAATCATCTAATCAAAACCACATCTCTAAGACCTATTCTTATGAGTACAGGGTGCATTGCATACTATTTTATAATACACACAGTAACTTTGGAAGGCTTCAACCTTATTCCTGCTGTTAATTATTTAGACTCTGACATATTGCAATAAAACATTTCATCAAGCACTCCAGTCTAGGGAACGATAGGCATCAACACTGTATTGGTAATGCAAAATAAATGGATTGGGGTTGAAAATAATGAGTTTGGTGGATTACATCTGTCACTGTGAATTATTATTGTTGAACATAATAGGGCAGAGCACTACAAAAATAAAGCTTGTCTTCTCTAGTTAAAGGTGAGACAACTGCCTCTAATAAGATACAGAAATTCAAGTGTGAGTTATTAATTATGCACACAAAAGGTTTATCTGCTTGCCCAATCTTACATTTTTGTAAGTATTTAACTATAGAACAAAAAGTTCCCTTTGCTAAAGCTAGTGATAGCTCACGATCTCTTGCCAGAAACCAAAGAAGGCATTCCCTTCAGTCATATTTGGCCATGCAAGGAAAATATATATGTAAATTTGGATATGTGATGAGGCACCAGCCCCAGCATCCCCTGATTTGGTCCTGTTCTTCACCAACTTGCTCTGTGATATGCACTTCCTATTTCTGAGTTCAGGTTCATCCTCTGTAGGAGTAGGGCCTGAAACTAAACTGCCTTTAAGTTCAACTCTAGCTTCAAAATATTCTTTGATTTTTTTCAATTGGATGACTCTCATGCCTTATTCTTTCTTTATACAGAATGTTTGAAAGAAAATATACATAAAGAATAATCTAAGTTGCCTCCCTTAGTAATGCCTTTATTAGTGAGTGAAATGGATGTCCATTTCTTCAGGAGAAGGCTACAATTTCAGAAGTCAGCCATGCTGGGCTGGGTGCGATGGCATCTTTCACAAAGATGTGATCAAATGTCTTTGCTTAGCCAATTATTGTAAACACTTTACGTGTACTTAACAGTTCCCCAGTATAACTTGAATATACATGTTATATTCCATAACATGGCTTGCCAACATGTGGTGAACATTTTTTAATTGTTGGACAGTCAAATTATTTCCAGTTTTTAAAATAGCTCTAAAACATACATCCTTGAACATGCCTTTTGATACATATCTCTTGATTATTTTGTTAAAATGCAATTGTGAGTTTGAAGTGTAATGGTTTGAAATTTTGAAGAAAAATTTAGTTGATACCTTGTCCCTTATAAGTGGGACAGTTGAAAACTGCAACAGTAACCAAAAAAGGAATATGGTCCCTTTGAAGGACACAAAGCTGTAATGTTAATGAGGATGCTGCCAGAGAAGATTTGAAGAGTTTATGTACAAACCGCAAATAACCAGTAGTGGGGAAACTATCGGAATGGCAGAAAAAAATCATCTTTAAAAAGTAAGAAATAACAATAGAGGAAGATAAAGACATGAACAAGTAAAAATATGGAAATTCTTGTATCTTAATAGAAAATAGACATTTACATTGCTGAAGTATAACCCAAGAATATGGCTGTTTTTTTTTTTCCTTTCTGCTTCTTATAGAAGAAAATCATAAGACAAAGTGGTAAGGATGAAGGCCAATGTCATAATTTTGACTCAACTTCATAATCAAATGTAGAAAAAAATAGGTGATGAGTGGGGAAAAAAAGGAAAGATATTGATAAGTGAGAAAAGGTTTTTGGAAGAGATTTTGATGCTAAAGCTCTCTGAAGCATCAAATCCTTTACAGTTTTATCTGTTTCCCAGTACAGTTTGATGATCAAGTAATGTGGAATAGGAGGGTTGTTTTGTTTTGTTTTGTTTTCAAATCAGAGAAAAGCTCTTATCTATAGCAAGCAGTTATAAAGTAGCAGATAATCAATGTAAATAACAACCATATAAAAATGAGCTGAATTGTTATTTATATTTTCAAAGTACTCTAAATCATAATCTTTAACAAATTAACATTTACATTAGCCCTGCTTATATTATCCAAAAGAAGTTATAGTATATAAATAGAAAAGCATATACTAATTAGTGGTACAGATAAATACACCTAACTGAAGTCAGTGTTGGCCTATGACCTCATTATATCTTATGGTAGTACCATGGAGCTGAACACGGGAAAAACAAAACCAGGAACAATGTATTGGCTAAAACAAAATAAATTGTATTTACATAATTATCATTTCAATTTTTTTACAAAAGTCATTTTTCTGTCATAACAAAGAAAATAGGAAAATATTGGGCAGGAATATTATTGCAATGATGAAATGTAATAAATACTCAGAAAAATTATTGATCATAAGATTCTCTGTCCACATGAAATCCTATAAAAAATGTTTTCAGTGTATCCACCAGCCACCCTTTGCCCTGCCATGAACACAAACACAATCACAACTACTTTTGAGACCAAACTCCTATTATTGCAAAGCAAGAGGCAAATATTATATTTACATATGCATATGTATAATGAAACTGAATGTAATAAAATAAACAATGCAATTATAGTCTTTTAAGTGCTCAATTAACATGTAAACTGAAACAAGATAATTTTAAAATATCATGGCTTTTAATTTTTCTATATTTATTGTTAAATCTTAAATGAACATTATAGGCACTAATATTCCTTGTGAAATAAATCTGAGTTTTAAGAATTTCTTCATGTAATTCATTTAAAGTACAATTGAATACTTAGCTATTTTGAAAAGAGCACACAGGTTATGATTCCATTGGTACAAAATCCCTTCTATATATCTGTTGATCTTTTCATTCTCCTTTGTCAAGGTTGACAATATTCCTATTCTGTTCTGCAGAATCCCCTAGCTTCAGAGAGATAACTGAAGTATGTTCATGAAACATCAATGCTATTTACTGAGGGTGGTGGGATTTGTGATGATTCATTGTTCTTTGTGTTATCTACCACTTGCTTTTTTTTTAAAACTAATAAGCATATATATTATTATGTATAAAATAAATTAATAAGAATTTTGAAAAACAGAGATTAACATCTTCAATAAAAAGTTCTAGAAAATGTATGTAGAGGAGCCCTTCATATTTCCAATAAGGTATGTATGATAGAACAGGGATAAACACAGGGCGACATTAGGAGACCTAGAAAAGGAACTCATCCAGCCTTGAGAAGCAACAGGAGTTGAAGGTGTGTTCTCAAGACTGCAGAGGGGTTTTCTGGATGCAGCCTCAAGGTGGGAGAGGGGTGAGTGTGGCAATGCTGACCTGGGAGCAGAATGTCCAAAGTGCAAGAGGTGAGAGAGCTTGAGGAGTTCAAAGAAGTGCAAAGGGCTTGACAGTTTTGGAGAGGAGAGGGCAAATATGACTCAGAATGGTAAGAAATGAGGAAACAGAGACCCATCCCCTGATGTCATGACGTTTCCGGTCCAGTGAGTGTGTGTGCCGTGTGATGAGCACTCTGATAGGGAAGAAGCCGTGTGCTCGAGGGGATGTATGAAAAGATCCCCTTTTCATAGCCCTCAGGGGTCAAAGGAGGCTTCCTGGAAGAAGTGACATTTCAGCTAACCTGAAGAGCTAATTGAAATTAGCAAGAAAACTGAAAAAGTCATCTGGGTAAGAAGAATAGGACACCTCAATTGCAGGGGAAACAGCAGAGTTTGCCATGCAGACAAGGACGGGGACACTGAGGCACCAAGTGCCTTCAGAATGTCACTCCTGCTTTTACACCAGTGACCCAGCCCCAGGCCCAAAGCTTCTACTTTTAGGTTTAATTCTCCCCTTTCTAAGTGTACTTCAAAAAGACTTCCCTGCTTCTTGTATTTGAAGTCCCTTTTCCCCTTTGACCTGGCAAAAAGTGACAAATAGTATCTTCATTGTTCCATCCAGGAGAACAACAGGGTTTTCACACATGTAGAGTCTCCAGGGTCCTAAGCTAATTCCCAGAGTCCCAAGGATACTGTGCAGATTGGCACCCCAGCATGAAACCCATTATAGGCCTAGTCATATTTTGCTTTATGTCCCTCTGCATTTATTTGTTTCTTGGGGTTTGTGGTATTTTCTTATTCAAAGAACCTTGCCCCTATGGGTTCTAAATAAATGTTTAAATGTGAGGCAAACAACAAGATCAAGTATATCTACTACCCCCCCAAAAAATTATCTTTTGATGTTGATACTTGCAGGCACTACTCCTATTTACTTCAACTCCATTTATTCTGAAACAAAAATAATATCATTCCTTTGTGGTAAATGTACTTAAATTTTATTAAAGTCATGAGCTATATAACTACAGAAGCATCACATGCATTTTCCTCTTGAGTAGTGCATATCGTGCTGATCTTCTTTTCAAAGCTATAGAGACAGAACGAGGCACTCTTCGAATGTAAGATTGAACTTCTTGCTTTTACACAGTGGTAACATGCAGTATGATCTAGCATCATATCTCATTATATTTGAAAAAAAAAGTGTTATTTGATTGCCAGGAATGGGTCTAACCTAAGGCATTTCTCATTTATGGGCACAAGGCAGGTGAATCCTCTTAAAATCATGCCAGCTAAAAGGGTATGTGTTATTGCAGTATTAATTTAATAAGCTATCCCCAGTAATTACCTCTGTAGTTTTGCTCTCCTTGTCTAGACTTGGGCCAATGAGTATAATAAATTTGCTACAAAGGCAATCTGCTCAGTGTGGGATTAAAGACAAGAGAAGGGAAGAAGCCAGAGCTCTTCTGGGTAGCTTTATCTTGAAATGAATCAGCTTAGGAGTTGGGCATCAGGGACCAAACTGCATCCTCTCCTGGAAAGGCTGCAATTTGAGTGACGCTGCACATGTATTTAGAACTGCATGCTTATCAAAGGGTTTTCACATATACTATTTCATTCGATTAACTCATTGAAAGGCCAGATGGAATCCAAATAACCCTCTGGCCATGTGCATCTCACAGCTTTTATGTTCTGCATAGGAACCAGAGAGCTTTCACCAGTCTTGTCTGCTTCAACAAGGGAAAGGAACTGGCAAGTGAAAAACACAAAAGCAGCCTCCTGGTTTCTGCACAAAGACATCATTGCCCTCAGTTGTCATACAAAATACCAGGAACAGGCCATTCGTTCAGTTACTCCATAGGATAAGGACCTAAATTATTGGTAAATAAATCTATTATTCCTCTCTTGATTATAAGTGTTTGAATGAGAGAATATCTGGAACCATCCCTCTTGAACTCTCAACTCCACCAATGGATTTCACATTTACCAAAAGAAACCTTTACTAGGTAGCACTTCACAGAGACTTCTTGATATTAAGGAGATAAACACATGACTTCCAGAATAAATGTCCTTATTTTTCACTGAAACATTTAACCATATATTTTAAAATATATCAACCCATTTAAACACTACTAAACTCTTAGACTTTAGAAGAAGGAGCCTCCTAGATAACAGTATCTTTTTTAGTAGAGTGCAGGTAAGGGACCAAAGGGAAGGAGGAGAGTAGAGAAGGGGGAAGATATAGGGAATGAAGTCAACCAAATTATGCTGTGTGCCTGTATGAGTATCTCACAATGCATTCCAATTTTATGTATAACTATAACAAACCAATTAAAAAAAAGATAAATAGAAGGAAGACCAACAGAGTAAAGGAAGGGGACCAGGGAGGGAGAGGGAAAGAGGAAGGACTGGGAATTGAAACAAAGTAAATTATGTTATATTCATTTATGAATGTCAAAATTAACTACTAGTGTTATGTATAACTATATTACCCTAATAAACATATTTTTTTAAAAAAAGAACTTATTTTCACTTCATCCAGAATGGAAAATACTACAAACAAAAATGCCAGATCAACAGAATGTCCAGGTCAACTACTATGAATAAACATTATTCAGCTTACTGCATATTTGCAGAGAACAGTTCTTCACTGGTGATATCAAGACTGCATTGCAAAATCTGGCTCCAGATTTGGGCCTTCAAGACCAATCGAGTAGGAACTTTATCAATCAAATCCATGTACTGAGCATAAGCACGAAGCCACAGATATGTGGCACAGTGGAGATATTCTTTAAAAACAAGACAAAAAAAACCCCTGAACATTAAGCCCCGTGGCACCCAAGCAGTCTTCAGGTGTGCTCTGCCCTTCCCCTGGGTGTGCACCTCTGGCTTCATTCCTTCCTGAGGTATCTCTTTATCTCTAGCTCATCTTTCAACAGTGCCTGTCAGTAAAATATCACAATTCCAGATTGGGAAAACAATTCTTACAGAGTTAGGGAATTGAAAAAAGTTTTTGGTCATGGAAATCCCCTCTACTTTAAACCAATATTTTATTTGTGTTTGGAAAATACCACTTTGTGGCTGTTTCCATTTTAATCTGCTTCAGCATTTCCTGTTTTAACTCAGAAACCAAACGGATTGCAAAGCAGGAGGGTTTAGGACCAATTCCAAATCAGTAAACCAAAACGTAACCATCAACTAACCAAGTTGTTGCCCATGAGAGATTTTATGCAAAATTTTAAAAGGTGTACATACATTGCATAAGGTAATCAAATTTAGAATTTGAGATATGACTTGTCTGAAAGATAACCAAAGAAAGATAACCAAAAAGTCATCATTGAATATACCACATGCTTGTAAATGAATAACAAATTCCCTAATAGCTACCCTGAGCTAGGGATAGAACACAAATTTTAAAAAAGAAAGCTACGAGCTCCAAACTATATCATTAAAATTGGTACCCAGAAACATGACCCATTGAACTGTTAACTTAAAAAATACATCAAATCAAATGACAGATCTTTGTCTGTAGGTCAGAAGACAGTGGATGAAAAAAATCTGATAAGTTTGTGGTCTTCTTAAGATAATCAAGAACTAAATCCTCAAATGATAAAAGAGTTTGCAAAAACTGTTTAAGAGAAGTAGAATGTCTCTGCAATACACCTTTTGCAATTCGTAATGACTGCACCTTATGATGAAGAATCACAATACCACCAATACTAGATCAAATATATTTCCTCAAAATGGATGTGTAAATAATTGTATTAAATTTTCCAGAAGGTGTACTGAACATCGCTATTAAACATGTTAAGCATGTCACATATTACCTATTTATAAATAACTTTCTCAAATAATATGTTCCCTTATTTTTTTAAATTCAGCCTTAATATTTCTTTTTTTCACTTTTAGAAAATAAAATTGAGAAAAATTAATCAGGAACAGAGGATTGGCAATATATAGGAGCCCATATAATGACTTGATGATAATACATCAATATCCCCCTTTTATATCCTGGTGTCCAAGGTAAGGAAAATAGAATCAACACTTCTCCACACAGCTTAAACAATTTACTGATGACCTAAAAACAAGATTTTTCAAAATTCTCACTTTGTCCCCAACATGCCAATCTTCCTTTTATAATTTAATATTTATTGAGTCATGCAAACTCATTTTGATGTGCACCCAATTAGAAAAGTAAGTAAACTACTAGAATCATCAGAGTATATTTTTTTTAAATCTAAGGAGAAAGTCTTTTCTTTTAATAATCCATAAAAGATCCATAGCCATCACAATTGAAAAATCAACTGAAAACATCAGAATACTCAAAGCAAACACATTTGAACATATCACAAATTACAGCAGATTAGGAAAATGTAAAAGATGAGGCCCGATTTGGCCAATGTACGTTTGTGGTGGGGTTCTACATCTCCGCCCATAGAAAAGGAAGGTGTCCAGGGATAGGTTTGAGGCATGGAAATGGGGAGAAAGAAAGTGATGGTAGGTAAATCACTTATGTGACTCCTTCCTGTCTGACTTTGTCTTGAACTAGTCTTCAGGACTTCAAGCTGTTCTGGACACTAGGAAGAGGACCACTGAAGATGCCTCCAACCACATCTCAAATCATGCCATCCAGCCTCCCAGATGCATGGCCTAATCTTTCCATTAAGCATAATAAAAATGCTATTCTACCTTTAACGTTAGTAAAGTTAATTAATTCATATTAATAAAAATGCCTTGGCAAACCCAGATGAGAACTCTTATATTGATGCAATCAACTACTTTTCTCCAGATAATTGCCACTTGGGCTGAGGAATTGAAAGCATGCCAGCCTAAAATGCTTTTAGAGACTTCAATCAACATTCTCTCTCAAAAATGAAGAAATAAAAAGCTGGAGGGCAGATCATGGACCTCAGACTCCATTCTTAACATCACCCAGCATCACATATTTCTATCACGAGCTCTTGTCCTGCAAATGTGACCCAAGTTTGGCCTCTGAATGAGTACAGGGAAGGGAAAGGACAGGGACTGTATTGTCCAGAAAACTGGAAACAAACTGTCTTATTAAATTACTTATATTTGTAACCAAGCTTAAAATAACAGACCTACCAGCCTTCCACCCTAAGATCTGAAGCTTATTTTCAGATAAAATAAAACAGCACTGTCATTTTTGCCTTATTTTTTTTAGGCACTTTACACATTTCCAAAGAAACAAACAAAAAAGGTATATTCCCACTCCTAACTGACTATAAAATTGTTCTAAAGCAAATACATACTTCTGAGGAAAAATAAAATTCCAAGAAGCAATATTTGAACAGTTGCTAGTAACTCAGAAGAATTCTGAGTTGTGCTTAAAAAAAAAAAGAAAGAAAGAAAAAGAAAAATTAATCATTTATTTATTTAGAAAATTTTGAGTCATTGAAATGTTAAAATACAGAAATACAACAGAAGTATAGAAAGGTGAAGATATTTGATGAGATTTTATCTTTTGCCCTCCTGAGCTTTAGTTTCTGTTGACACAATACTTCATGTACTACACTATGTGACCTCGTGATCTGAGTAATCTAATTTAATTGGATCATTCAGTTAAGCAGCATATAAAATATGCATAGCTTGACCAATTTGGTCATTTCATAAAATATAACTTTAATCTGTTTAAATGTCGTTAATCCATTACATCAGTCTAGCAAATATCTCTTATTACAAGCAAAAGAAAATCAAAGCCTCACACAGAAGTCTTTATAGCTCGTGTTGTAAGGGGGTACTTTGAATGGTGAAGAGTATGCTTGATGACAGCATTTTTACTCAAAAGCTAAATCTCCTTAGATAAGATCCAAGGAGATGAACCTGAAAACAGGTTTCACTTTATAAAAACATGATAAAAAAATAACTAAGAATTGTATTAGTAGATACTATGTAATAAAATATTTTACTGAGTCCCTTAATCCACAGAGTATGTTAATTGTCTCATAATAATTGCATATTTAATAGAACCAAAGATTTCAAATTGTGAAGAGGTTATTTGGCTCTTGTGTGGGAAAGTTCCATCAAGTTAGAGAATATAATCCCAAAATTATGCACTAACAACTTTTTAAAAACTTTTCTTTGGATTATAAAGAATATGCTTTCCTCATAAATAGCCTGTTAAAAGAGGATTTTCCCACTTTTACAATTCTGTGTGTAGGCACCTGCTACTAATCATGCAGCTGATTAGAAACTCTTCCCAGGATGGATCTGTGTCTCTGTATTTTGGGAGATCCAACCCTATGATTATTTGAGGTTTGGGGATAACTTTAAGCGACTTTAAACATTTCTCAATTCCATCTTTCTACATTCAATACTTGGGAGCCATCACTCTTAAGAAGTTACATGAACTTCTTTATTTGGGGCAATTACCTAACCTACCTATATTTCTGAGTTCTCCTTTGCAAATCAAAAATAATAATGAAATTATCTCCTACGGTTGGTGTGAAAATTGAACAGCAATACATATGTCAAGAACATATTAAGTCAATAACAATTAGCAGTGGAGAAAAGAAAAAAACCACAGTAAACAGTCACCCTATCATAACATCTTCCATTTTTATTCCTGGGTTATGCTTCACCTCACAGAATCTGTTGTGCTTGCAGGGTCTACTGAGACCAGTACCCCTAGGTTGACCGTGAGCAAAAGGTGTGATAACCTTACCTAGGGACACTCAATCCTTGCGTTTGGTTGCATCCACAGAAGAGGTTTTGCATCACTGTGATTGTAATCTTTGGATATATTGGACTCTGTGGTTTTAATGAGGAAAGAAGGTGAGTGAGACTTAATGAAGGAGTGACCATGGGAAACAAAAGCATGGGTTTTCACGTTGAGACACAGAATCTTTTTCAGTTCTGCCCAGCTGGAGTTCTTTTGGATAAAGAGACTTCTTCATAGGTCTAAGCTTCAATTTCCTCTCACATTCCCATATCCCCTGCCCTAGCGCAAGCCATTCACTACCCACCTGAATGGTTTCCTCACCTCCTTTGCAAGGTGCCTCGACTCCTCATGCACACTGCCACTGGAATAAGGTTGCAGAGAAAATGAAAGAAATCCAGTAAAATTTCAACCTCAGATCAACAACAAATAACTTTTTATTACAGAAGTGTCACATACCTAAACATTCTTTATTTGTCTGATATTCAAATTTAACTGAGCACCCTCTGTTTTTTTTTTTATTTTGTCTAAATCTGGCAACCATACACTGTAGTTACCCAAAGGAATCATAAATAGTGTATCTTTAAATCATCAAACAACATCCTATAAGTGCTCAGTTCCAGTTTTAATTCATCTACGTGTTCCCAAATCCTTTCATGAGGCCACTGTTCTCTGGCCCTTTGACAACATCCTCCACCTCTTCCTACCTTCCCTTTTTCCTATTTACATCCTGTGCCTTTGCCCAAGGTTTCACCTCATCCAGAAATCTCTCCCTAATTCATTTGTTTCTGGCTCATTTCAAGCTTATATAAGATCTATCTTTTTGTCTCCCTCACTCTCTCCCACTCAACAGTGCACCCGGCTGGACTAAGTGACTCTTCTTCATGCTTCTATGGTGCTGTGTGCATATATTCACACACACATAATATTAGTACTTTTTGTACTGTATTCGATTTATCTAATTAGCCAACAATCTTTTCCACAAAAATATACAGTAATACTCATATGTATGTGTGTGTATACACATATAAATATATACACATATATTTGTGGTGCTGAGGATTGAACCCAGGACCTTGTGCATGCAAGGCAAGCACTCTACCAACTTAGCTACATCCCCAGCCCTACTCCATTTTACCTGTAGGATGTACATTTCAAGACCCCCAGTAGAGGTCTGAAACCACTAATAGTACTAAACCCTATACCGTTGTGTATCACTTAACAGCAGGGATACTTTCAGAGAAATCTATCTTTACATGATTTCCTTCTTGTGTGTACATCATAAGAATGTACTTACATGAACTAAGATGACTATGATGTCACGAGGCAACATAATTATAGACAATCACTGTCATATATGTAGTCCATTATTGACTCAAAGTGACATAATGTGGCACATGTATTTTCCTACATATACATATCTGTGATAGAGTTTGATTTACAAGTTTGGAATAGAAACAGATGAACAATAACTAAGGGCAAAATAAAACAATTATGACAATAAACTATAATAAAAGTTATGTGAATGTGATCTCTATTTCCCTCTCTCTCTCTCTTCATTTCTCTCAGGATACTTTATTATCCTTTCACCTTTTTACTTAAAGAAAGCCCTTTGAGGCTTCTTTTTGGCATATCCAAATGGCCAGCATCACTCTTCTTGAGCTTTGAAGCCATGGAAGGATTCCTTGAATACAAGCAATGTGATGCTGTGACTGCTGATCTGATAACCTGATAATGGTTACTAAGAGACTAACGAGAAGGTAGTGTATACAGCATGTATACACTGAACAAAGGGATGACTCATGTTTTGAATGGATAGATTTGGAAACAGTTTTTTAACCTACTTCTCAATATAGCATGAATTATTTATTTCTGGAATTTTCCTTTCAATATTGTCAGAGCATGATTGATCACAGGTCATACATGGAAAGCCAAATTGCAGATAAGAAGGGGATACTCTAACATATTGCATAAAATTGTATAAAATAGGGAAATTGAGTATGGATGCTACAGTACAGATGAAGTGGTTTCTACACCCAACAAAGCCAAATTCAGAGTCACCAGAGCCTCTCCCCTTCTCTACTACATTTCTTTTTTCCTAGTGTACAAGGGACTTTGGAGACCCTACTCCTGGAAATTCACAGCAGTACACTTGAAGACTCATTGAACTGAATTTTATAAATAGCCACTATTGTTCATCTTTACAGAGTTATCAAAAAGGAGCACCGTGAGGATAATCCTTGTTGAATTTGAATTCATTATCAGTGGGAGACAGGGGTGACAAGGTAGGTTAGAGGCCTCATAGAAGAAGTCTTCAAGTTTTTTTCATTCACAAAATAGAATGAGCCCAAAGCAACAGATGTGGACAAACCTATGATGGAAAAGGTGGCGACCGCGTGATATTCCTGCATGTCCAAAGAAGAGAAAATGAGAGTCATGTCTGCCGGCATCTCATCCTTGGGCATCGTGTATGCACTATGAAAATTACCTCTGGATCCCAGTGTCAGTAGTGTTATGCTTTAGAAAAGTAAAATCTTCTGACCTTAAAAAGAGCCCTCTGTTGAATCTCATTCTAAGTAGCTGTCTTCTAAGAAGTCCATCATGAAACTCATTCATCATTCCTTGACACTTTGTAACTCAACTGATGTGTCTGTCTCTTCTGTGGAAATTACCATGAGAACATGGACACTTTGGGTAAGTCAGGAGGACTGATTATAGGTACATGTCTCCATTTCTTAATGAATTTAGTCAATGCACAATATTTTTCATATATCATCTGCCCTCTGAAAGCACCTCCCCCAGCCTTATTTATGATACAATTATAAATTCAGTGAAGCCATTCATCTACATTACTTCATCTGTCAGTGCTGCTGCCTATTCCTGTTGTCTTCTGGCAGATCCTCCTGTCACTAGACCAATTACCAACATCTATTGAGCTTTTTCTTCTGATCGAATGGACTCCTTGTTCCCATGCGATGACAGTCTTACAAGGCTACAGCCAAACTGGCCGTTAGCTTCTGACCTCTCTATAGACAACCTTATTAATGTAATTGCAAGGCTGGAAGTAGCAGAGACTAGGCCAATTACACCTGTCCCTGTCCCAATTCAGCTTGGGCTTAAGTTACTCAGATGAGGGGGAGAGTATGATCTGGCTATGCTGAACAACTTTTTCTCTATTCTTGTGAAATTTGGAGACAGACATTGTTAATTATGCTTGTCATTAGGACATAATGGCCCAGTATTTCTTTAAATGGCATCATTCTTTATCAAAAAAAAAAAAAAAAACCGAAACCTTATATTGATAGAGAAATTTACTGGGACATTTTAAAACAAAAACGTCTATAAAGTGTCGCTTTCATGAAATACAACAAAGCATAAACTGAAAACAACACATCTACTATCTTAATATTAATAATATATACAGATGCATGTGAATATTTAATAAGTCTTTTTAAATATTATATTGGTATATGCTTATATCTGTAAAATTATACATAGTTAATTCTATAAATGAATAGCTCTGGCATACATACATAATTATATTAAAGAATATATGTGCACATTATAGCTAAATGAATTCTTTTTTTAACTACATTGTATAAAACATTAGGAGGGGGGAAGCTTTTACATTCATTTTAAGATTAAATGTTGTTCTCATTGAGAATGCTAGTAACACCAATGTAAAATAATATGTGGCTATTAATTTGAATTGAAATTAACTTCATATATTCTTCTGAAATTTTTAGCTAGTTCTTAATAGAAGGCCTTTAGTTATTTCAAATCCTTTATTTCCAGAAGTTCTTCCCATCTCTTCAGAAATTATTCTTGAAAAGAAATTTGAGAGGCAAAGAGTCAGAGCTCTCAGTTGGCTCACCCTTCCTGAGTCCTGTACAGAATTCTCTGAGGATGCTCCGAGTTTGAAGCAATAGGAATCCTCGAGACCCTCATTCAACAGGATTCTTTGTCCTCATTACTTCTGCCATTAACAGTTTCCCTGCCAGTCTTTTCTCTATTGAAAGTAGCCACTTGGGTGACTCTAGAGAGAGCAAGACTAGCCTCTGTACACACCCTGCTGTCTTGGGTGGGAGACCTCAGTCTCCATTAGTCTCTCGCCCATCATCCTCATGAGACATTAATGGTAGGATCATTCTTCGGACTCCAGAAATCTTTCCAGAATGAGGTAAGTGCTCTTCCCAACAAAGAAAAAAGAGTGTGGTTTCACACTTTTAGCATAAAACATCTTCACTCAGGCGCACGTGGTTCCCCCTTGAAATTGATCATTGCTTTTACATTTCTGGAGGTCTGATCCCCGCACCAAGCCGGAGCTGAAGATGGAAGTGGGGAACTCTGCTCCAGTAACCCTGTTACTGTAAATAAAGCTGTTTCCTCTCTCTTGGCCACTTTCCTGACCTGGGAGAGATAATCACACCACAAAGAGGGTCATTGTGAAATTCTGTGAAGTAAGCATCTTCAAGTCTTAGCTTGGTGCCTTGCCTATAATGGGATTTTATACACGTCAGGATTCTACAGGGTTTGGAGTCAAATAGACGGAACCCAATTCCTGACTCCATATTTACAACCTGGAGGAACTTTGCTTCAGTCACCCAACACCCATGAGTCTGAGTATTAAATGACGTTATGTCCATGAATCACTCCCTTGACCGCTTTCAATATTCTCATTAAACTTTGAACTTTTCTTTCTCTTCTTTTAATTCTTTCCATGGATAATCAAGTTTTAAACCTATACATGGTATGTCTTAGTCAGCTTTTTCACCACTGTGATCCAAAGACCTACGAAAACTATTTTAGAGGAGGAAAAGTGTATTTGGAGGCTTCTGTTTTTTTGTTTTTTTGTTTTGTTTTGTTTTGTTTTGTTTCAAAATTCAAGACCTCCAACTTTGCAATGCCTTCACCTAGTGAAGGACAAACCTTTCCTATATCTGAAATAATCCCCACTCACAAGGTCTTCATTGATGAATCAATGAGTCAATCAGTCACTGGGGTCAATATACTTGGTAGTGGTTTCTATGGCTGATGAAGACTTTGATGGAACCCAGTGACATTGTAATGATGACAGAGGCTTCCCTCTCTGTGCTTACTCTCAGATTCTTCCAAAATAAACTATAAAGATCACTGAGGAACAAGTCACTTCAGAAAGCCTAGGGCCTTCCACACCCTACAAATTTGTTCAGTCCTTCCTTATTAAAGTCTTTAGCATGATTATCTTGAATTCATGAAAACATCTTAGATTCCAGACAAAGAGCAATCCAAGACATCATCGCCTTGTGATGGTACCATTTGGCAACAAACTGGAGCAGCAACAGAACTGCCTAGGAACTATTATGATTGCTGCACATATATGGCCACAGTTCTCAGCTGGAGTGTGGCCCAGAATCACCTCTGGCCCTAGTTCATTGAACCCCATGGGAGGTTCTCATCCAGCAGGTCTGGGGCAGGACCTGGGGACATGCATTTCCAACAAGTTCCCAGATGATGCTGGTGCTGTGGCCCAGGAACTTCTCTTTGAGAACTGCTGATGTAGAATATAAGAGCATTCGTTAAACTCCCTCATGGTTCTGATTTTCACCTGACTCTCTCCACTCTCTTGGTGATTCAAACCATACAGAAGGCCATAAACCCCGTTGATACGGAAGAGGCAACTCCTTGGAAACCCCTTGTTCCTGCTTTAAATGGCATTAAGTGTTGCCCAAATCCTGGGGACACCGAAAAAAAGAATATCAGGGAGAGGACAAAAAAAAAATTATGAAGTATGCCCCCAATTTGATTCTCCCCAGAAAAGACCTCGTGGATATCAAAATCTACCCAGATTCAAACTTATTTTTATTTACCCAGATTAAAATAAATACCAAAGATAAGAGGAGAGAGAAAGACAATTTTTTAACCCAATAAAGTGCACTATCTTTTTCTCTTTCTATCTCTTAGATGAACCACGTGGGCTTTCCCACTCAGAGCTTTCATCTGTCCTCATCTGGGTTGTCTATAATTCGATTGCAAGCCCCTTTGGGCAGTAGTGTGGGGCTGTAATCAGATTTTGTAGAGTGCCTGGCACAGTCTCTTACCAATAAAGAGGGTTCTCAATAAATACTTATTGATGATGTTTATCTATAATTCCTCAGGAAGCTTAGGCCATTAAGGAGGCCTCTCTGCTTAGTTAAATGGTAGTAGAATTGATAAACTCTTGTGCGGTAAAAAGCAAGTCTGTTATATTTCTTTAAACTACCCACTATCAGATGTTCAAAATGGCACTGTGTCCTTTAGTACCCTAGGGGCATTAAAAGTTTAATGCCTTACTTTGTGCCAAACTTGTAAAAATGACCTGAGAGCTGGAAAAATCACACTACCACAAACCAAGGTCTTTAAAGTGAATCTCCTGGTTATTCCTTTAAGCAGGGCTTCAGCTTTTACTATTAGAGGTTTTCTCTTCACCTATCCAATTTTCCAATAAGTAAATTGATCTATAAAATAAATATTATTGTAGTCATTGGCAAGTATTATCAACTGCCAGATGACTCTCCTTTGTTAAAAATCAAGGAACTGACATAACTTGAAATGTGATCTGGGTTTGGCTGATAGAGTCTCTTCCAACTACAAAACATTTCTAACCTTTAAGTACAAGCCTGACACATTTGGAGATGTAATTGGGGGTTACTTTTTCTATATTTGTTAAAAAAAAAAGTTGAACTACTCCTGAAATGTCTCTAAAAACACGTCTAATAAAAAACACACATATAGCAGGTGATTTGTAACTTATAGGGAAAAGTGAGACAAGAAATGAAATTCTAGGGCAAAGAAAACCCTGGGGAGATGTTTTCCTCCCCCTAGTCATGTTCAGATATAAGCAGAAGGCTACGTCCATGTGGTACAGCCAGAAAATAGACTGATCACATTGAATAATGCATACTTGAATGGTAGGTAAGCCAGTCAATGAGAATATTTGGCTGTCCTGATAACTCATTTTGCAAAAATTCCAGTGAGCCCCAGATTTCGTGTGCCTTTCCCCTACTTTCCAGTGTGAACACAGAGTTAAAGAAATATGTTGTGTAAGAGGTAAAAGGGTGAGAGAAAGAAATGGGACACAGAACAAGCAGTTCAATAGAAAGCAGTGAGGTTGCCCAATTCGAGCTTGTCCATTCCAAGCACTGCTTGGAGAAGACACAGTCCATTGTTTCTTGCAGCTGATTCCTGTGGAATTCTTTTCTTGGCTTCTGAGACTCATTCACCTTGTGACCTTCAATATTTCAGTTACTGCCTCATTCCTTGGCCTTTATGTTTTGCTCTCCTCTTCATCCAGGGAGATTCTGTTGATTGCAAAATGGATAGAAAATAGAATAGAGTTGTGTGGCCAAAGGACAAAGACGCTACACCTGGGTCTCTCCCACAAGAGCTGAGGTGAAAATGCCCATTGCCTTTCATCTATGTACCAACAGAAAGGCTGCCTGCCCACAGTGTGGGGCATAGTTTTTAGGCTAATTTCTCTTCTTTTCGATCCATCCTCTTACATGAGCAGTATACTAACATGGGAATTAGAGAGTCAAAAGTCCATCTCATGACTTACATGGGATTGGAATTTTGGCTTTCAGACATTGCCTCCAGTTTCTTGGAATTGGAATTTAACACCCTCAAAGATGAGCTGCACTCTTGTTGGGTGACTTTGTATCATGTGAAGAAATAATTGAAACATGAGAATTTGTGTGTGTGTGTGTGTGTGTGTATGAGGGACAGAGAGAGAGAGGATGACCCAAGAAAATTATGTAGGAAATGATGTTTAGGGAATGATATAAAATAGGTCCCATGAAAGCCAAAAAAAGTTGATTTAATAGAAATAAAGAGGAGGGTAGCAATAGGAAAGGGAGGTTGGATAATAGGCATTAAAATAGTTTAGAGGAATAAGTCATCCAGCTCGGAAGCATAGTAGGGTGGCTATAATTTATAGCAATATATTCCATATTTTATAAAGAACTGGAAAAGAGAAATCCAAAGTTTCCCAACACAAATAAATGATAAATATTTAAAGAAATGAAAACTCTAATTACACTGATTTGATAATTACACATTGTATACAAGTATAAAATTATCATACTGTACTTCAAAATATGTACAATTATTATATATCTATTAATAATAAAAATTAAATTTTTGAAAGGAAAAAAGAAGTGATAACAGCAGACTGAGAAGTATGTATATTGTATTGTAATAGCAGATGTCCAAAATACAGGAAATTGAAAGGTTTTATGAGTTTCAAGAAAGCAGGGATCTATCTAGTTATGTAGTCATTTAAAAAAAAATTCTAGAAAATAGTGTAAATTCAACTCTTCAAGTAATCTTCATGTTGCTAATATAGTAGCATTTTTCTTAAAAAAAAAAAAGAGGAAAGAAAGAAAAAAGAAATCATAGTTCCCCTGAAAAAAAACTGATCTGGATTCAGAAACACCCTTCCCACTTCTCTCAGGTAGCCCAGCTCAATAGAAAGAATAGTGGTGGGAGCCAGGAGATCCGGATGCTAATCATGGCCATTGCCTGATTCTATTTCCTTCACCAAATTTCTCATGTCTCTGGTTCTCAATGATCACTCCTATAAAACAAGCAATTTGGCAAAGAGGACTACTAAGACCTCTTCTAAATCTAATAGTTCAGGAAAGCAACATGTTCTGACAATACCCAAGAGTAAATATTCTGGTCAAAAGACCTGTCTCAAAACCCAGCAGCCCTGTTCACTAGTTGTATAAACTTGATCATGGATAAGTCTGTCACACCCAATTTTCTCCTCTAGAAAATGGAAGTAATTGATAGCATCTACCACATAGGATTATTATAGGAATTAATTAAGGTAATGCATCTTCGCTATTAGCATAAGATTATTTGAGGACCCTTGGGGCAGATATATGAGAGAATATTGGCATTTGGGAGCCATATGGAGACTGTGTGATCAGACTGCCTGAGTTGGCATGTCATCTAACCCATGAGATAGCTATACAATGCCTGACATAAAGTTGACAATCTCTATTACCTCTCATTGTTCTTGTAATAGTTTAGATATTAGGTGTCTCCCAAAAGCTCATGTGTGAGACAAAGTAAGAAGGTTTAGAGAAGAAATGATTGGCTTATAAGAACCTTAACCCAGTCAGTGAATTAATCCCCTGACAGGATTAATTGAGTGAAAACTGAAGACAAATAGGGTGTTGCTGGAGGAGTGGGTCCCTGGAGGCATAGCCTTGGGATATATATTTTGTATCTGGAAAATGTGGAGTCTCTCTCTCTCTGCTCTCTGATCATCAAGTGAGCTGTCCCTCTACCACTCTCTTCTCCTGTGATGTTCTGACTCACCTCAAGCCCTGAGGAATGGAGCTGGCCTTCTATGGAGTTACACATCAGAAACTGTGAGCCCTGAAATAAACTTTTCCTCCCCTAAAATTGTTCTTGTCAAGTCTTTTCAATCACAGAAGCCAGAAAGCTGACTAAAACAATTATCTTATGGTTAAAGGTACAGTTACTTTTGTGGGAGGGAGAACAGAGTTACAGATGACTTTTATTTTCATCCTCATACTTTCCTGTATATTCCAAAATTTCTACCAGTAGAAATCACTTTTAAAACAGACAAAAACCTTTTGCTTTCTGTTTTAAATATCATAAACAACTATATCAGTGTCTGACCATCAGTGAAAGCATAAACTGCTGTCTCATTGAAAATGATCATGGCCTTGTTCAAAGTAAAAGATACTTGGTCCTTATACCAAGTCAAGAGAGCAAGTTTGGCTTTATGAATTAATGCAGTCAGATTCACCCATCTGGTTTTTATGAACTATCCTGAAGCCTCTCGAATTCAATCTATGTTTTCTCCCCAGCAAACTGAAATTTGTCCCTGGAGCCTAATTCTCAAGGAGTAAGAACTTTTTACCTATAGAATGATAAACGGCTTTGCCGGAATCCAAATTCCCTATAGAGAATCCAAAAAATTCTTAGTTTACTTAGGGACACAAAAAGACACTAAGCACAGATGCAGTGGCCTGCAAAGACAGGGAATGTCCTGAGGTGAAGAGCAACTAACTCTACTGTCACAAGTTCAAGCTCATCTTCTGCTAAAGAGTGAGGAACAGGGCTTAAATAATGCCTTTCATCACTCCAGATTATGAACTACAATGAAGGATCCTTAGACAAGAAGAGGGAGAATTCTAGGAAGAATGCCAGTACAAGAAAGTTTCCAAGGGAGTGAAGCAAGGATGCCAATCTGTGGGCGTGCTGGAGGGTTGGAACACAGCAAAAAGAAACAAGAAAATGTTTTCTTATTTGGAAGGACACTTTCAATTAAAATATTCATATTAACTTATATCATGCAGTTTTACAATTTATAGAACAATTTACATATATCAATGCTCCCTCCCTCCAGCAAAGTATTCCTTAGAGCAAAGGAAATTCAGCACATGTGCCAGGAACACACAGGAAGAGAGGGATAAATAGGCATCGCCTACATGAGATGCCAGAAAGGTTGTTATGGTTTGAATATGAAATGTCCCTCAGAGACTCATGCGTTGAAGGCTGATCCCCAGTGCAGTAATGTTCAGAAGTGGGGATTTGGGGAAGTGATTGGATCATGAGGGTTCTGATCTCTTCCGTGGATTAATCCATGGATAGCTGAATGGACTGAAGGCAGGTGGGTTGTTGCTTGAGGAAATAGATCACTGGGGGCATGCCCTTGGGGACTATACCTTGTCTCTGCAACCCCCCTCTCTCCTCCTGCTTGTTGGCTGCCATGAGCTCAGAAGCTTTCCTGCATCATTTCCTTCTGCCATGGTGTCTGGCCTCACCTGCTGACCATGGACTAAAACCTCCAAAACCATGCGTCAAAGTACATCCTTCCTCCTCTAAGTCGTTTTTCTCTGGTCTTTGTCATAGTGATGAAAAGCTAACACAAAAGTTAAAATTTCTTTAAAAGTTGGGATTTTATCTTGAGATGATATTGATTTCTCATTCTCCATAATAAAAGAATGGAAACCAATCCTGGTTTTCTGATTTTCTGTCCAATATTCTTTCTAATTAATTGATCCTGTCACTTCTTATGGATCACTTTGGCATTCTAAAGGCATACCACACATTGCTCCATTGAACACTCAGTTCCACAGGGGTTAGCAATTATGAAAAAGGGTTTGGTATTCCAGGCTGGAAAAAAAAAAAATCTACCTACACTCTACCTAGTGCAGAGGGAGATGAATATATATAGTTCTGATGAAGCAAATTGGGAGGTATGCCATCTTTCTGAAGCACGCATGCAAGTCACAACTAACAACCTGCCAGAAATAATCAATGATCACTTCCCACTTCTGCTGATTCATGTCGGAACAAATGATATAGTCATGAAATATCTACAGCATATCTCCAGAGACTTTGATGTTTGGGTCAAGAAACAGAGACCTAAGGGCATGGGTAGTATCTGAGTTTCTTGTTACTCAGAAAGCCTGATAGCAGAAAAGATGGATTTTTTAATAATTAGTCAAGCTTACAGTAGAGTAGTAATCAACATTTCATTTGCTAAATTAACTTATATTTGAAGGGGGGAAAAAAAGGAGTCCAGTATATATAGTTTGAGGGTCTTTTCCAAAGGTAAAATTATGAGTTAATAGCAAGCATACTGTCTAGCAAAAGGGATTCATTTTACAATGAACAGGTGGGAAATGCCTTGCCAGTGACTCTCAGAGAGCATTAAAGTGAATTTGAGGTGAATAACAGCAAGAAATGCAGGTTTCAAACAAAATTAAAAACAGGTTCTATGACAATGTGGTTGATATGGGTAAAGGGCAGCCAAGCCGAAGAACCGTGTCTGAACAGGTGATGATGGTAGGGAATTTGTCAGGAAAGGTGCGTGGACATCCTGTACAATATGGGAAGCAAATTTTCACCACCTACAAACCTGCTAACACCAGACTTCTATTCATGTAAGATTCATGTGTTCAAAAGGGGAATTTAATGTTGCTATCTGTCTAAAGGGAAAAGATCAACTAGAAAGGAAAGTATGATCGGATGTGCATGATGAAGGTGTAGTCACAGAGATCTCCCGTCTTGAAAGTGAAAGGCCACTGAGATGAGGATTAAAATTCATGGAAACATTGTTATGGTGGCAGAGTAATACAGGCAACCTAGATTCATGAAGGCCATGTCTCATACTTTCTTTCACTTATGTTAAATTATGAGACACTTGAAACATATGTGAGTGAATTAAAAACAGGAAACTTTTTTCACCCAACATCTTGTCATGCTTGCTTTGGCTTTCTTATTTTTATTTTTTCATTTTTTTTCTTCTTTTTCTCTCTCTCTTTTTTTTTCAATAAAGAAGGTTACAGCAGAAGACTCCTACTCAAAACCTATGCATTTTCCTCTGTTCTTAGGTAGACATAAACATAACAGTGGATTATCTCATTCTTTTGATTTTTAGGAAGTAAAATGTATTCATAAGTAGCAAAGGAAATGGTTTACTAATTAAATTTACCCACATATCCAACTTAAAATTTTATAAGCACATTCTTATCATACACATTCTTCTCCAAGACTTGTTTTTTTCCCTTGAAATCATGTTTTCAACATTCACCTACAATAACTCATGTAGATTTAGTAGATTTGTTTGTCACATCATGTAACATTGCAAAACAAAACTTCTACCACTGATGGATAATCAGATGTTTAGAAATTTTTTTTACTATTGCTAATAATTCTGAAAAATACATGATTTTTTATTTTCTTCTGCACATTTCCAATAACCTCTCTTTGAGAAACTAGTAGTAGAATTTAAGGATAT
>NW_026000048.1:8328941-8352741 GCF_001458135.2 Marmota marmota marmota | reverse complement strand
ATATATATATATATATATATATATATATATATATATATATATATATACACATATGAATATATATATATATATATTCATCTTCCACTTAGCTAGTGGAATTAGTTCAGAATTGTTCTCCAGAATGTTTCTGCTGATGTCCAGCCCCTTCCAATATGACAAGAAAGCCTGTTTCACTACCTACACACTTGCTATCACCAGACTTCCATTCAGCATGGTCTCACCTTCTTTCATTCTAAATTTTTCTGGTTGGTGTAGAGGTCAAGGACTTTTTCATGTGCTTTTTGGTTATTCATTTCCCTCTTCCTTAGACTGTGCTTGTATCTTTAAGTTCATAGCATGAAGAATGAGTCAAAGGTTTCAGATTTGCTTTTCAATTCTTATTTAGGAAATTGTTCCCTTATCTAATGTCATAAATATATTCTTATCCAAGTTTTCTAAAAGCTTCTTTGTTTTTCATATTTAGGTCCTCTGATTTTCCTTTTATGGGACAGCTGCTTGTTCTAGAACTGGTTATTGAATTGTCTCCTTGTCCCTCACTGATTCGTAATGGTTTTCAGGTCAGATACCAAATACTCATTCATTTACATATATGTCAATATAAACTGTTACCAGCTTCTCTCTTTTTCTTACATTGATCTATTTGTCTATTCATTATTTTAACCTTCTGAAATTAATCATTGCTGTACCTTCTATCTTATGATATTGTTATTATTATTATTAGTTTCCTCATCATTGCTTGTTTAAATTTATCCAAATAAATATCAATGTCTGTGGCCAAAATGATTCACTGCATGCATTCTAGTCCACAAGTATCATCTGCTTTACATTTCTTCCTAAAATCATTATAGTAGATCTTTCAGGTGGCTTTTGAGTACTCTTTCAGTCTGGAAAATTCTTTATTCTTCTTCAGTCTTGAATGATAGAATGACTGGATGTAGAATTTTCAACTGACAGTGATTTTCCCTCCACTGAAATATGTTATTCTGACGTTTTATCGGCCATTGCTTTGGCGATGTCTCCTGTCAGGCTGATTTGTTCCTTTTTCAGCTACTCCTTTTCCTTCACTGGCTTAGGATCTATTTTTGGTGTTCTGCAGCTTACCTATTAGATGGCTAAGGGGATTTGAGATATCTTTCTGGGACTTGATGCTTTTCTTCCTTCTGAAGTTTTGTACTCCTCATCTCTTTTGAAAATTTAGCAGCCATTATTTTCCTTCCTATTTCTTCTTTCTTTCTCAGTTCTTTCCTTTGACATTTCTTTTCCTATTGACTTAGGTGAGACTTTTTTCCTGTTCTCATGTATCTGAAACTTCTTCAGATTTTCAAATTCTCCCTCTCTCTGAGGGCTTCATTCTGGGTTGTTTGTTCATATCTCTCTTCTAGTTATTTTCTTTCTTCAACTGCATCTAAGCCGCTATTTATTTTGTCTATTTGGTTTGAACTTATCTGATTATTGTCCATGGCAAAAGTTCTATTCGGTTCTTATTCCAATCTGTTTATTTTCCTAGTGACTCGTTCTTCCCATGTTCTTTTTTATCTCTCTCCCATCACTTTATATATATGTATAGATATATTTTTTTTAATTTGAACTCTATGTACATAAAATTGAATTAACCATATGTCTCATATAATAACAATAGCAGCTGTCACCTGTTGAAAAGCAGACTCTGAGACAGAGCTTGGACTACTGGGACTGTATTAGGAATTGTCCTTGGGTTCAACATCTGTGGAAGGAAAGAGAAAAAAAAAAAGCAAGACTGAGCAGAGAGAGAAGCTGAGCTGTGCCAAGTTCCTTAAGAAGCAAGGATAAGATGCTCCTTTGGAGGAGTCTTCAGCAGGGACAAGAGGTCAGGCCTCTGTCATCTCACCCATAAAGGGGGAGTAGCTTTGGGTGAGGCAGCTGTGTCAGATAGGGAATTCTCAAAAGGGACTGACCGCCAAGAGTCCTCTGCTTTCAGCACTTCTAGGAGCTGGAGGAGTAGCTCCTTCCATCCTGAAGACACTCTAGGCAGCGCATTATAGGAGCCTCTACAAAAGATCAATTATATGCCCAGCACACTATATTTTCTCAACACTCCTATGAGCTAGGTACTATATAGTAAATAGTAATTAAGAAATGAGGAAACTGAGACAGAGAGTGATTAAGTAACTTGCCTAACCAGAGTGGCCCAGATGAGGAGGTGGCAGCTCTGGGATTTCAGTAGAGGCCATTTGGCTCAGTTTGTACCTCCCTGCTATGTTATAGGGACATATCCTCAGGTCACAGCCTGCTGGCATCATCAGCCCTTACAGGACCCTATTATGACTTTATTTTATTTATCTCTTATCCCAATTCCCATTCCTACTCCCTTTTTCTACATATGAATTCTATTTTTCTAGAGAAGTCTTTTTTAACTCAACACTCTAAAAAGTCCTTTCCATGTTAACAAATATGCATCTACTTCATGGCTTCAAACGGCCTCATACTTCGTGTCTTAATAACATGTTTACTTTATAATCTCCTCCAGATTTGATTTTGCTAAGTTTTGGAGATAAAGGATAATATTGTCATTTGTTGAAATATGCAGGCTTGTGATTCTTTCGATTGTTCTTTGTGTCTTTTTTTCAGTGTATGATTGTGAGCTCATCTTTAGTATGATATATTTATTTTTCCATTTTTTGATGGTAATTTCAAACTACCCAGGTTGAGAGAAGACCCTCTGGAATTACTTTGGGTCTTCCAAAGAGCCCCCAAATATTAATGTCTCTGGACTAATTTAATTTCTTAGTAAGAAATTTTGATTCCAACCCTACTTAAGAAACAAGACTAGGATTCTGATTTCTTATAAGAAAATTTGGCAAGATCTTACCTGCTGGTGCGGGCAGTTAGCTCAGCCCCTTGGCTAAAATTGAAAGCGACCCATTGACCCCCAGGTTGTTCACCTACTTTAAAAGTGCTTGCAGCCCCAATATCTGGCACTAGGGAATCGCTGTCTTTCCCGAAGGTGAAGGTGACATCTTAAAAGTGTTTTGCTATATTTTATCAGCACCTCTACATTGTTATTGAAATATTTATCTATTACTTTAGACTGTCATTTTGCCAAGAGCAAAGCCTCCTATTCTGAATCATGAATTCTTATTGCATGGACAAAATATGGTGGAAATGGAAGTGCTCACTGACCTGCAGACCCAATAGACTTTTGATTTCAACAGATCCACTGAGCAATATTTCATATGCCATAAAACTCACCCTTAATGATTATGATTTAGTGGGTTTAGCATAATTCACATACTTGTAGAATCATTACCACAGTCATTTTCAGAACACCTTTATCACCACACACACACAAATAAAAACCGTACCCACTACCATTCATTCCCCCTCCTCCTTCTTCACCCAAACTAAAGTAACCACTAATCTACTTTGATTTGCCTAATCTGATTGCTTCATATAAATGGAATTGTGCAATATGTGGCCTTTTATGACTACTTCATTCGCTTGTTCACAAGGTTCATCTTTTTGTGGCATATATCAGCACTTTGTTCCTTTTTACTATTGAATAACATTCATAAGATTCCATTGTACAGATGAATTACATTTTGTTATCCAATGTTAATGGACATTTTTTAAGTATTATGAGTAACGCTGCTCTAAACGTTTGTTGACAAGATTTTGTGTGAATACATGTTTTCATTTCTCTTGGGGATATATATATATATATATATATATATATATATCTTATATTCTTATGTGTATATATATATATATATATATATACACACATAAGAATGGAATTTCTGAATCATATGTTAATTCTACATTTAACTTTTAGAGGAATAGACAAACTAATATCCAAAATGATGAAATCATTTTATAATGATGCAATGTATGGAGGTTCCGGGCCTTTCTCTTTATGCTAAAAGGCAGTTCATCCTATAAAGCCTTGGCTTATGGTTTATTAAGTGCTCTGACATATGCACTCCTACTGGACCAGATGTTCTCTTTGAATGTTCTGCAAACACTTCAATTCACCAACTTTTAAATAGGAATCTCCCCCTTCCTAAACATTTTTTCTTTCTCTTTTTTCTTCCTCTTTTTTTTAAATTTATCTTTTCTATTTTTTTCTAAAAATTTTCTTCTTTCGTACTTACTATCTTGCTCATGATAGAAATCTGGGGATCAGTCTTGATGCCCCAGTCTCACTCATCCTCCTGCTTTAAAAAAAAAATGTTTTTTAGTTGTAGATGGAAATAATACATTTATTTATTTATCTTTATGTGGTGCTGAGGATGGAACCCAGGGCCTCACATGTACTAGGTGAGTGCTCTACCACTGAGCCACAACCCCAGCCCTCATCCTCCCACTTTTTACTGGTCATCTTTTAAATAGGTCTTTAATTGTCTCTCTTTTTGTCACTTTGAAAAGCTCCTTTTAGCACCAAGACCAAAGGAAGAAATCCTCTGTTTTGATCTGTTGAAGATTTTCAAGAAGATGGCATTGTGTCAGGTTGTCGGGTAGAATGCATATCTTCACAAAACAGAACTATGTTGCTTAGAGAATTAATTTTTTTTTAAAGTTGTCTTTGTGATTATGTGCCTATTGAACAAGTGACATTTGGAAAATATGAAGTAGTTTTACCAAAAAAAAAAAAAGTTATTTTTTTCCTTTCCAGCTACAAGAATACAAATGATGTTTTGACTGTATGATGGGCAGTGGGGTTTAATACTTACTCTAAGATTGTTAACCTGGAACTTTGATCCACAAGATCAAATGATTTGGTATAGGACAATGTTGTCCAAAAGGAATATAATGCAAGTCACATGTGTGATTTTAATTTTTTTATTACCACATTTAAATAGAAAAAAAATAACTGACCTTTGTTTTCATAATATTTTAAAGACAGTATTTCTAAACTATTATCATTTCAATATACAAAAATTACTAAGCTTTCATATGAAGTCTATGAAATCTCATGCATAATTTATACTTAAACACATGTCATTTTGAACAAGCCACATTTCAAGTGCTCAACAGTCATGTGGGACAAGTGGCTACCTTCTAAGTAGCATCAACAAAAATTATTCTCAAAGGCAAGATTGATAGTGTACCTAATTGTAGATAGTTTCCACTGCCAAGAGATGGCCAACCATGAAGCAATAACTCAGCAACTTCAACAACCAACCAAATTGGAAAAAAAAAATCTAATCTCTCAGTTTAGTTTTAGTAAGAAGGTTCAATCTTCCACACTAGCCAAAATACTTGGCTGAAAGGATAGCTACAGAAATCACTCATTCCATCCTTTTCTTCCCTCTCAAGCAAGCAAATAACAACAAGAACCTCTCCCAGTTGTCTTGCAATCATGGCCTGGGTACCTCTGCAGCGTCATAGAGATACTTGTCAACAACTTGAATGATAGCCATATGGGAGCAGTGGGAAAGAGTGAGGTGTGATTCATCAAGCCCAGTGCCCACGGGCAGAGATGAAAACTTCATGATAGGAGCTAACACAGAGATCACAACTGGGAGGCGGATTGGATTTACTGTAGTTAGTCTGTTTTGCTTTCCACCTTTCCCTCTCCAACACAAGCATTGCTCCTAAAATACACCAAACTCTGCAATACAATATTCTGTGGACGGAAAAATACTTCCTGATTTCATGCTCAGCAGCCCTAAGATTGATAGACCTGTAATTTTATCCAAAGTCAAGCAACCACAAATGTTCTTCTTTTTCATATATAAATATTTAATCCCTGTTAGGAACATGCTATGCTGTGAGTCAACGGAAAAATACCATACCATCGCAGGTTCCACAGGTGAATTACAAATTGCTAAAATGCAAGACCGAAACAACCTGGTTCACTAACTCATGGATATAAGAAGAAAAAAAAAAGGTGTTCTGTACTCTGAACAAGGAGATAATGGGGCGCTTAGGAATAGAGGTGTTTGGAGGTTGTGATAAGACATAAATTTGGAATGTGGTTCAATGTTCATATAAGTAGGTGGTTTTATATGACTTGAATTAATGTGTTGAACAAGAAATTTGTCTTCACTCATCTCTTTAAATGTAAAACAAAGACAAGGGAGTGACATATAAGGAGAAACGTATTGGAAGAGAAATCTGGGAATTAAGGAAATTGTCTGTAGTCGTGTTTAAATCTAATAAAATGTTCCATGGAACTGGGTGGGCTTGCTCTTGTTCCTAGTGTTCATAATGTTTGAGATCTATGGCCCATTAGCTGCTTGTCTAATACCAGTTTCTTGGAGTGGCAATACATCTATTTGTTGCCTATTTTGATGAAATGAGAAAAATTTTTTAGATATTAAAACATGATCATAATACTCCCATACATTCTTGAAAAATAACACAATATATAATGTTTTAATAAGATTTTAGGTGTCTTTAATTATGCCTGAGACTGGCTTTAACATAGGGTCATCTTACCCATGGATGGGCAGAGCAGAATTTCCACAAAGCTCTCAAGTTGAAAATTATATTGTTCTTGAAAATACCTTCTTCAACATGCCGCAAATTTCTATTACTAGGGCCACTCCTTCTAAGACACAATTTCCAAAGAAGCCCTAGTTAAATGCAAATAGTATCATAAAGATATAAAATCTATTTTAGATTTCATAGCAGCATGAAATATTTAGCAGCTTTTTTTTTGAAAGTCCTTAGTTATAAGGCATAGAATCCTGAGGAAACTGAATACAGGACAGTTATATTTCTTAGATTAGGTGAAGAGATCCAGGAAAATATGGTATCAGCATGAGGCTCTCAAAAAATAAATAGATAAATAATAAATAAAAGAGGTAAATTAAAAAAAAAAGATATGGCCCCTTTATAATTATCCCAGCAAAGTGTTAAGAACTCAGACCCAATAAGACTAAACAACAACAACAACAAAAAATAACTGTGGATAGAGGCATCCCATTTTTGTATTTCTTAATTTTTATTCAACAGATATTGTAAGAATAGACCTAGCAAATGTGTTTTGAATGTTTATCTGGCTCAGTTCTAAGTAAACATTTTGCTTCTTTGATTCCATTGAATGTTCATATAATTTTCATATAATTCTATGCAAAAGTAGTCTCATTGTTTCTATTTTAAAGGTGAGGGAAAAAAAGTACTTGATTTTGCTATAAACTAAATTCTGTCGGTTATCCTGGGTCTTAAGGTGAAACTTAGTACACTCTCAGGTAGTTAATAATAATGAAAACATTTTAAGGGATCATTAAGATCCCCCATCTCTTTTCAACGCCCATCTGGAATTTGATCCCTTTACAAAAGAGCCACTGACCTGCCCTTTTGACCACAGCATTATTTTTAAAATAAAGAATCTTTGTCTCAAAAGTCCTCATAGCATAGGAAAGGGGAGGGGATATTTTTATGTGCTGTGTCTTCCAGCTATCTAGGGTCTCTTTCCCCATCCTTAAAAAAAAAAAAAAATCTGGAATCAGGATGCCTTTAAAAATGGATACTTTAGAATGGGGTGTGAGAGTTAATTAAAACTAAGTACCCTGCCCTTGGTCCATGTGGATGATCACAAAAGCTAACTTGGAGATAGATGGCCCCTAAGGCTCAAGGGGTGGGCTGCTGGGGAGGGGGGAGGTGATATTGCAGTTCCTTCTAAAACAAGAGTTCTCCTGAAGAAGAACCTTAACTTAAAAATTTTGTTTCCTATAGAAAAACAACTCTGAGTCCCGTGGAAAAAAAAAATACTACTATTGCAAGGCCATGCTAATTTTTTACAGTGTTGGACCATTACTTCAATAGTTCTTAATCTTTTCAGTATCACGCTTCATAAAGGAGCTCAATCTAAGAAAAATATCCTCAGAGAAATGTACATAGGCACCCACAAATTCTCATCCAATATGGGAATTCTATAGCCCCCGGGAAGCCTCTGCATGCTGTGCTCTCCGTAAGAGATTGTACACGGGGATTCAGAACAATCAAGTTCAAGCCAAAAGCAGAGGAATGCTACATGACAGGGTTGGGGTGGGTTTTGTACTTTGAAACATGTAAATTTGAGGAAGACAAGCAATCCTAGCTCATCCTTGGATGTTGGATTATATCATGAGAAACATTTTCTTTAACAGCTTTCTAGAACAATAGAGAGGAATTATCTTTCAAGCACTTCACCACTAGCCTCATCTTTATTTTACAATGATGTGTCCTTTTTTCAGTGAGTCTCTCTCTCCTAGGAATATATACAAGAGAATGAATCATGTTCACCTGTAATAGAAGGGGCAAGGGATGTGGCTAATTAAGAGCAGGGCAATTCAAACTTCTTCTTAGCCCTGGGGAGGAATACCCAGGTGTGCTGAGACAGATAGGCTTGGAAAAAGAAAAGAGATGCTCTGTAGTCAAAGGCACAGCCTAGGCCTGCTTTCCTGAATTGATTTCCCCCCTGGGTGACAACCTGGCAATTTCTGCTACCCAAGCAATGATATAACTAAGTAGATGAAGCTGAAAGCTGGGTCAGATAAAAAAAGAAGAAGGAGAAGAATGTTTAATCTAACAAAAGCAGCCTCAGTCTTTGCTGGAAACGGAAGCTGATTTAACAGGCACTAGCAGATTAAATAGGAAGCTGAAACAGGGAGGAAAATCATATTAAACCATTAAAAAATGAAGATAGAAGAATGTCACAATGCCAATTATTTGGAGAAAAAGCACAACATTACCATAGAACTTCCAACAATAAGATAAATGATATCTGCTTTAGATGTACAAAAAACGAGGTCTTTTGTTCTCGGTATATACTTTAAATTAAATGCTATTGTTTAATTAATAGACTGTAACTCTGTGCATTAAAGAAAAGCATATAAGGTCATATGACTATTTTTAGGTCACAAAGTAAGTTCTGAATCTCAGGAACAGGACAGCCAATGGGTTTTAAGGTCTGGCAAACAAAACACCTATTTTAAAATTATTTAGGGTGTTTTTAAAATTCAGATTCTTAGACCATGCTGATCTGTCACAACAAAAAGTTTAAGGTTAATGTCTGGGACTATTCATTTGAATTACCTTCTAGCAGTCAAGGGATGGGAACATGATAACCCATTCATTAGTATCCTCACCTAGAAGACTCCAGAAAAAGCCAACACATGGAAGTGGCTCTCATGGAAATGTCCCCACTCTCTCCCCTGCCGTAGAATGGAATTTTTCTCTTAAACTCATTCTATTTCCTCTTTGTCACTGAAAACTCCTTTACTGTTTGGGAACTCCCACAATATCCATTCTCTACCCTACTGATAGCCCAGAATCCTCTCTGTAGGGTCAGGCTAGAGGTAGGGGAGAAGGATAGCTGTGGGTTTCCTGTGTACACTTCTTTCCGCTGGCTGCTTCCACTTAAGGAGATGCCCTCTCTCTTATTCCACCATAGCTCCCATATCCCCACTACAGAGCTCTAGCTTATCCCCCAAGCTGAAATGCACAGTGACACTTAAATAAAAGGCATTTCACTTCCATCTTTGTATCTCCAAAGACCCATCCATCTCTCCTTCACATACCTAGCTTTTACCTACTCTGTCTAATAAGAAAAATCAGAAGAGAGGAGGGAAGACTGTAGAAATAAACTTTTAAAAAAAAAATTTGTTTCATGAAGATGAAACTTTTAGTCAAATTCCAAGCAAAAGAAAGAGATTATTTGGAAGCAACCGGGCATTGTAAAAAGAAAAAGGAAAATAAGAAGTCCAGTTCTTGGGTAACTCAAAATAAGCCAGAGAATCCAAGTGAAACTAATAATGACCGTTCGGGGCTTCTGTCGTCATCTCCCTTAACTTAGAGGTCACGAAAAACTTTAGTGGTACACTAACATCCAGTGGGCTGTGGATGCAAAGAAATCTTGTTTAAATCCTCTTCAAGATTTGCCATTGTGTCAATGCATCATTTGGAACAAATTATTTAGCCTTACTATGCTCAAGTTTCCTCATCCATAAAACAAAAAAAAATGATAATATTTAGGATTTAATTATTGAACTCTTCCACTAGTAACACAGTCACTCCCTTAGGCAATGTCAAGTCTGGGGGGAAGACCACAAGCAACAGGTAGATGGATTACTGTGTACTAGGGGTTCTCTTGAGAGCTGGGGTGAACTGTGAGCTGTAAGAATACCTGAAAGCAAAATCTAAATTATTCCTGGGAGGAAGGAATGTTCAGGAAAAGCTTTGGAAAGGTGATATCACCCAAGGTGACACCTGAGGACATTGGCATCAGGAACTAGGGATGGGGTCAGGAGGACTAGCTGTCACTGAGGGGACATCAAGGCTGAGTTCTGGAGAAGAGCCAGAACATGGTATATTGGAGATCTCCAGGTGGTGAGCTGAGTGGAGAAGAGGTGGGCTGAGAGTGTGGGTGAGGGTGGGCAGATGGGAAGAGATTTTTCGTTGAGCTTTTTCTTATTGAAGAAATGTGTGTGTCATTGAATGTCTCATAATTTAGGTCATTGGTGATCTGCTCATCAACAGGAATAGTGGAAGCAGTTTTGAAAAATCATTTAATGTATGAAGGATATTGTGGGACACTGATATTGCTCCAAACTCACCCAGGTTTTAAGGCACAGAGGATTCTGTTTCCTTGTAAGCCCATCATTGGAAGAACCCTGTCCTTCAGATTGGTATTTTAAATACTCGACTGTTTCCAGTAATTGAAAGGACAGTTGATTGATGGCCCTCCTTACTCATTGTTGTGACCTAAACTTGTCACCTTCCTTCTGCCGTTCACAGGAGTAAAACCTGAGGCTTAAGCCCCAAGCACAGCAAACCCACCCAGGACAAACTCCAGGTGAGAGCCGAAGGCCTAGAAATTCCACAGCTCTTTTCTTGTCTCCCTGTAATGCTAGGCAGCCTTACCCTGGTGTCAATAGGAAAGAAGCAGGTTTAGCTGTGACTGGAAAAATTCTGAGGGTGAAATTGAATCCTAACTCCAAGGACACTGCTTGAGAGCACATAGGAGAGCAGTGTGATGAGGTCATTTATTTTGTCTGATAAGGTTCCTAAGACAGGGACTTGCATAACTAAGCATTTGGTTCTTTGGGAAATGTTTTAGAATCACCATTTAGCTTGGAAGTATTAGTCATATTTTACTAATAATCATGCTATGAGAGACAAATGCTCTGATCCATGTGTGAGTCACTGACCACGGCTAACACAAGCAGGGAGTCCATTGTGAGTCTCACCTGTTTCCTTGTGAATCACTCCAGGGTGAAGTAACCACTCATATGAAAAGACCACAGCGCTCAACATCCCCCCACCTATCAGGATTATTTGCACAGTCCACCCGAGTCCTTAAACCCATCTGTGTTCTTGTACCAACCAAAATATTATTTTGAAAATTCTCCTTAGCTAGCTCTTTTGTTTCTTTTTCTTGGATTTTTTTTTTAATTTTTCTTCTCTCTCTAGCTGCTATTTAAGGGTGGTCATATTTATTCTCATGCATTCTGCAAATGTATATCAAGTGTTTTTGAATGGTTAGCCCTCTAAAAAGTATCATGGATGTAGCAGGTAAATGCCGATTATTTCTAAATGAAAATGAATAGTATGTATGGATGTTAAAAAGATCCCAAAGTGAAAAGATTTGTAGGGTGAGTTCTTTTTAAAATTTTGTTTCCTCTCTTTTTATGATATAGTTTACCAAGTTTATTGTTTGTTTCCCCTCACACACACACACACACACACACACACACACACAGTTTTACTGGTGCATTTTAGTTTTACATAATGGTGGGATTTGTTGTTACGTATTCATACATGCACACATGTATGAATATATAACAATAGAATTAGGCCAATTACCAATTTTATTGTTTGTTCATGAGCCATACGACCAGTAATGATAATAAGAGCACTACTTTTCCTACTCTTTATTGGGAGATCTCAATGTCCCATAAAGGTACCAAGCTTTATAGTTATTGCAGGATTGGAGATGGTGGCTCTGTGGTAGAGCATTTGCCTAGAATGTATGAGGCCCTGGGTTCAATCGCCAGCACCACCAAAGTTTTTTTTTTAAATATAGCTATTATATCTCTAATTCCACTAAGAAATCTATGATATAGTTAGTATCATTAGCCTCAGATTACAGAAGAGGAAACTACAAGGTAAGGAAAGTAAATAACCTATAAAGGGTCACAGAGTTCAAAAGTAGTAGAGCCAATGACTCACTAACTTTACGTTCTGTTCCTTTCTCCACTGTGCTGTGCCACAATAAATGCAAAAATAAATAAATTACACACTCTTGACCCCAACAAAAGAAGATTATAGTTTTGGAGGGAAAACCACATATAAAACATATACAAAAAATATCAAATTGTGACATGAAAACTATGAGTTGTCAAAAAACAGATGCCAGGGCTGGAGTTGTGGCTCAGCAGTAAAGCACTGGCCAAGTACGTGCGAGGCCCTGGATTCGATCTTCAGCACCACATAAAAATAAATAAATAAAAAGCAGGTGCCAGATAGATAGGGAGGTCAAAAAATGGGACAGAGGATTTCACAACTAGAGAGGTCCAGGAGTCTCTGTGGCATTGGAGACCTGGGATTGCCTCTGCAAGGGTGAAAAAGTTGGGTCAGAGGACTCTGCAGGCAGGAAGGGGCAGTCAGAGAGTGTGGATGAACATGGGGACTGTGCACGGAGAGCCTGGGAAGAGAGTGTGCCTCACCCACTTCTGAGGAGTCCAGGAGGTCACAGGTTGTCCAAGTCACATTGTAACATGTCACTGATGTCATGGCATTGGCCTTGAGCTAATGGGAAGACTGAACAGACACCTGCAGAGGCCTTCAGTATCATTTGAAGGAGCAATGGCTTCAGAGTCCAAAAGGCTTGCACTCAAACTCATTCATCAAGGGTGACCTCCAGAAAGTGACCTAATCTCAGGACACTTCAGTTTCTGTAAACTTGACATTAGAATTAAAACATTCACCTTGCAAGGCATTTTGTCAATTAGAGATCATTTGCATGACGCATGGAATGGTGTGCTTAGCCTAAAGTAGACTGTCAATGAAAGGCAGCTATCTTTATCTTATAATGTATTTGCCATGGTTGCACTGCTTAAAATATTTTTGATCTCGCTTATAATTTTTCTCAGGCAACAGACTTTGTATTCCTTGCAAAAGAAATTCTGCTTTGTTACATTTTAAAACATGAATTTACTTTGACTAATCTCAGTGTATTAAAAAATTCATAATTCAATCACTAACATTGATATTTTGGTATATTTTCTTTCATTTGGCTTCCAATAGGTGTGATGTTCTTGTATTACCCCTGACCATAGTATATATGTAAATCTCACCATTAATTTATTTATCTGCAGATTTGGCAAAATGACACTCTAGTGATTGAGAAAGCATCTTAACAGATGCAACTCCACATGTATTTTAGCTCTTTCCAAATATCAAATTTCACTTAAAAGAGTTTCCGTATTAATGTATGAAACATTTTTTTTTTAAATTCTTAAAAACTACCAGTCGCCATTCTATATCTCAAAGGGAGTTTCCAGACTACCAAGGTACAGTCCCTGCCTGCAGCCTCACAGAGCTTCCCAGGGCAGATAAAAGATGCTTACAAATGGTATAAAATGGTTCCCTATCCGGTCTGAACACAATTTCAGGATGTCTCCAGACCGTGTCTGCATCTTCTCGCACATAGTCCAATACTTAGGGAGCATCCCAAAGTTGTCTGAACTGAGGGCTGATCCTCAAATGGATGTACAGCTCCCAGTGCATAGGTTAAAAATCTGTCCCCTTGTTTAACAGTCATTCCTCCTCCACGTGGAGTGAGAAAATAACTGCACTTTCCCACTCCGCCGCTTTGCCTGTCATTTCTGGCCACTCTGCGAACATTTTTTGTAACCTGTAAAAGAAAAGAAGGCTTTGAAAACAGGATCGAGTTCTTTTTTTAGTGATACACAATGTTGACAGAAATATACTCCAGAGGAATTTAATGCAGCTTTTTTTGGATCCTGGCACAGCTTCTTTAGTGCATCAGTAAGTGAAAAATGAGCCCGGGAAGCTCCTGACAGAAGAGGATGGAGGAGAGCCCTCGCCTCAAAGCCAGCGCCTAGATTCTACTGTACAAACAGAGAAATGTCTGTGAACTCCTCACCTTGGGAAGGTAAACAGAGAACAGGAAGTACTTCTCCCACAAGCTTTGAAGCATTCACCTTGTAAAAGGAAAAAAGACTTCTTTAAAGAGCTCTTCATGCAGAGAGAAGAGGAAGTTCTTTGAAGTCCAGGCTAAGTTTGGGTCACCATGAAACCAGCCATGCTCCTGTCTATGAGCTCTCCTGTTCCTGTGGTCCATGAGCAACAGAACCACAACGAGGTGATCCGTCAGCGTAAACAACAATGGAAAAATAAAATCTCCAGGAAAGATACAAAAACCGGGACCACCAAGAGGCAGCTCCTTTCCCCTGTTCTCAGCTCCTTATTCCTTAACTAAAAGGCAAGGCATCCACAGTAGAGAGAGTAATAATTAATCAATAAAAATTTTCCCCCTAAGATTGGATAATGAAAAGATAAATGTTTATAAACTTAAGAGAGCCACAGAATGCAACATTTCTTTGCTTCAGATTAATTTGGCCAATATCCCCCTTTGATTCAAATTTAAATAATCAATTCAATAGCTTATTGAAGGCTCTCACAAAGAGCTTTACAGAGGTAGCTGCATGATTCCCAGGAGGATGGACCACTTGGAAAGTTCTATTTTCTGTGTGTCCAAATGGTTCATCAGACCAAAGCCCAAGAACCTACACAACAGCTAATTCAATCTCTGATGTTATCTCCCCTGCAGATATCCTGGGCCACAGTGGACTGACACCATTCTTCCACCCGGCGGCTGTAAGAAGAGTGACCTGAGCCAGCTCAATGACCCATATGTACAAGTTAGGTGATTTGCATTAGGAACTTTGAAATAGAAGTTTTAAAGGAATGGAAAAGCTAACCTTTTTCCCCCCCAATTTGGAAACACATGGTTGTAGAACTGCTGCTCTTGAAATAGAGGATGTTTCATTGTGACAAATAGAGCATGTGTATGACTTTTCCCCTGCTACTAAATCTCTTCTGCAGGACCCGTAGGTTTGGCTGGTATGGAGCTAACAAGGACAAAGTTGTAAGTGCATGCCCATGTTTGTCTGATAGCTGTGACTCTGGTGCAATGACCGTCCATGCAGTGCACCCCCAAATCATGGCAAAGAGCCGCTCAATGTCCCAAGGGTTGGCATAAATCTGGACAAATACAATGGAAAACTGGCATTATTTTTTATAATTCCATGGAAGCTCTATGAAAAGGCTTTGATATGTCAATAGTTTCTCTTTTCTAGAAAAAAAAAAGACCTAATGATCTATAAGCTGACTAGATCAATCACAGGTTGACTCATGCTTGAAAAATTTAAAGGAAATATCTCAGAATCTTTCCCAAGATGCAGTGTAATTTCAGATTCTGGGGGTCATTTTCCTGACAGCCTAAATCTAAGGAAAGTACTCACAAGTCTACACAAAATAATCATAGGACAAAGGTGCATTAGATAATACATTAGATAATGCACACATTAGATAATAGATAGGCTACCTAAGAACATTCCAGCTAGAGATGTGATTTAGACCATAAAGATTCAAGAAGTGTTTGAACAAATATAGATGAACAAATATTTTGTTGGTGACTATATGCCAGACTCCCATCTCTACACTTGTGGGAATTAAGGATGAGGCATTCAGATGAAAATATGGATGCCAATTCACAAAGATTTATAAAACCTAAGTTAGAAGTGCTCTATAAATATTTTCTGAGCCCATGGAAATGATGGAATGGGATTTAATTATGAAGGAGTTGCTCAAAACCCAAACACTGTGAGAAATGAAATACCACCTAAGGCAACAAGGATTTAGTCCCATATGATAGTCTTATTAGTGTGTTTTATCTCCTATACCCAACTTTATTCTGACTTGTGAATTTGAAGTCATTATTTCTAATATTTATATAACATGTTATCTCATACAAGCCTCTAACATCTTTTGGGGGCAGGTACTTTGAACCACATTTATGAATTAGGAAACTGAGTCAATAAAAAGACATAACAATTTTCTTCCAGCAAAGTAACAAATAATCTGTTAACCAAAACTTGAGCACAGTTGGTCAGAATGTAAATCCTGTCAACTCTTCCTTACATCGTGCTGGTCGCTGTACAGTCATTCCCCAAATGACAAATAGATCATATTCCTATGCTTTGTTTTGAAATCTGAATTTAATCCCTGTAGAAACAATGTTATAAATGGCAGTCAAATTCCTGCCCCGCTCAGGAGAGACAGTTTAACCCATAGTGTAAATGAATCATTGCAGACTTGCTAGACAGAATTCTGGGACCTGGAAACAAGAAACCTGTGATGACAGCCCTTCAAACTACCAGAGGTATTTGCATTTTTATAAAAGGTGCTTAGTATGCCAGGATGAAGCTATAATTGGTGAAAATGCGTGGAGTATTTTAGAAAACAGTGGAAAACAAATAGCCAGTGAGGAGAAGGGAGTTTAGGCAACAAATCAGGCTTCCTAGAAACCCACCAGCATGGTCATATCCACCTAAGGTACTCCTGATGTTCATAGCTTACTTTCTTTCTCTACTTGAAAAAATACACACACACACACACACACACATATATTAAAGCATAGCATATAGATAGCAAAGTACTTGACATATAAATATACCATATTGAAAGCCAGTATAAATGCCTTAGTGTTCAGGAAACAAAATATTTCTAACCTTTCAAAGTGTACTCCTGGTGTGCTTCCCCTCCCTTCCCCCCCGACCCCTGCCAGCCACCTCTCACCTAAACCCCCTGCTAACCCACCAAAGGAGATGATTTTTTGCCTACATTTATAACAAACACTCTTCTCTTTGTCTTTACTCCCTATGCATACATCCCTAAATTATTTAATAAAATTTTTGACTATTTATTAAATTATACACAAATAGAATCATGCATTAAGCATTTTTTAAGGCTAGTTCCTTTTGGCTAAATATTATGTCTGTGACATTCAGCTTTGTTTCTGAGCAAAGCATTAACTCACCTGTTTTCCTTACAATATAAATTGCATGGGATGGGTTGATTTATTATAGGTCAAGGACTTGAGGGTCAAGTTCGAGCTAACATGGAAAAAGGTTCCTGGCGTGAACGTTCTTGTTTGTAGAAGATTACATATTTTCAGTGGATATTTACCAAGAAATGCAATTGCAGATCACCATAAATGTAAATACTTAATTTTAATAGATGCTGCCAAAATGGTTTCCAAAGTGGTTAATCCAATTTCACTCCAACAAGGTGTTGGAGTTCCAGGACCTCTATGACACTTGGGAGCCGGTTTTCATCTTAGCCATTCTGATGGATGGGTGGTGTTTTATCACTGTGGTATTAATCAGCAGTTCCATGATTACTGATGAGGTTGAACACATTTTATAAATTTCCCACACAGCTGGATAGGCTTGTTTAAAAAGCACCAAAGTCTTTTGACTACTTAGCTATTGAGTTATATGCCCTTATGCATTTGATTTGTTGGAGTTCCTTATATATTGAGCATGTGTCTGTCACTTGTGCTGCAAAATCTTGTTCTCCTATGTGGTTTGAATTTTTACTTTCTAGTGTCTTTTGATGAGTAGAAGCTATTAAATTTAATGTAGTCTAAATTCTCAAACTTTTCCTTTATGGGTAATAAATGTTATATAGTTTAAGAAATATATACATATCATGAAAATATTTTCCTACACGATCTTCCAGAATTTATAGCTCAATACTACCTATCAGCAATATATTTTTGTATATGATGAAAGACAGGGATTAAATGTGACATTTTTTGTTGCTGTTCATAAGGTTAACCATTGACCCTGCATAGTTTTGAAAAGACTTCCTTATCCCCACTACTCCACAGTTCAGCATTGCCAAATACTCATGTATCTAAATCTGAGCTCTCAATTCTATTTCACTCTATATCACTATGACAATACTAGACTCTTTTTTTTTTTTTAGAATTTTAACATTTATTTTAGTTTTCGGCGGACACAACATCTTTTTTGGTATGTGGTGCTGAGGATCGAACCTGGGCCGCACGCATGCCAGGCGAGCGCGCTACCGCTTGAGCCACATCCCCAGCCCCAATACTAGACTCTTAATCATTGTAACTTTATAAACATATCTCCATGTTTATTACAACAACACCTCCTACTGCTGCTTCTTCAAATAGTTTCTTGTGTTAATGATATTTCTTTTATTTTTATAAATTATTTGGACTCTCTCTCTCTCTCTCTCTCTCTCTCTCTCTTACACACACACACACACACACACACATACACACAAGTATGTGTGTTGATAAGAATTGAGACAGGTGAGACTTTATTTTATAATGTTGAGTGTATTCATAATATGTCCTTAAATGTATGTAGGTCTTAATTTTTCTCAGTGTTTGAGTTTCCAGTGAGAAGAACTTTTATATATTTTATCAAATTTGCTTTAGAATATATAATGATACTCATGCTATTACAAAATGGATAGTTTACAGATTTTATAGTTTCTCACATACAGGAATGCAAGTTCTTCTTACCAATTATTTCAAGTGACTCTAAATCAATATTATTACATTGAACATTTTTTAAGAGGGTAGATAGACTTCATATTGTATTACTACCATAAACAAAAAGAAAGAGAGAGAAAAAAAATAAAAATAAAGGGACATGTTTACTGTTTCTGGAGACAGTAAACATGTCCATTATTTTTATTGTAGCAATGGTTTCATGAGTGTATGCATATGTCCAAACTCATCCAATTGTATCCTTTAAATAGGTTCAGTTTATTGTATATCGATTATACTTTTCACAGCACTATTTTAGAAATAGATATTGCAAATCTGACAAAAAATAAATGCAAATTGATTTTAACAGCTTTATTAAAATATAATTCACATACAATAAACTACATGTATTTAAATGTATAATTTGATAAGTATTGACATATGTATACACCCAAGAGACCATCACAAAATCAAGATAGTGAACATATCCATCAATCCCCAAAGTTTCCTCATGCCCTTCTATAACCCTCCTAACCTTTCCCCATGACCTCTTGCCCCTAGTTGAGCACTAATTTTTGTTTGAACTGTATATTAGTTGTATTTTCTAGAATTCTCTTAAGAGTGGAGGTTATGTACATTTTGGTCTGGCTCCTTTTACTCACCATATTTATTTTGAGGTTTATCTATGCTATGTTCACATGTTCAACATCATTCATTTTGTATTTGAGGGGTATTCTGCTTTATATTTCACAATTTCTTTATCCATTTATCTATTGATAGGCATTTGAGGTGCTTTCATTTGGGGGTATTGTAAATATAGCTACAATGGACATTCATGTGTATGGTCTTCCTATGGACCTATGCCTTCATTTTTCATATATAAATATCTATAATTAAAATAACTAAATTTTATGGTAGGTATATGTTTAACTTTTTAAAAATTCATCAAACTATTCTTGCCTATTAACACTATTTTGTAATCTCAAATAGTGCATAAGAGTTCCCACTGCTTCATGTTTCCACCAGCCTGTCCAATTGTAGCTACTCTCTGTGTACTGCTTTTGTATTCCACAGCCTTGCTAAATTTACCCATTATTTCTAATAGGTTTTTGCAGATAAAAATTTCCACACAAAAATGACAATGTTGTTTGCAAATAAATACAACTTTTCTTCTTTCCTTCCAATCTGATTCATTTTTTCTTTTTCTTGCCTCCTGCATTGTCTAGAACTTGTACCATGTTGAATAAACATGGTAAGACTGGAAATTCTTGCCTTGTACTTTATCTTCAAGAAAAAGCAATCAGTGTTTGACCATTATTAGTATATGTCGTCTATAGGATTTTTAAAAATAAGTTTTTTAAACTATTTAAATTCAGTTTTATTAATAAAGTTGTGTGGATATTATTTATTTCTCTCTTAGTAAACTTTAGCAGTTTGTCTTTTAAAAGTGTATCCTTTTGCCTAATGGTTAAGTTTAATATTTTAAGATATAGTACATAAGGTTCCCTTATTTTTTAATATGTATAGAACCTACAGAGATGTTCTTTTCTCATTCTTGATGTTGGTATTTCTGCCTGTCCTTATTGCCTGATCAGTATGGAAAGAAGTTTGTATAAATGTTATTAATCTGATCAAAGGATAAATTTTGATTTTATTGTTTTTTAATATAGTTTTTCTTTCTGTTGTATTAATTTATTTTATATCTTGAGTTTAATTTAAATTTCATTTTTATTTCCTTTACCATTTTCTTAAATTCTAAACTGTAGTCATGGATTTGATGTCTTTCCTCTTTATTTTCTCTTTTCTAATTTGTTGTTTAATACATCTGTGTTTTCAATTTAATTCAATTCAAAATATCTGTATTTTCAATTTAATTCAATTCAAAATGTCTTCTATTTTCTTTTTATTTCTTATTTGACCCAAAGTTTAATTATAAATGTATTCTTTGGTTTCCAAATAATGGAGAATTTTCTAAAGATCTTTCTGTTGATTTCTAATTTAGTTTCATTGCAGTCAAAGAACACACTTGTGTGACTATAATCCTTTTACACTTTTTAAAATCTGTGTAATTCCCAGGGCATGGTCACTCTGATAAATGTTCCATGGCCCCTGGAAAATAATGTGTATTCTCTTGCTGTTTGGCAAAGTTTTCTGAAAATGTCAACAAGGTGGATTCAAAGTATTTCTGTAAATATAAAGTAGATTGGTTGTAGCATTGTAAAAGTCTATAATTTTACTGATTTTCTGTCTACTTGTTCTATCAATGATATGAACCTGACCATAAGAGATTGTCTACTTCCATTTAAAAGTCTGTTTTTACTTTACAGAATTTGAAGATCTGTCAAAAAGTGCAAAAATATTTAAAATGTTATGTCCTCTTGACAATTGACCTCTTTGTTTTTATGAAATGGTTCTTTAAATCTTTATACTTTCTTCTGGTATTTGCTTTTTCTTATATAAATATAGTCATTCCAGCTTTTTTGATTGTTGTTAGGACGTTAGCATTAAAAATTGTTCTTTTATTCTTTTATTTTAGTCTATTTGTATATTTACATTTAAAATCTACTTCTTGTAAGCACAATATATTTGGGGCTTGTCGTTTTTAATCCAATTTAGCAAGCTCTGCCTATTCATTATAGTATTTATATCACATTTCATGTGGGTGTTGTTAGGGTGAAATCGAGTCTTCTATTTTTCTATTTATTTTCTCTTTGTGCCATTATTATTTATTACTGATTTTTCTTTATATTTTTGCCTTCTTTTGGATTAATCAAATACTTCTTAATTCCATTTTTTGCCTTTGTTGATTCATTAGCAAAAAGCTTTTCAACATTTTATTTTAGAGATGGACCTATAGGTTATAGCGTAACTATTTATCTTATCACAGTCTAAATTCAAGAAATACTTAAAATACAAGAATATTACTAGTGTTCTTTCATTTCTGGATTTTTTGCTATTACTCACTTCTACCTATGTTACAATCCTACAACACATGACATTTTCTTTAAACACTCAATGATCTCTTAAAGATGGTTAAATAATAAGAACACTGTCTTTATATTTAACCCAGAGCTGATACTTGAGGTGCTCTTCCCTTGTGCATATGTGTGAGGGAGGGACACACAGATCCAGATTTTTGACTGGTATCATTTTTTTCTTTGTTGGTAGGATAACTTTTAGTCTTTATGATAGTACAGATGTGATGGTACTAAAGTCTTACAGATTTTGTATGTCTAGAAAAAAAATACTTCATTCTGTCTTTATTTTTGAAATATATTTTTGCTGGGCATAGAATTCCAAGTTGACAGATTTCTTCAGATTTTTTTCTTTCATTAATTGAAGATCTTCCTACATGGATTGTTTCTAACAAGAACTTTGCCATCATTCTTACCCTTGTTCCTCCGCATATAAATAATGTACATTTTTCCCCTCTGGTTGCTTTTAAGATTTTATTTTAAAAAAGAAAAAGAAAAAAAAACAGCATTTATTTCTCCTGTTCTAGAGACTGGGAATTCCAGGACCAGGGTGCTGGCCATTTTGGTTCTGGTGTGCAGATGGATGCTTTCTCAATGTTTCCTCCTATGGCAGAAAAAGAGACACTATCTCTCTTGTTTCTTTACTTTTTTTGTATTAGTGGTACATTATAATTATACATAATAGTGGAATTCATTGTTATATATACACAAACTGTAACAATATAATTGTTCATTTCTGATCCCCTGCACCTCTGCTTTCCCTCCTCCAACCCCTTCTTCAACTCTACTGATCTCCTTTCTATTTTTATGAGATTTCCTCCCCAACTTTCACATAAGAGAGAAAACATACAACTTTGACCTTCTGAGTTTGACATTTCACTTGACATAATGCTTTCAAGTTCCATCCATTTTCCTGCAAATGACATCATTTTATTCTTCCTTATGGCTGAATAAAACTTCATTGTGTATATATATCACATCCATCCATTGGTGGGCACCTAGGAAGATTTTATTTTTTTCACTGCTTTTGAGAAAACTGAATATGATGTGGTTTGTTGTTGTTTTCCTCATGTTTGTTATTATTAGGGTTTACAGGTTTTTATCAAATTAGAAAAACAAAAAAGTTAACCATTATTTTTCAAGTATTTTCCTTCCCTTTCTCTTCCCCTACTTAGGAGACTCTGGATAGATATACATGAGCCTCTTTTGACTTGTCCCATTGACTCTTGGCCCTCTGTTCATTTTTTCAGACCTTAATCTCTGAATTTTATATATGGTAGTTTCTCTTGGTGTGATTTCAAGTTTATCTAGTTATATTCTATTTTTCACCTCTTCTAGTGGTTAGATTCTACTCTGAATGATTGACTTATCTAAGCCTAATTGGCCTTTCTAGAGTTCTTTCTGGACAATGTAATGACCTTAAAACATTTCAAACTCTAACCCCCTCCCCACTTATGTGACATTGCTCTCATATATTTTATTTCTATGTATATTTTGTTGCTCACAAGACATTATTATTTTAATCACATTTGCTTCCTTAGTCCCTTAATGGCTGATCCTCACCCTAGAATCATTCTCTATTTACTTAAAGGATAATATTTAGTATTCTCATTAGTGCTGTTTAGCTAATATTGAATTATTTCAATTTTTGTTTGAAAACATGTTTTATTCTTAAAGGGTATTTTCACTACTTAGGGAAGTTAGGGGTAGTTACATTTTTTTCCAGTACTTTAACAATGTCTTTCAATTATCTTCTGACTCTTTTTTTTTTTCTTACTAAGAACTCAGTTGTCAGTCTCATTATTATTTTTATAAAAGCAATGGGTCTTTTTTACCCCTCCTCTGGCTGTTGACTAAAAGGTTTTGTGGTATAACTATAGTTTTCTTTTTAATTATCTTCCTTAAAGTTCATAGGGTTTCTTGAATCATTTTTTTTCTCAGTTGTATCTTTTTTTAACCCACTATTTAATGTAAATCTAATTTTTTATTAAAACCATGTGTACACACTTTCAGTTGTTTTATTTCAATGCTACAATTTTTATTTGTATTTTTATTATGCTGTCCAGTTCTCTAAAAATGTTCTCGATTCACTTTTATCTGTTTGAACATAGCAAGTACAGCTCCTTTAATGTCAGCTTGACTACTCCAGTCCCTGAAATTCTTATAGTTCTGCTTCAGTTATCTGATATTTCTGCAGGTTTTCCTTCATGTTGTCTTATTCCTTCATGTTTAGATTATTCTAGAAGTAACTCAAGACCAAAGTTGGGGTTATCTTCCTCCAGAAGTGATATATATATAT